>NW_010972631.1:4014814-4238159 GCF_000737465.1 Haliaeetus leucocephalus
CCTGCGCGGTAGAAAAAAATGGGAGGTAAAACGCCGCCCTCCCCCCCCCCCCCCGCGTGCCCCTGGCCGTGGGCTGCCTTTTGAAACCCCTCCAGCCCTCCCCCCCCGCCCGACACTGGCAGCAGCCTCTGCCAGGTTTCCTTAGCTGGAGATTCCCGGGAAGCCTGTCGTGTTTCTGGCCTTCTTGGTGATACTTGTCTGTGGCTTTTGGTAGCAGCTCACAGCGTTGCTGGCTTTGAGCAGCAGCATAAGCACCAGAGAGCTGAAATCTCGTAGTTAGCTTAAAAGGATATTTCTGTGCAGTCTTCTTAGGGGCCAACAACCTGATCTCTGAAATCTGCCTCTTGTTTTTTTTTCTGACGTGGTCAGTGTAGTTGTCTGTGTTCACGGAAACTGACCACAATTTGCGGTTTACAAAAAAAAAAAATAGTTTCCCAACAACATCAGATGTGGGTACTTCTTAATAATACTGTACTGAAAGTTCAGAGCTCATTCAGAAAAGTCAGCTTTTCCTAAGACTTCATGTCTTTATCAGGTACAGTGTTAAGTGTGCTGAAATGCTAGAACACATTCGTGGATCATTGCTCTTGACTTATCTTCGGGTTAGGTGTTTCAGTAATAAAATCTAGAGCAAGGTCCCAGGGTATCATGGAAATGCCTGTAACTGCACTCACTGGTACTTTTGTCTATACCACTTTATGTTTTAATTTTTTTGATAGTGTTAGGTTATTAAATGTAAGTAGTTTTGACTATTTCTAGATAAGCCAAGCACAGTATTTCATAATTTACTGCTTATGTACTATGATTCCTGACTAATAGATCTGCTCTGACGCATTGTAGCTGAATTTAGCTACCAATGGTACTTTGGTGTTTTTCTGACAGACGTGTCTGCCTTTAATTGGTAGTGCTTGTTAGCACTGTTAGGAGCAAATGGATTAGAGTTGCTGGATCACTGAATGTCTCATCCTGATAAGGATTATGCTGTTGTTGCTGTGAAGGCAGTAGTTGTAGAAAGTCTGGGGAGGACCTCTAAAGACTGCCTGCACCAGGGGCGTACCTGTGCCAAGCTGTGGCACAGAGGGCCCCGTGCAGTGAATGAAGCAGCTTGGATCTGCCATGGCCCAGGGGACATATTGGACATGGTGGAACGTGGTGTTTTTTAAAGCAAGTTTGTTTTCCTCCATAGCTTTATTTCTAGGCAGGTCACGTTGATTTAAAACTTGAAAGGTTTGCTTGTCTAGTCCATTTTGAGAGTCTAGCATTCAGTTTATCATTTGAAGGTGATTCCTGACATACAATCTTAATCTTTTAGGAAATTTGAACAAATGACTACTTATCCCGTTGTCAGGGGTAAAATGGACTAGTGTTTTGATTTTTCTTCTTTATGTAGTAGCTGCCTTATTTAGAGGCTCTGGGTGGCCTGTAGAAACTACAGGTGAAGGAGAAAATAGATCCAATTTGCTCAGCCTGTAGCCTGTACTCATGTGTTGTTTTGTAAACCTTCTGAATCTTAGTTGCTCTTTCCAAAGTTTTCTTCTATTTACCTACTTCTGTTAAAACTTGATATCTGAACTAGAGGCAGCCCTCTGCCTGATGTTTTGTGTATTGAGAAGAGCAGAACTCCTGCTTTCTGTTCCTTGTATTGCAGTGCTCCGGTAATATAGTCAAGAAGAAACTACTTTTTTTAAAAGGCTCTGGGAATTTATGACTGCCAAACCACTTTAAGCTGCTGCATAGCTTAGATTTAGCCTTTTTTTTTCCTTGTATATTCAATCATTCCCCCCCCCCCAGTATATTGTGTATTCAAATAATACAATTCAAGGGGTTGAAAAGCCCGGACTAATGTGCAGGAAGTTTCTGAACAAGTTAAACTATCTGCAGATATGTAGTCTTCTGAGTAGATATTAGTAGTCTAGCTGTTCTTTAAAGCCTTGGACAATGTGCTGCTTATAGCTGAAGGGTGTGTTTGCTGTTCTTTATCTGGGAATTCATCTGTGTTTCCTTTGAGGATATGTTGCTTAATGCCAGTGCTACGTTTATTATATTACTACCCAGCTTCAATTTGCTAGTCACTTTTGTCAGAGTCTAAACTACTACTTTAATATGTATTAGTGAAAGTTGCCTTTAGGTAAGACTACAGCCAACAAAAAATCCCAGAAAATCAGTAATGTGGTAGCAAATTCCCATGGCTTTAATTCTGTAAGCTTTAGATTTGTGTTTTTTTATTATATTATTATTTTTTATTAGCTTACTAATCAAGTAGTCTGCATGGTGAAGTTTGTTTTGGGTACAAATATTTTCAGGATTTCCATGCTGTTATGGTTACAGGTCTTTTGTAATGTTATGAAACAAGTGTGAATGGATCAACTTGGAGAATATTATTAAATGTCAGCATGCTTGTTTAAAAAACAACAGGGTCCGCTAGACCCTGGAAATCTTTAAGAACTCACAATACCCTTATAAGGATGGACTTAGCCTTCCGGAAATATATGGTATTGCCAGTAATAACTCTCTTCATTTAGCAACTTACTATCAAAAGGAAGAGGAAATGAATTTTGCATCTTCTGAAAAGCCATATTATTTACACTGTTGTGTTTGTTTTTTTTTTTTTTTTAAAGGAGGCATATTAGGATTCACAAGGAAAACTCTAGGCTTCTTTATATGGAAAATAGAAACCACTATTTAGTTCCCTTTTACTCTGAGGGGAAGAGCTGAGTGAGAGGGCTCTACCTACTCACTTCCAGGAGGCAAGATGCCACAAACACTGTCTTGCTACTTAGGAATTGCTTCCAAGTTGGTTGTAATCTTTTAAATTTTCCTGGGCTGTGAACATGTATAATAAGTAGCTCATGTCTCTAAGGGAAAATTTAGAAATCTGCTTGCTGCTGAAATAAAACATCTTTGGGATACTCTGAATGCTGCTCCAATTCCTCTGTTTTTTGTGACTTTTTTCTATAATGAAAATGTTAATTAGGAATCAATTTTAAAAAGAATTTGAATTCCAAATGATACCTATTGTATCATAAAAACGTTTAAGAGATTATAATATTATTTAGCTATTTATGTCTTTTAATAATTACAGCATTAGGAAGACACTGGTATTCTAACATGAATAGCATTAGTGCTGAGAAGCCTACAGAAATAGCTGCAAATAAAAGCTGCAAATAAAATCAGAAGGGCACTGTATTCTAGACATTTCAATTCAAAGTTTAAAAAATGCTGGTGCTGTTCCTGTTTAGTGCTTATTTTAGGTGCTGATCATTCAGCTGGGACTCCATATACTAGAAATAAGCATAAAGGTTTTCACACAGACATGAGCATCAATTCACAATTTTAAAGTTTTAAGGTTTCACTTAAGGACCTCCTTTGTATTTAAAAGTAGTCAGATCTGATTATTAACCCTTTTCAGATATTGTAAGAATGTGATAGTGTGTGTTACTGGTGTGCCAGTCTTTAATATGGAGGGGTGAAAACTTGATCTACAGCATTCTGTCTCGAAACTCAAGGTGTATATATCAATGTACTAATATAGTATCTAGTGTTGTAATGTTTATAGTAAAGGAGGGCTGGGTTAGAATGACTTGCAAAGAAATAATTCGGCAGAGTCAGTTTTCACATAGCTGCAGTAAATGTCACCATAATGAAGTTAGTGTGAGGTAGGCAGGGTTGTATTTCTATAAAGTAGCAGACTTTATTCTTTTAACGTGTGGTTTGTTGTTCACAGTATTTTGGTGTTTGGTGAGGCTAGAGCTCAGGTGGTATAAAGAAGTTTTTCTCTGGCCTCTCTGTTCCTTTCTTGTAATGGCACAAGTTTCTTTGGAACCAGGATTTACTTTCTTCTGACTCATTTTCTCATGCAATTCAGTGTCTTAAATAGGCGTGTACCTACACAAGGGAAGGTATGGCATGGGGGCACGGCAGGACTGCTTCCTTGGGTGGTGGTGCCATTTCATACCAGTTTACCTAACAGATTTATTTATGGCTTTTATTTAATGACTTCCCTGAGTAATTTTTCTTTATGTTCTTTTTATTTTTACTTTTCTTTCTTTGTAGCACTAACAGCAATGTCTTAACAATGAATTATATCTAAGATGTGCTTTACAAGGCATATGTGAAATTCATACTTCGTCCACAACATAATTTTATTGCCTAGTGGCATATTGATGAAATGTGACAAATTGGTTTGAGGATAATAGCACTTCTGATGTTTTTCCTGTAGATCTCCAACTATTTTTTTAAAAATGATTACTGTTTAGAAGGGTGTTTGATGCACTGGCAATCTTGAATCTGCTGATAGCAGTGACCTGTCACACTTTGATTCCTTGGAGCAGCAAGTCAGGCTGTCTTCTTGAAACCAGAGCTTTTTTTCAAGCTTGTGACAGTGATTCGCTTTTCTTTATAGTTTGAGACTTTAGAGAGGGTGAAAGGAGAAGAATCCACACAATTATATGTTAAATTTCTTGTGTTACTGCAGAAGTTTGTATGTTGGTTGTAAAATGGCCTGTAGGGTGAACTGAAGCTTGCTGTGACAAATGTAAGCTAAACAGTTGTAGTCAATTTTGGTCTCTGAAATATTTCTGAATGTTACTTCTGGTCAGGGATGAGGGACTAAATTGTAGCAAATAAAACCTACTTTTTTCATTTTCTTCATTTGCTTGCTGTTTGAAATTGTTTTGAAGGTACACACTGAAAAACTTCTGTTCTGTAGATTTCCATTCCAAGTATTTAATCCCTTCTGAATGACGTGGAAAAGGAAGTGTTGAAGGCTTTGTTGTGAGATGTTTAAATGAATACTTTTGAGTTAGAAATGTTTTTGTCTTGAAAGTTTAGATGCCATTACTAGTGTTTGCTCTAAACTGATTGCTTTCAGCTTGGTGGCAATCTTGGTGATAATTCTTGAAATAGGAGGAGGATGGGGATTTCTGTTTTCTTTTCCAAACACAATCATCTTTCCCTGACATGTCTTTGCAGATAGAGACGTTAACAGAATATGGTTATACATTCGGTGCCTGAAAAGCAATGGAAGCTAAGCTCAACAGGCTTTTTTGGAGGGGGGGTGGAGGCCAAGGAGTGGAGTGTGCACATTTATAATGACTGCTGAGCTGGAAAGATAGCAGGGTGGGTTTTTTTTGTGTTTGTTTGTTTGTTTTGTTGTTTGTTGTGTCATCTTCCCCCCCTCCCCCCCCGAGGATTTATTAACATTTTTAGTTTTATTTATTCAGCTTTTGTGATGGCAGTACCCAGCTTCTTTTGGAATATTTTACTCATGGGTAGAACAACTTTAAACTACGGTGTGCATAGCAATCAGAAACATCGAGTGTAACACATGACTGATTACTACTTCACTTGATTTGCAAATTATGCTTGAAAGATTGAAGTGTGAAGGTTTTTTGGACTGAATAGTAGTTCACATTAAATTAGGGAGTGTATCAGTGATGTATATAGTTCACTTTTTCTGTTTTAGATGGGTTTATATGTGATTTTTACACTGCAGTCTGCGCTTCGTGTACTGTAACCCTTTTAAACATAACTGCACGCATCTAAAAGGCTAGATGAGTGCTTCTGTTAGGTCGTCTCTACTTTGAGAAAGTGGATGCTAGAGAAAGATGGATATGCTGAAGATAAGTATGCACAGATAAGCAGAAAGGCTGTATGCCCCAGACTATGAATATCTTCTCATGAAAAGATATTGTAACTTTGCTTCCTTTTCCCCCTTCTTCCTCCCTTACCCTTTCCAACCTAGACCTTTGCTTCTTCCTGCCTATTTCAGGAGCTTTACGCCTTACCCCTGCATAAGTGCTAACATCCTGAATTCACATTTCTTGTACAAGTTGCTTTGCTTCGCTCTGTTGCCGTCCTTCCTCTCACCTTTGTCAGCAGCTCCAGGAGTGGTGGAGAGGAGCCTTCCTGTTGATTCTGCAGAAGAGACTTGGTAGGGAGATGGGTAGGCATTCAGGCCAGGGAAGAGAAAGGGAGGTGTAATCCTTTTTTGCAGTGGCTGAGGGAAACTGTGGTGGTCCCTCCCTCCTTCTAGGTGTGACTGACAAAGCTTCTGTTAGCCAAGTTAGCCAAGGTGTACTCAACAGCTGTGGGGATTTCTTGGTGGGTGGTTTTGTGGGTTGGTTTGTTTGTTTGCTTGGGTGTTTTTTTGTTGTTTTGTTTTTCTTCCCCAGCAGTCTTTTAGTTCAGTTCTTGTTCTGATCACAAAGTAGTGATATAATTAGACAATAAACTATCAGGGTCCTGAGGATGCTAAGGCTGGGAAAGCAAGCTTTTTTCTTCTTCAGATGATTCTTTGGATCCAGTTCACCACATAGCCTCAAAGATTTATGTCAAGGAAAGGGAGGAGCTGCCTTTAGAGGCTGGGGTGGGGAAGGGAGTCATGGGTTTTTAAACTGACTCAATGCCTGAGTATAAGCTCAGATGGTATGGGGCAGGTCAGTTAACCCTTGCCACGTTGTTCATGTACTTGCAAGTGCTAGTTTGATATGCCTTTAAATTGGTACGGTTGCTGGGGAACAGAATTTTTGTGCACTAATCTATTTTGGTTTGTTCTCTTTCAGGTCTCCCTTGCAATTATGGAGTTTTAGAAGAATAAGGTAGTGTGGAGGGGGAATCCCCCTCTGCACACTTGAGGTAGTTCACTTTTGGAATTTTCTATGGACAAGAATATTTGTTATATAAGATGGTGAAATAAGACTTCTAAAAATATATATTTATAAATATTTATTTGGATCAAGTGCCAAACAGCAGTACAAAGATTTCTAATGGCAGCTCAATAAAACTGGATTTACATCGTTGGAATTACAAATTTTTTAAGGCACTGTGTTGTGTACTGAATTGGAGTGCCTTGATACACTTAAGGGTTGTTCCCCTTAAGGAGAGGAGCAGCTTTAGAAGTGAAGATGAGTTCTCTCATGCCAGACTGCACTTCGAAGTGTCGATCTCTACAGCATGCTTTGGATGTTATTTCTGTAGTAACCAGAGGAAGTGAAGGCCAGATCAAGGCCTTTCTCTCTTCTTACTGCTACAATGCTGCAACTATAAAGGATGCCTTTGGTAGAAATGTTATACATCTTGCTTCGTCTTGTGGCAAAAAAGGCGTGCTAGACTGGTTGGCTGAGACCAAAGGAGTAGATCTCTTGGCAAAAGACAAAGAATCTGGGTGGACAGCTTTGCACAGAAGTATATTTTATGGATACATTGATTGTGTTTTGTCATTACTGAAGGTGAGTGATTTGCAACTGTAGTTTTCTTCAGTATCTACAATTTTTAGAGTTCTATTGGTTATGCAAAAGTGGGTTTTTAAACTTGACTGAAAGCCTCTTGAGGGTTGTCTTAATACTGTGTTTAGGTCACAGTGCATTGATTTACTTGAAGGTTGTCTCTGTGTTCATAAAAGATGTCTGCCTTTGCCTATGCAGAAATCAGCACTGAGTAAGGATCCCTGATGAATTGTGGACTTCCCTGAAGACTGGTTTGTGTGGATGGTATCAGGGTCAGGATCTTAAAAGTGGAGAGTGATCAGACTAAAGATACTCTAAAAATAGACTCTTAAGTAATTATACCAATTAGTGTTTTTAGAGAACATTAAAATAATGAAAGCTTAAATGGAGTTATAATTAGAAATGAATCTTACATTGGAGAGATAAGCACTTCAAGATATGGAGCATTTTATTAAGCAAATCCCCATTTCATTCATATTTTAGCCAGGGCTTTTGCTCAGTTCCCCTTGTTCCTTTCTTGCAATTGGTGTTTCTTCCCTGCTGCTTAGCAAGTTGTGTATATTTTTGTTTGCTCTTCCTTCTGTTCCTCCTGTCCCAAGTACAGCAAAGGGAAGAGCTACATATGGATGAGATGTTCAGGGTCCCTTTAACCACATGAGAAAATGAAATCTTTGTGGTTCAGGATTACTTAAAAGCACACCTTTTTAAGGTAGAGAATTTTCCATTTTGAGTTCAGCCTTTTTAAATTGCAGTGACTAACCATTTGTAAATATAAAACTCTCTGCTTTCAACAAGATTTTAAGAAAAATGGTTGTGGATCCAGTATTTTTTTAATTCTTAACGGTCTGATAACTGTTAAATATATATTTCATGTGCTGTACCCTTTCATAGTGAGGAGGTTTTCATTAAACTTAACAAAAGTAGGTGTTTGTATGAGAATTGCGCATGATTCTGTCCTCTATAAAACTAGAAACTGTGTATGTGATGTATGAAAAAGTAATCGGTCCTCTAGTGTGTGTGTATATATCTGTATCTTTGATATTTGCTTACAGGAGGCCTGTACAGGTTTCCCCAGACATATTTTCTGTCAGTTGCATAAATGAGTGAGATTTTTCTGATAGCTAGCTCTGCTGATTTTCTTCTAAGAAGCAGAATGAAACCACTCACAGAGAGTGCTCTGCCTCCCAGCTCCTTAACTGAAGTGTTTCTGCTGTACTGCCTTATAAAAAGGGTATGTTCTTAAAGTATTAGAGCAACAACAGGAAGGGATTATAGAATAGAATTACGAAATAGCTGAGCCAGAAAGAGATCTCTGAAAGTTGTCTAGTCCAACCCGCATGCTCGAGCAAGGTCAGCTAGAGCATGTTGCCTAGGGCTGTGTCAAGTTGGATTTTGAATGGAGACTCAGACATCTCTGTTCCAATGTTTTAATACCAGTGCAGTAAAAATGGGGTTTAGGTTTAAACAGAATTTCTTGTATTTCAATTTGTGTCCATTACCACTTGTCCTGCCACTGGATATCACTGCGATCCCCACCCCTCACCTCCAATCAGGTATGTATTATACATGTTGGTAAGACTCTCCCCCCTCACCCCTCAACCTTCTCTAAGCCAAGCATCCCAGTTCGCAGCCTCTCCTTATATGTCAGATGCCTCAGTCATTATTTTCATGGTCTTTTGCTGGACTTGCACCTGTATGTCCATGTCTGTCTTGTACTGGGGAGTCCAGACCTGAACCCAGCACTCCAGCTGTGGCTTGCCAGTGCTGAGTAATGCCTGCTGGCAATAATCCCACATGCAGCCCTGGATGCTTTCACCGTTCTTAGCTGTGGGGACACATTAATGGCTTGTGGTCAACTGCTTGTCCACCAGGAGCCCCAGGTCCTTTTCTGCCAAGCTGCTTTCCAGCCATTTGGCCTCCAGCTGTGTTGGTACTGCTGGGTTATTCCTCTCCAGGGCCAGGATTTGCATTTCCCTTTGTTGAACTTCATGAGGTTCCTCTCAGCCCGTTGCTCCAGCCTGTCAAGGTCCCTCTGAATGGCAGCACAACCCTCTGGCTTATCAGCTGCTCCTCCTGGTCTTGTATCATTATCAGCCTTGCTGAGGGTGTACTCTGTCCTGTCATCTGGGTCATCACTGAAATTGTTAAACAGTACTGGGCCCAGAATCTACCTCTGGGGTACTCAGCTAGTGTGGATGACAGACTTCTGTTGTGGGCTGGAGGCAGTTATGACTTATTCTCAGATTGTACCTAACTACAAGTTTTGCCACTCAGCAGTTGGGTTTTGTTTTTACAAATTCGGACCATGTGAATATCACTGCAGCCTCTGTTCTGCTTGTAAATGACTTACACAACTGTCAAAGAGAAGAATATCCAGCTACCTGTTAAATCATAAAAATAGGTCAGTCTTTCTGTCATATAGTGAATTAATATCAACACTGTTGCTAGTACGGTTGCCTTTATAATTTGGAGAATGTATGTTGTTCTT
Source organism: Haliaeetus leucocephalus (assembly GCF_000737465.1). NCBI lineage: Eukaryota > Metazoa > Chordata > Aves > Accipitriformes > Accipitridae > Haliaeetus > Haliaeetus leucocephalus. Next base: position 4,024,529 of record NW_010972631.1, read on the forward strand.
CTGGCTAGTGTTTTTCCAAATGAAGTTGCGGGTTAAAATCCCTACTGCAGATGTGGCTAGCTGTCCTTCTGTCATGCTTGAATGAATTGTGCTCCCTTGATTTTTGTATTTCATGTGTTTACCTCTTAAGTGTGATATTCTCTAAGGTTTTCCTTTATATTAGTCAAGAGCTGTGATATGTGGGTACAGCTGCATTATGCATTAGGTTCTGCTTGGGGATATCTGCAGTTCTTCACTTCAGGGATGTGATTGATGACATGTGACTTCCTTAAAACCAATGCTGGTGTAGCAGCACTTTTTTGTATTGAGAAAACAGTATTTACAGAGAATATCTACATCTCTCTGAGTTCTAAAGGAATGACCTGTTAATACTCCATGTTTCTGAAGCTTCCCTGCTGCTGTCTTGTCTGTCTGTTCATGTCCTCTTGCCTTTTCTCAGCAACTGTGAACCACTGTTCCCTGTTTGTTTTCAAAGCCATAGTAGATTTCTTAAAATTTTTCTCACTTCTCCAGCTTGTCAAAACTGATTCTGTAAATATGCCAATGTAAGAAAATGTGTTCTTCAAAGCTGGTAAATGCATTTTTGGTAAATATTTGCACTTCCTAGATGGCAGTGCTTTATCTTCGAGTGTGTTTCCTTTGTGTTTCACTGATTACATCTTATTACCCAATCAGTATTCATACAATAAAATCCTAGTTACTAAATCAACATGATGTATGCGTGGCTGAACAGAATTCCACTGGTTTTTTGAGATTTGCTTACAGTCTACTTGAATCTGAAGATTTTCTTTTATCAATATTAAACTTAATTTAAAGATTTGTTAGGAGTTAAAATTAACTTCTGTTCTTCTCTTCCCCTCCTCTCCTTCTCGTTCAGCATGGTGTTAGTCTGTACATTCAAGATAAAGAAGGCTTATCAGCCCTGGATCTTGTGATGAAAGATAGGCCAGTCCACGTGGTGTTCAAGAAAACTGGTAGGAAATCAAATAGCTTAAATTGTATTTTACAAGGAGATTTGTTTCAACAGTCTATTAATGTATGCACCGGTGCAGACAATATTTTCTGTATCTGATTAGGACTGTGTAAGTTATGAGATTCCTGAAGACAGGGGGTCACTAATATCATAAGACAGCAGGTGCAGAGTGTTGGTAGTAGGCACAGGATGCATGTGTAGCAAAAATGAAGGAATAATGACTGACTTAGAGGTTTTAAAAAAAAAAAAAAAAAAAAGTAAGTGATATAATAGGTAACCCAAAGAGTTTGTGGAGACTCCATCCTTGGAGATACTCAAAACCTGAGAGAACACCATCCTGGGCAACCTTCTCTAGCTGACCCCGCTTTAGCAGAGGTGTTGGACTAGATGGTCTCCAGAGGTGCCTTTCAACCTCAGTTACTCTGTCATTTTTCTCTTTTATCTCAATTCAAGTTGCCAGAGAGACTTCAATGTCTTTGAATTTGATAGAGTAGTTTACATCACTTCTGTGTCTTTTGTGAAGAGAGAGAGTATGTTCCTTAATCTTCAGAATATTTTTTAGACAAGGTAGCTTGATACAAGCTAGTTACAGTCACTCTAAATACAATTTCTCCAAACAGGAAATGAGTATGTAAGAATAACTCTGAGCACACAAGTTTTTCTTTGACAGGGGAGTAGTTTTTCTAGTAGATTTATTTATTTTTGTGCTGTTTTATACTTTTTTATGCCCTTTCTTTCTCCTTTTCTCCATGTCCCCAAGTTCAGTCTTGTTGTACAGTGAAACATGTTCTTTTCACCTTATTTCCAGTCAGTTTTAGTAATTTTGGTTACACAGATCCTGAGTTTTGGCTATTTCTAATTTTATCTTGCAAAATATGTTAAAATGCTTTAATCTTTTTAATATTGGTGCAACATGATCAAATATACATTGATTTCAGTTTTTTTTACTCATCAGAAAATGGTGTTCAGATTATCACTGTAACTGAGAGGTTATTTAAAAAATATGAAGTGTTAGTTTTTGGCCACATCTCTGATTTGAAAGTGTTTATGGTTTTCATACATGACAGCATAACATTTTTTGGGAAATGCTACTAAATTGAAGCAAAGCATGTATAACCTAAGGTGGTAGTAGTAGTTGTCTTCTGAAAGCATAGCGAGTAAATCTGCTGCTGAGGAATGTTTGCATTTTCCGCAACTGGAAAATATGTATAAGTAATGTTGATCATCTGTACATTATTGTTAAAATATTTTGTCATAGCACCTTACTGCTCATAAGAATTAATATTTTTAAAGTTCAGTTTTAGGTAAAAAACAGCTTTCCTCTTAAAATTTTAAATAGAAACAGCAGGAGTTGCTTTTCAAAGTCAGTATGCACAAGACTGGTAAATTTACAAGCTGCAGAGGGAATTTTTTTCGTTGCAGATCCCACAGAAGTCTACACCTGGGGAAACAATATAAATTTTACTTTGGGTCATGGTGGTCAACAGGGTAAACATCATCCTGAATTGGTGGACCTTTTTCCTCGGAATGGCGTGTATATCAAACAGGTATTCCTAATGTATTACATAGGCCCCTTTCTCGGTGAACTTGGGAGGGGTGTGTGAGGGGGAAGAAGTATCGAAGACGTTACCAAGTTGTGAAAATTTGCATGGAAGAAAAAAGTTGGGTCTGTGGTTTTTTTGTTGTGTTTGGTTTTGGTGTTTTGTTCCCTCCTCCCTGCCCCATCTCTTTTTCTTTCTTCCTAGTTATTTCTCAGCAAGCAGTTTCCTTTGATCTGGCAAGCAGCTTAGAGCAGCTAAGGAGTACTAGAGTAGGCCTGCTGTATTTTACTTTTGCTGCTTTCTACTCTTGCCCCTCCCCAATCACCCTCAATGAAATCGTGGTTCTCTATTTTGGTGGGGAGAATTTTTTTTTTTTTTTAAGTATGATTTACCTTGGATATATGGCTGGTATATCATTAAATAAGTTCAGAGTTTCTGAGTTCCTGTGCAACTCCCATACTGAATGGAAGTGGGGCAATGAATCTGCTTGATACATGTTGAATTAAAATTCTTCTTGTGTTGAAAGCAGCATGTGCTGTTAAGCATGCTTCCTGTAGCAGTAGTTTTGTCCCTGATAACTTCTTGGGACTTCAGTTTAAGAATGTTTGAAAGTTTAAAGTACCACTTGAACAAGCATTCAGGGCAGGCAATCTGTGCTGCAGTCTTTTAACATGTTTCCTTCAGCTTTTGAGGCAGTGTTGTTGCCCTTAAAACTCAATCTTTTGAGTTTCTGTTAGGCTGTAGGGCCATGCTTGAACTTATTTTAATAAATACAAACTGTAGGCCTCTTCAGGTAGGTTAAAGCAGTACAGAATAAATTTAAAGCAAATATTTTGTGTTCCTTGTGTCTTGATTTGGCAGTCCTGTGCTTTAATACTAGTATCTTACTCGTATTTTTACGAACAGGTCTTTATTAAAGCTGAACTTCTTTATGATGTAGGTTTGGCAGGTGTTTTCAGATTATCCAAGAAAATTAATTTGTCCTGTACTGCCTCCTCCCTACCCCTTTTTTTCCCTTTTTCTTTCAGGTGGTACTCTGCAAATTCCACTCTGTGTTCCTTTCCCACAAAGGTCAAGTTTATACGTGTGGGCATGGACAAGGAGGACGCTTGGGTCATGGTGATGAACAAACATGCCTGGTATGCTGTCTTATGCTATCTCGTGTAGTCTAGCACAATGTTTCTTTTACTTCAAACAGCAAGTCTAAAAAGTGAATTAGAATTTCTGTGAGTGTACTTTCAAAATGAGTTTGCTGTTGATTTCAAACAAACCCCCTTGCTCCTCAACAAATAACAGAAAAAATCCTCTCCAGTACTACTAGTGAGGTGGCAGAGAGCAGAAGAATGTACATTTAAATATATTTTAATCTAAGATAGCTAGATACTGTGGTCAAACTTCTGTGTTATGGCTGAGTTGTTTTAAAGGCTAGCTGATGCCAGATAAGTGGAAATAAATGTTTTTTGGCTGGGCTAGCTTCTTAAATAGGTTTGTGATGCCGTCTGATGGGTGTCAAGCCTGGCACAAAGGAAACAGCAGTACCGTGGAGCTGTAGTGGCATGAAAAGTGATGGTAGGGTTGCTTCTGACTAGAGTTGCACAGCTATTAAGTGAAAACTCGCCTATCATTTTCATTTGAATAGTACGTTGTTGCAATATGCAGAAACAAAATTTGGGAAGACTAAGGTATGATGACAATACAATTCTTAGACTTTAGTATCTTATCCTGTGCACTCTACCTGGTAGTGTGCATTTAGGTTGCAGCACAATAATTTTTTAAAATTTCTAATATCAAGTATCTGGTAGAACTTGGTATTATGTTGCTGGATGTTATAGTGAAGACTGGAGCTCAATTCTTAATGCTTTTTTATAAAAAATGTGGTTCTGTGAAATCAGAATTTTTTTGCAAATTGCTGTTTTGAAATTGGGATGTTATCCAGTTAAATAAAGGAGAACTTACATTAGAGTGCATGAAGAGTCAAAGATACAGAACTGTTTCCTTATTCTGTGGAATTTTCTTAGGATTATCCTGGGTTTTGGAGGGAGAAATCTTTATTGCTTGTGGTAATTTAAAAAGAAAAACAGAAGAGGTAATAGTTAATGTTTGTCCAGCTGTCCTAAAGATATAGTTTCCAACCTAATTTCAGAGCAGATAGTTTAAAAATCTCCCCTGATAGCAGAGAATGCATTTCAAATGAACGTAGTTTGTCTTACTGCATTGGATGTGGTATTTATGTTAATGAGTGTATTGTATGTTCAAATGCATTTTCATCTCTAGACCAGTATTTGGTCATGACTTTCTGTTGGTGTAACTTTAGTTTCATAGACGGTCACTGGCTAATATCAAACCAGTATATTTTTATATCAATTTTTTTTTTCTTGTTCAGGTTCCAAGACTTGTGGAAGGCTTAGCTAGCCATCAGTGCTCCCAGATAGCTGCAGCTAAGGATCATACTGTTGTTCTAACAGAAGATGGATATGTTTACACATTTGGTTTAAATACTTTCCATCAGTTGGGTATTCTTCCTCCTCTTCCTAACTGCAGTGTTCCTAGACAGGTAAAAATAACATCAGTCAATGCATCGTTGGGTTTTTTTGTGTGGGTTTTTTTTTTGTTTGTTTGTTTGGTTTTTTTTTTGTAACAGAAAGTAAAATGTGAAGATTGTGGAAATAACTTCAAAACTTTTTCAGGACAATAAAGTCAAATGTGAGTTCAGATAAAATCTTGATTCTGTGTTGTTATACATCTCAATCTTAAATACTTAACTGTGTCCTGATAAACATCTTAGTTTGTAACCTGAACTGTACCAAAGTTTGTAGCGCTAGGTATGATACAAGGTACAATTGCCAAAACCCTTTTCTTCCCCAAGTTGTTCTGTAGCTGAAATGACTTAAAAGTAATAGGTATGTGTTACTTGAGATTCATGCTCTTTATTCCTTTTGAATCACTGGATGATGGATCTCAGGGTTTGATAGTTGTGTCCTTTGCTGGAAACACCATTGATTCTGGAGTCATAATGCTTTGGGAAAAACAGCGACAGGGAAGAGAGGGTATGGGCATCAGCAACTTGACTATATTTCTATGCTCAATCTCTAACTTTTTCTAATTTATTTTTTTTTAAGTAAGAAAGAGTTACATTACCTTTTATTGAAAGGAAGCTTCATGTGGAGTAGAACAACATTGTACTACCAGTGTTATAAAAGTAGGAAAGAATAATTGGCCAAAGTGCAACAGGATAGCATTTTGGGGTACAATGGGATGCTCTTCAGTAGTGTAATGACAGCAGTATTTGCTTTGATATTCATCATCTTGATCTGGAAAATCAAGTTAAATTTGGTGGAATTAGTAGTATAGTGTTCTGCAGTGTGTTTAGGGCATTAGGACTTCCAAGCTGAAACTTTTCAGCTGACACTTTTGCAGCACCTGAGTCTTCTTTGGCTGTCTTACACATGTCCTGTGCAGTCTTGTTCAACATCTTGCCTATGAAGACAGCTTAAGAAGATTTGATTCTAGTTCTGATTAGATAATGCAAAAATTTTACTTCTTTTTGTCACTAGTGCAATAGTGCACCACTTGACAAACTTCTGAAATAATCCTGTCTTAATAGACTGTATGTGGATTGATACCAATGCTTCATCCTTAATGACTTTAGGAGTTAAATGTTGTCAGAAGTTTGTACATGTGAAATTCACCTGTTGCTGCTTAATATTAAGATGTACTTTGGGTTTGTGCTTAGGTTCAGGCAAAAAACCTGAAAGGTAGAATGGTGATTGGAGTGGCTGCAGGCAGATTCCATACAGTGCTATGGACTAAGGAAGCAGTGTATACCATGGGGCTGAATGGCGGCCAACTAGGTAAGGTAGAAGTATTCTGAAAGTAAAACCCAGCCATTAAAAGATGTTACTTGTACTAAAGCTGTCATCTGCTTCTTACAACAGAAGCCTGGTTAAAGCTTTCTCTTTTCTCTCTCTGTTTTTTTTGTTTGTTTGTTTGTTTGTTTTTTGTTTGTTTGTTTGTTTGTTTTTTGTTTGTTTTTTTTTTGTTTTTTTTTTAAACTCAGTCTGATGACATTATCCCTTCACACTTCTTTTGAAGAATATTTTTTCGTTACTGCCAGTCACTTTCACATTTTGAGATGATGGGAGCTAGTCAGACTTAGCTCTGTTATTTGAACTCTGTAATTCTTTTGCCTTCCATGTATCTTGTGTGGTCCTGCTACTGAAGACTTTCAGGAAACAGAATGTTGCTGTTTGTGTTGCAAATTACCCCAAGGCATGCTTGTCTCCTTCCAGCAGTCTGGCTGGTACTGCCCTGAATAAATTACAGACTAGCATTCAGCTCTCTTGCCTATGTCCTTTCACCATGAGCTGTAAAGATGCTACTGATAACTTTTTCCATACTAACTTTGTAAACTGAAATGCTTGCCCACATCTAGAATTTTTTCAACAACGCCGTTACCAGAATCTTCACTTAACTCAGTATTATTCTGAAGTCAAGAAAGAACCTAATAATAATGTATTGCCAACTAGTGGACTTCTTGATTTGTTGTATGAATGGGATATTTTAATTGCTTTTGTCTTTTTTGATAAACAGGTATTGCAATGTTGGTTTGGATTTGCATTTCCGCAGTTCTGTATCTGTGTGCAAACAAAACTGTTAGCTAGCTCTGGTACTTACAGTTAATCTGCATCAGTTCTGGCATCAGGTTCAGACACTTTTTTGTGTTCCTATTTAAGATTGCAAAGGTATGTGAAAAAACTTGTCTTTGTCAGAGAAGTATCTTACTAGTGAATATTTTGTTTGTTTTTGGTCTTTTTTATATGTACCCATCATATAAGTTGTTTTTGTGGTTGCTTGTGGTGTTGAGATTATTCTGGTGTGTGCATGACCCAGTGCGGTACCATACAGAGACAGTAATTGGATGGTAAGCTGTATAATTGTGTCAGCTGGGCACTATGACAGACCTGTGGTAATAAACCTTGCCTCTTTAAGATGTTTGGGCATAGCACTACACTGTGATATGACAGAGTTACTTGCAGCTTTACGGGTAGCTCTGCTGCTTGTTCTGGATATTTGCGCCCTGATCTACTCTGTTATGCAGATATGATGCACACAGAGCAGGGTTATGTTATGTATGAGATTCTTTGTGTTAGGTTTCTTGATGCTGCAGAGCAGCAATGGCCTGATTATTTATTTATTTATTTCAATATGTTTTCAGAGACCTTACATTACAGCTCCAACCTTGTCTGTTGTTTCACATAGCTGCCTGCCTTCATGCTTATGTGCACTTAGAGTAATTTTTATGACAAGCCTGTTTGGTATCTTCCAGTGGCTGAAATAATCTATATTTATGCCAGTGTGATAGTATTTCTAGTGTCTTGAACTGTACTATGACCAAATGTTCTTTCTTTGGGATCAAAAGCAGTACCACTACAGAGTCTAACAGCATTAAATAGTTTTCCCTGTAGAATATGCCTTATGTCATATTTTGTGTATCAAATATTGAATGTTTTCTGGTGTTTGTGGTGAACTAACAAGTATGTGTGGTGGGTCTCTTCTCTGTCTAATTATTTTGAAGATGTATTATCTAACTACCTAAAATATCTTTTAGAATTTAAAGGTTCTTCAAAGTAGTGTAGCAAAGTGTCCTTTAAATGTACAATGTGTGGAATGGCAAATAATGTTTTTGGGGTGTGTTGTATTTTCTAGGTTATCTGCTGGATCCTAATGGAGAAAAATGTGTAACTGCACCTCGCCAAGTTTCTGCTCTACACCACAAAGATATCTCTGTGTCCTTGGTCTCTGCAAGTGATGGCGCTACAGTATGCGTTACTGAAAGAGGAGATATTTATTTACTTGCAGACTATCAGTGCAAAAAGATGGCTTCCAAGTATGCGTTACTTTTCTAATTTGTCATGAAGTACAATAGGTGAAGATTTCACTGTAGACTTATACTTGCAAGCTATTTTAAAGATTTTTGTGCATAAAGTAGAGAGAATAGAGTGCTCCTGAGTTTTCTTCATTTGCAGTTCTTTCATATAAATGTTGGCTTTTTTGTTTGTTTGTTTATTTGTTTTTGTTATTAGATGAGGCTAAGGTGCCACTTGCTCTTTACCAAAGATATTTTAAAAAAACATACTAAGAGGAAATATTTTGTGCCATAGGTTTAAAAATATTGAAACTGGTATTTTTTGTTCCTCTCTTAGCCTGAATTTGTATAAATGCATCTTGGTAGAGGTGTTAAAGATCTGCTATTCTATTTAGTTATGTTGTTATGATTTTGAATCAGTAATTTGGGGTCTGAATTTCATAATTAATGTGTGGATCTAATATGCTATAGAGGGTAATTTAGGTTGCAAGGGGGACCTTGTGACATCATCTGGACCATATGCTAACACCTGGATGTAAAACCTGTTGAAGAAACTGGGCCTGTGACTCATAAATTTAGGAAATTATTTCATCCCATTCTCTCTTACTTAGTTTGCAATAACAGATTAGAAGAGGTAATTAGCATTTTTCCCCAGTTAACTCCCAGTTAGCTTTTCAGCTTCACTTCAAATTCTAACTATTTATTGACAGGTTATAGTTTAATGATTATTTTATACTTCTTCTACATGGTTGTAAATGAAGGTGCTGGCACTTGGAGAAACTTAATACTATGTACTGCGCTCTTATACTAAGAAACTAAAAAGAGATAATGTGTATGGTTTTGATCAGGTAAAAAACAAACCCCGCCAAAAACCTGAGAAATGGCCTACTGAGATAGGATAGGTCTTCTAACACAAACAGCTAAAGGAAATTTATACAACTATAATTTTTGTAATGCTGAAGATCAAAGCTAAATCATATACTGGTTTTCACTTACAGAATTTTATGAAGAACCTGTGGATATGATGTGACTTAAAAGCAAAGCAAAAATTACAGTCTACTAATAGTATTTTATTAGCAGTTACGTTAGTAATACCAGTGGGGAGAAACTAAACTTAAGTAATTTTTCAGTGTCACTACCTCAACTATATTTTTTTTACTGCTTCTTTAAATGAAAAAGGTAACTGTCATAGAAGCAACATAAGTACACAATGAAGAAATACTAATTTAACCTTTTGTGTTCTTCCAGACAGCTGAACCTTAAAAAAGTTCTTGTTAATGGGGGATATTTGGAATATAAGGTAGATACCCAGCATCTTAAAGAAAATGGTGGTCAGAAGATTTGCATTCTAGCGCTGGATGAAGCTGGAAGAGTAAGTTGTGTCTCTAGAAATCGTAATTATATAGCAAGCTACATACCGATTAATCAAACTTTAAACATAAGACGGGACAAAATCGTGCATAGAAAATACCCAATTCATTTCTATATAGCTGATAGTGATTTTTTTTTTATTATTATTATTTTTAAAGGGCTATGGGAAGAATATGGAAGTAATGTACAGTAGTTTATTTTTAAATCTGTGAACATCTAATGGCTTTTCAGTGAATGTGTAAACTTTGTTTTCACATACATAAGTGGTTATACAGTATACATGGTCTGGTGTTTTGGTTTGGGTTTTTTTTGCGCCCTGTCTCTCCTCTCACCCCACCTACCCAGTCACCTTTACACCCTTTGGAAGTAGTCTCAGACATAGTCTCTGAACTTGAATTTTTAGAGCCTTTGGTGAAAAGCAGCTGTTCTGTAGATGAGATGTCCCTTTTATTGTTGGAAAGTTGCAGCTAAACATGGTGAATGATTTAGCATTTGTAGTTAAATGTAGACACTGTGTTTTCTTACAGCTGGAATACTGTGCTGGATTTATTGTTTTCTTCCCTCATTCTTTCATAGAGTAACAGTTTATAGGACCTGTCAAAACCCCAGCCTTTCCCAGATCTGCTCACTGGGAAATCTAAACCTTCAGTGCCATCTAGTGGTGTTTACAAAAAGGTTTCGTTACTGAAATGCTGCCTTAAAGAGTGTTAAAAACTGAGCTTATATATCAAAATAGGGAGCAGTGTGGGTATTTCCTTTTCTTTCCTTGCGTTTAACTGAATTATGTTTTGGGATGATCTTACGTGTTTATTAGGTCATTAGTTGTCTCGGAGATTATAAGCTTCCAGTTCAGTATTTTTTGATGTGAGGTTTAGCCTCTAGCATCTGTAGTATTGATAGTGCCCTTTCAACATCTTTGTGACACTGCTTTAGCAGTAAGAAACTACTTTTGTCTTCCTGCATCAGTGGAACTGTGTCAACCTACATTTCATATCTTTCCATGCTGAATACTGGCAAGTGCTGGGATCTTTAGTGCTTTTAGGCATTATAAATTATTGAGTAAGGAGAAGGATGGGATCTTAATACTTCCGTTTCCTGAATCAACGCTTCCTGGTCTGGCTTGATTGTACTTTCTTTGTGGGTACTGTTTAGCCTAGAAAAGAGAAGGCTTAAGGAGGATGTTATCGATGTATATACATACTTGAAGGGAAGATGTAAAGAAGATGGAGCCAGGCACTTTTCAGTGGTGCCCCGTGGCAGCAGAACCAGAGGCAATGGGCACAAAGGAAAGAAAGGAGGCTCTGTCAGAATATCAGGAAGCACTTTTTCACTGTGAGCGTGATTGAGCACTTTCACAGGTTGCCCATGGAGGTTGTGGAGTCTCCATCCTTGGAGATATTCAAAAGCTCTCTGGACATGGTTCTGGGCAACTGTCTCCGGGTGGCCCTGCTTGAGCAGGGGGTTGGACTAGATAACCTCCAGAGGTCCCTTCCAACCTCAACCATTCTGTGATTCTGTAGGGCTGAGAGGGAAAAGGAAATAGGCTACTCGAATTCTTTTGTCCCCTCCTTATGTAGGTGTTAACAGACCTGTGCAGGTTCTTCCATGGGAGAAGACAAACGCCCGACTTCAGCACCACTAATGCCACATCTTGGCTTTACCTTGTGTGAGATTGTTGCTTCGTGCTCACTTTTTTCAGATGTCTGCAGTATACCTTGTTGGGGTCCTGCTGTGCATGCAGTTCTTCACATTTCTGTTGAATGTTTTGAAGTTTGTGTTTGGTCACGATCTCCATTCCAAAGCCTTAGCTGGTACAGAGAACTTGAGATTTTTGTCAAACAATTAACAGAAAATGGTTTAAATTTTTGGTGTGCTAGTTTTGAATTTTACCTGATTTATAAGCAAACTGGCTGGACATATCTGTAAATTAAGAACTAGATTAAACTTGTTTCTTTTCTTGATGACACCTTTTGCTGTCCTTATTGAAATGTCAGTAAAAACTGTCCTATAGATGACTGCTGTGAAGATGTTAGAATATTCAGAGAAGTTTTCAAATGCCCTCTATGGGCAAATGGATCTTGATATCATGATAGATTTTCCCTGTTTTACTTGTGGGTTTCTTTGTAATAGATGCTCGTAATACTTTAGGATATAATTTTGAAGAATATCTTTCTCCTTTTATATGCAACTTTGAGATGGCATGTTCTTATGTTTTAAAAAAGTAGCGTGTACTATGTAACTGCTTTTATATGATATAAAGATTTCCCCTTTCTCTGAAAAAATGGTATTATAGGTGTTTTGCTGGAAGTCATCTAACAACTCCATGAAGCAGTGTCGTTGGGTGTATGGCCGGCAAGTCTTCATGTCTGATGTTGCTTTAAATGGGAACGAAATAATGTTTGTCACACAGGATGGTGAAGCCTTTACAGGGAAGTGGCTGGAAGAAGGGAAAAAAATCTCAGAAAAGAAAGGTTAGCTGTGATTTCTTAATGGTTTTTAAGTACTTCAAATCAATATAAAAGTTTAATCAACTCTTTACAGTGTCTAACAGTACTATGTGGTGAGTTCGTTCTTTCCTCTGTGGCTGACGGCTGGTAGCATTGACCACTACTGTTCTCTTTCCTCAGTAATGCTAAGATTTACTTAGTTTGCAGCCTTCAGTTATCCTTCAGGTGGAGACTTCCAGGAAGAAAAGTACTTCTGAAGAGTAATAGTAGTACAAGGGTCCTGTGTAGTGATCTTGTCACATATTAGATGACCAGTCCTAAGAGACTGGCATTGAATAAAAGAATGAGCATGTACTTGCTTGTGCTGCTAAGTCTGTGAAACCTTATGTTTCCCAGACCCTTATCTGGGCATAATACAGGGTCCAGAGCAATTTCCACCTTATTAACTTGGCTCATATTGCTGAGAGAGGTCCCGACTGATTTTTTCTGTGAGGAAGATACCTGTCTACTATAGGACAAGATTTTAATTGAAACTGTCAGCCCTGTTAATGTAGGGGTCTTAAAACTCTATGGATAGAAATGGATTTACTTCCAACCTGGAATGTATTTGAACTTTATAGCTTTACGTTGCAGTTCTACTTCCTTTGATACCGAGATTCCATCTTTAGTTTTATCAGTCCATTTTTGCATTCTTTCACAGCAAAAATCTTTCCTCTGTTGCTCAATCCAGAGCTGAATACTAGTTTTACTCTGTTGCTACTTCCTTTTATTCTACACATCTGTCTAGTTGATGTTAATCACTGATTTGTAATGAATGAGAGCTGGTTTTTTTGAAAGGTTTTAAGGAATGTGGTGAATGGTGTGTATGTATTCAGTTACCAAGTTCTTGAAAAATAATCCAGTATTCAGAGAATATCACATTTTTTCAATAGTATTTTATTAGTTTGAATATAATTTAAACTGATATAATATGAAGTCTGAAGGCAATTGTATTGTATCTGCTGTAATTGATATGACAGGAAAACAATGTTGCACTGCTGTACACTGATGCACAGCTTGTTTCATTCCACAAGAGGTCGCATTGAATGTTAGATGGAGTGTTTTCCCTTGCATGAAGTGGCAAAACACTTCCGCAAGAAGTTCTGGATAAAAACTCTCCTATATGTAATGTAAAGTCTTATTGTTAAAAGTCTTCCTGCATTTCAGTTAAGTGAGCTGAAATCTTCAGCATAATTTAGCCTTATTCAGTGACTCAGTGACTCCATCAATGGACTCAGAGAAATCATAAATCTTGCCGTTATATCAGTTGCATTTTAATTAGCTGGACCTTTCTGTGTTTTGGGTTTTTTTTTCCAATCTTTTTTTTGTTTTAGCAGAACTTGTATCAAACCTTCAGAATTCTTCATGTGATGTGTCTTGTGAACATGATACAAACAGTGTGTATGAAAGAATTCGACTTCAGAAGCTTACTTTTGTCCACCGAGCTGTTAGTATTGCCACTGATCCTAATGGTTGCAATTTTGCTGTTTTACAGTCAGATCCTAAAACAAGGTATATTTAAAATACCAACAACTGTAATTTTTCCTCTTTTTTTTGTGTGTGATTGCAATTAAATCATTCTGCCTTTCAAAACCATTTTTTGGCTCATACAGGAGACACAGTAAATGTGGTTTTCCATACTGCTAGAGAATAGCACTTGTTAGTAAACACTGTGTTGAAGTTACCCAAAGACCTCAGCTTATATATTTGCATAATTAGTATAGATAGTGTTGATGTTTTATCTAAAGTGTTTAATGCAAGCATTTGCGCTGTATTTCTTAACACACTCTGAGCTCTAAATACTGTAGAAATTCACCCCTTTGGTGATCACCAATAATCAGCTTTCAAATAAAAGTGAAAACTGGATCTTTCTTTCTTTGGAAAAAATGTTTCCGGTAAAATGAGTAAGTAGAGCGCTGAACCATGTTCCTTGCGCTCTCATAATGGTTTCCAATATATCTGATAAGTAAATATTAGCTTTTTTCCCTTACTGCTTTGGATTGTAATATGAAATACAGCAAACATTTCTGTGTTTTCTTGTTGGAAAAATAAGATGAAGATAAGATAGTTCTGATAATACATATTTATTGGCTACATTTTAAAGACAAAATACTATAGTTTATATTCTGAAGCTAGACAGATCTTACATATATGGTTTAATTGCCTAAATACCATATTATTAGTTCTTTTTGTAAAGAATAGGACAAGAAATGTTGAGTAGTTCAGCAATGTAAGAAAAAACCCAAACAAACCAAATGGAAACAACCTCATCCTCTTCATTAAACATACTATGTAAAATTTTATGGAGCTTGCAAATAGTGGGGTTTTTTTGATGGATTTCATTTTGTTCTAGTCTCTATGAAATTCCAAGTGTGTCATTATCAAGTTTTGGAGAGGACTTTGGCAAACTGTTAGATGAAACAGATGAAATGGACAGCATCCATGATGTGACTTTTCAGATTGGCACAAGAACTTACCCCGTGCACAAATACATCTTGGCTGTACGCTCTGACTTCTTCAAGAAGCTGTTTGTTTCCAGTGACAACCAGCTAGACGCTCCAGACATCTACCGTAAAGACGAAGATGCTGTTGGATGTGATCTTTATGTAATAGAGAAAGTTCATCCAGATCTGTTCACATACCTTCTGCAGTTCATATACACTGATACTTGTGATCTTTTGACTCATGGTCATAAACCAAAAATCCTGCATAAAGGAAAATCAGAAGAATATCAAGATACTTTAATTTCTAACCTGAGCAAAATGAGTTTTGATGAAAATGTTAATGGAAAGTCTGCATATGAGATTTATAGAAATAATCACGTGCAAGTTATAAATGAAAAACAGAAGAGCAAATCTAAAAAAGGCAAAGTTGCTGGTGAAGAAGCTAACCTCATAACAATGTTGCAGAGTGCTGCAAAGAAGTTTGGACTCAGCAATTTAAGTGGAAGGTAGGTGAAAGGAAATGCATTTATATTCTGGCAAGCTCTTCACGGAGTGTTTTTATCTATGGTGGTCTAACTTAGGTGATATTAAAGTAGAAGGCTATTTGGGGTTGATAAGTTTGCCTTTTTTTCTTGTTTTATTGTTTATAAGTATAAAAGTTTACAGCACACACCATGTCATCTCTTTAAAGCAACATCAGTTTGTTCTGATGCTCTTCACTAAGGGACAGCATGTATGACCCCCTCGAATATATCAGAAGCAGACTTTCTTAGTATGATTATGTACGTAAAGCATCATTTTTCAATAGGCTTCTATATGATGGAAATGTGCTGTTGGCCCTTAATGTGTCCTAGAACCTCTTGGACATTTGTATTTAAAACATCTGTCCTGTGTATCTTTTAAGGCATGAGCTCTCTGAGACTTATCTGATGTAAATCATCTGACTTTCCAGAATGACTGTCATAAAACATCATACTTGCTTTGTTAGAGACAGCTGATCTAATTGAGTTTTAGTCCTGTGAATTTCTACTCTGTGGTCCATAGTCTACAGTTTTTCTGTAGGCAGTGGACAGTAGTGTAAAACAACACAAAGCAAAGTTAAATTCTTGTTTAACTGATGCATTTTCAATGTTATGTGGTGAAACTAATGGAATTGAGACCAAATGTCTCTGTAGAACTGTATTACTGGGTTGCGTGGGGTTTTTTTTTCTGCATTTGTCTTTCCCTTTCAAAGGAGGGAGTGAGCTGTTTCAGGGCAGTTTTCTTCACTGTGGTTTTTGCAAATGCCAAAGTTAATCAGCAAAGATGTGAAACTGCTGCTAAAATTGAGTTCCCAAGTAAAATCTCCATGTTAAAGCACTTGCCCTTTGAAAGCGTATTGGTTTGTAATCCACCAGCAGCACTCCTGTGTCTTTACCATCCCATTCACAAGCCTCCTTGATGAATTAGGGTGCTAAAGAAGCCTGTGCTGAAACATCCATCTCTTCCAAACCACTGTTTTTGCTCAGATAACTGACTGGTAGCAGTATATATAAGTCCTAGATTTTTGACCCTCTGGTGTTGGACTTCGGCCTTTACTATAGCAGTATAGCTTTCATCTAAGATAATAAATAAGATAGCTAAGATGTGGAAAGAATGTCAGTTACATTTTACATCTGCAGTGAAGACTCTTAAGGAACAACTGGCCCTTTCTAGTTTTCTGTGATGAATGATTTAGATCCTTTTTCATATTCACAATACGAGCCCACTGAAGTGCTGTTACTTTGTGAAACTGTTCTTCTTAATGGTTTGAACTGTATACGAATGGTATTACTTATTACTAGTGTTAATGATTTGCAGGTTGGATGGAGTCAGGTTAGAAAATGGAAAAATTAATGTTGTCAACAAGAAGAATGGGAACAAACCAAAGTTAAATCAGAAGAAATGGTAAACTTTTAAAATCAAGCTTCCTCTACCCCCACCATCTTCCTTTTATGTCATCTCTTTATCTGTTACGTGTAGGCTAAGGTTGATCAGCTGTATTTTAACTTCTGGGGTACACTTGTCTCTTTCACAGTAACTCATGTTTGGCAGTTCTCTGTAGATGCTTATAGACTGATCTATGAAGTAGTAGTCTGGGATAGATTATGTATGGTATATTTTTGCTGCTTTTTGCTGTACATTAACATGTTCTGTGGATTAATAGTGTCATAGAATACTAATGCCAAGAGAAGTATTGTGGGTAATCCAGTCAAAAGCAGTATGACTTTTGTATATATGCTTTCTGTGACAATAAGACTCTGTGGATTGGAAACAAGCAAATGTATAATATTTTATCTAATTAAGAAAATCTCTGGAATATCTTTCAACAGAAAAATTCCTTATGTTTTTATCAGTGATGTTTGTTTTTTAATTCCATTGGTGCGATTGGGTTATTTATACCCAAAGGCTTGAATAGTCTACTTATGTAGTAAAAGCTACATTGCATAAAAGTAGCTTTTTTGAAGAATTTGGATTACTTCACTCTTAAAATGCATTGTCAAAGCTTATAGTAGCTACTAATATAAAAGAAATAACTAACTAACATAGACCATTTAAGATTGACTAAAATTAGCCATAATTAATTTATTTGGTCATAGCAATTTTGAAACAGTAATTAACCGTGTTTTGAAGGAAGTACTTCGTATGGAATTTTGAGCGCTCAACTTTGGGCAAAAAAATGTCTCTCTTGAAACTATTGTGCCTGTACTTTTAGGTTCATTTTATATGATATTATTAAAGTTCAAGTGTGTTTTATTTCAAAGGATAAATCCTAACTTGCTAAAGTAAGCATGTAATTTGTAGAGTTTACAACTTGTAGCTCTTCTGAATAGTCACAGTTCTGATCCTATTAAATATCTTCTAGTTCGTACCTCTGCGATGTGACCCTGAAATCTTTAGATGGAAAGGAATTCCCGTGTCATAAGTGTGTACTTTGTGCAAGACTTGGTATGTGTGTGTATTTTTATATATATATAAAGTATGTATCATATTGTCTTTTTTAACTGAAATTTTCTTGCATCTTGAACTGAAATGCCTTTCTTTACAGATTATTTTCACAGCATGTTAAGCAGCTCATGGATTGAGGTAAGCTTGCCAATAAACATGTGTGGTGGCATGTTTTGTTGCATCAAATAAGTGACAGCTTTTCAGTTTTTCCTAGAATAACATTTCCTAAATACTGGGGAAAAGGAAAGGCTGGATGCTTGGATCCTGTTTGCAAGAAAAAAAAAAAAATCACATTTTGGTTACTCTATATTTGGACTATTGAGATTGTATATTAAATGAGTAATAAATGTCATAATGTATATCAAATGAAATTAAATATTACCTTTGTTTTAAAGGTTTATTTTGAGCTAGTTCATGGATTTATAAAAGCTGCTGGACTGTTCTTATGGGATACTGCTTTGGATGAATTTTCATTTTCTTTCTGTAAAAGATATTACGATTTAAATAGTATTCAATATGGAATAGCTTTTCATATGTACTGTGTGAAAGATACAGCAGAATCAAGAGTATATGTGTAGAATCTCTAGTTGACTTTTACTGTTAATGAAATAGAGAATATCAAGCACTATTCCACTTACTCACCAGCTGCTGCTGCAAAAGGTGTAGATCTTTTATTTGTCTTGGTTCCTATTTGCTAGCTGTATGTCAATGCCCTGGTTGTTCCTGGACACAGTAATTTCACAAAATGACTCTGTTTAAGTATCTGAATACTATTGATAATGCTTGTTGAAAGAGAGGAAAGGTGTAGATGGAGAAGCATTTTTCAGAGATTGAAAGCTGAAGCAGTGTGCAAGAGTTCTCTCAACTTTCATAGCTTTTTGGCAGTATGTACATCTAAGAACCTGACAAAGTACTGGCAGTTCTCTTCTGCTGTGTAACAGAACTTCACCTGTTCTCTAAGTTACTGTGCTGCCTTTTCCTCAGTCATCCCTGAGGAAACATCCAAAACACTGAGAGACAAGTGAGATATTTTTTTTTTTTTTAATTTGGTGTTGAACATCCATTTGTGTAGCTGATTTCTATATCAGTTGTATGTAGTTCGAAAGTTATCTATTATTTCTTAGGTAAATCTAAACCATCCTAAATTCATAAGTAAATATTTTGTGAATCGAGTGCTCTAGATGTTGTATAAAAGTCTTAATCTCTGTAAGAGGTTATTAAACTTTAGACGGGAAATATGTTAGTACCAGCAGCATGTTCTAAAGCAAAAGAAATGTTTTTGTATAAAGCTTTGCTTCACTACCACCTGAAATAAACCAAAGTTGTTAAGCAGTGATGTTGCGTGAACACGAATGGTGACAATTACATGGTTTAATGGCTAATGTTTGCTCATACAAAAGCTTTGCCTTAATGGTTAAGATGGTTCTTCAAGTGGAGGATTTGCCGAGGACCTTGTTTTCTGAGGGATTAACAGTAATGGCTACTTTCATTTTATTCTTGCATGAGAACTTGTGATTTCACTCCATCTTTTACCTTGAAAGGAAAGCAGTTCAGTACTTGCATAGGGGATTCCTGTCATTCTACTTTTAGACAATTGTGGATAAAGTATTATAATCAAGGAGGATTGTTAGAGAAGATGGTCAAACTAATGAAACAATGAACTATTTCATGGATATGTATTCAGAAGTTTGGATAGATTTTAATTGCTCTGCTACAGTCAATTCTTAATTGAAGAACTTGAACAGATTTTGTGCAAATGCTTAAATAATTGTTTAACTTTGAAAATGTGACCCTCAGTCTAAGTCATTTGCTAAATATAATTGCTGTCTTAATTTTGTATTTTATTCCAAGCAGTCAGTTTTTTTCTTTTTTTTTTTTTTTTTTTTTTAATCCTTTTGCCTTTTAGGCTTCTTGTTGTTCAGCTCTGGAAATGCCAATCCATTCTGACATACTACAGATAATTGTAGATTACCTGTATACAGATGAAGCTCTTGCGATAAAAGGTGCCATTAATATATTTTCAACTCAACTGTAGCTCCTGCAATTTTTATATTTTTAAAATAGAAATTCAATACTTAATATGTTTGTGTTGAAGTTCTATGTAGAAATTCTAATTTTTTGTAACTGTTGCTTTAGATTTTGAGGTGATAGCTCAGGTCTTTTTGTACCTTTTCTTTAGTTTGTCAAACTGCAGTTTTCCTTTTCCCTCCTTCTCTTGCTTCAAAAAAATGACTGTTTGTGCTCTTCTAAGCTATTCCTTGTGCTGTGAAAATCCTATCAAAATTTGCAAAGACATTACATTTGTCCTTTGGTAAATTTTCATTGAATCTGTATGTGTTATAGTTGCTTTTGACTTGCCCACAGTGTTTACATGATGCTTTGTTTTCCAGATTCTCAAAATGTGGAATTCATATGTAATGTTCTTGTGGTAGCAGACCAACTTCTTATATCCAGACTCAAAGAAATCTGTGAAGTAGCCATTGCAGAAAAACGTGAGTTGTTCTGCTTGTATTATAAAGTGTTAGAGAATAAAAAAATGCTTTTTTTAGATGTTAATGTTCTTGCCTATTTCAGCACAGAATTATTTGCTTATATTCCTTTGCTCTGATTACCTTTTGCTGTTCATTGCATAGCTGTTAACAGTTGCTTCTTTAGTTTGGGTGATGTTCTAGATTAGCATGATCTTTCATTCCTTATGCATCATTGTCTTCCTCTCATGCTCTTTAATAGAAGGGAAAAAAAAGTAAATAAAGCAAAAAGCAAAAAAAAAAAAAATCCAAACCCACTACAACAAAGAAACCAAACTTTTATAAAACCTTTATTTCATGGAATGTAAACTTCTTGTGTTTAAAACATGATAAAATGAATTCTGTGTTTCTATTTCTGTCCTTGTATTTAGTTCTACTAGTTCTTCTGCTGTTTGTTTGGCAAAGTGCTATTTCTATATGGCTATGAAGATCTGCCTCTTCTAGAAAACACTAAGTATTGTTGCTTAGCTTGATACAAGAAGTTAGCATACAATTTTTCCTTGGCATTTCATAGTGACTTCCATTTTTCTCTCTCTCTCTCTCTCCCCTGCCCACTGCCCCTTCACCACCTTTTTTTTTTTTTATCTTTCTCCCTGCTAAAGGAACATTTGGAGCTTTAAGAACTGTTTCTACTGTATATGAAACTTGCTATTTTTCTTTTTCCCCTTTGATTTGGACTGCTGAGTTTCAATATATTGAAACTGATACGTTTGTAGGTAGGGCCTTTCTATTTTTGTGAAGCAGCTGTTGCATTCAAGCTGCTACAGAGTTATGTGGAGCTTGCTTTAGTTTGTGGCCATTTGAGTGTTAGCATTTTTTCCAGGAATGGAGAAGTATATGATATGTTTCAATAACTAGATCATGCTGTGCAATAAGTCTTAAAAACTGCTGCATGATATTGCAGCACGTTGTCCAATTTGGTTTGTTCTGTTTCTTCTTTGCAGTTACTTTAAAGAATGCTGCCGAGCTGTTGGAGTTCTCAGCAATGTATAATGCTGAACAGTTAAAACTGTCCTGCTTGCAGTTCATAGGACTCAACATGGCAGCTTTGCTTGAAGCAAGGTAAGGAGGAATTCAAACATCCCAAAAAGGCAAAAGGGTTGGAAGAACTAATATGAGCAGTTAAATGTTAAAATACAACTGAATGCTGCTAGTTTAAAGGGAGACTTGTTTTTGACAAACAGGGAGAAACTACTTAAATAACTGTACATACTGTACCAGTTCTATAGTACAAAACTCTATGTTACAATCTAGCGCAAAGAGCCTGAATTAAGGGGAAAAACCTCTCTTGGCTTCGGTGGGCTTTGACATTAGGCCTAATCTTGTTCATTCTTTTTTTTTTTAAATTGTTTTTGAAGATGCATAAAACAGCTGTGGGTTTTTTTGTTGGTTTCTTTTTTTCTTTCTCTCTCTCTTTTTTTTTTTTTTTTTTTTAGCATCATAGTTACTATGCAAATTGAATTTATTTTAAGTAGGTTTATTATAGCTGGTGCATTTTCTAAAGAGGATGGGCCTGCCTTCTGGTAGTCTCTTTGCTTTACATGTCTGCAGTGAGGGCTGAACAAATTAATTAATTACCCTTGCTTTCCACAATGATTCAGCTAGTGTTCTAAGAAGTTGAAGATGTTCTCTGGCCTTTCTTCTCTTGATGGTTTTGGACAGGGCTTCAAGTTGCTTCCAGAGTACAGGTCATCTTCTCAGAGCAAGCCTTATCAGCACTGATTAAGCTTCTTTTCCAGCAAAGACTTTAAAAAACCACACCCAAACCCCAACCAACCAAAACCCCCTGTATCTCTGTTATTGGTCCACTCTGTCCACTCCTAGCCTTTTTATCATGCTTCCTTTTACCTACAGAAGTTTTTAGAGGTCTGAACCAGTTCAGAATGCCAGAACATTATTGCTATGTCACACAACCGCTCTGCTTGTACCACAGATACAGGGATTCATTCATATTAGCAATTTTCCTCTTTCCTTATAAAGTATAAACATTTTAACCTTTGACTTTGGAGAGAAGAGTAAAAATCTCCTAACATTGTCTTAAGTATTATTCTGAATTCAGGTTTGTTTCGTCTTAAGCCTGGAAAGGACATGAAACATTCTTACTACACTTAAGACACTATCTGCATTTTAGTGAAAATCTGAAAATGTCATTACTGGGTAGCAAGACTTTCAATCTGAGACACCTGAGACAGATAGAACTTTTATCTGTGACAGCTTTGTGCAAGGAGAGCTGCTCACATGGGCAAGATAGTTCTGTTGAGTAAAGTTCGTTGCTGTACTGTTATTTTTTGGCATAAATGTCAATGTCAAGGAATGTTGTGGCTGAGTGTTATAGAAGAATTTGCATAGACTTGGAGTGTTAGATGTATGTCGGGAAGACTTGAAAGTATTTAGAAATAGGTAAACTAATGACCAGTTCATGGTAACTTAACTATATAGGTCTGTATTGGCTGTGGCCTTAAGTAAAGGTAGGCTGTCTGGAAAGGTGGGTTTAATCCTGCCTTATAAGGGCATTGACTAGTTTATATTTTGTGTTCATTTTCTTCCGACTCTGGGACCACCGTGAATAGGCAGTAATGCCTGTATGTGAGATTCATCTAAAATGTTCATTTGAATTTTTCATTAATGTGATGGGTTTGTTTGGGTTTTTTTAAGCTGGTAAGATAAATTTGGTGGTTTTTTTGTTTGTTTTTTTTTTTTTAAGGACTCTGGATGTCTTAAGTGATGAAGTTGTAAAGGATCTTTCTGTTTATTACAGGAAAATGGTAAGTTGTACAACTTGAGTGTAAGCTGATTAGGTTTAAAATGAGAACAGAGGAGTAATAAATACATAGCTGCAGGGTCTGTAGATCACAGGCTGAATGTGGAACATCTGACTCAAAAGCTAAGGTTAGCTGCTGCTATTACCAATCTCATGGAGCTCATATTTCATTATTCACTATCCACTGCTGCAACAGTATTGTGTCCTTTAATTAATTATACATATTAAACGTATTAATGTTCTGTAATTAACAATTGTTGCATGAAAAAACATGAGAAAAACCTATGGAAAAGAGCGTATGTTACTTAGAAGAAAGTAAATCAGGTTTCTCCAGTGTAAAGTTCAGGGTGATCATATAGATCTTAAAAGCAGTAAGAAAAATAATGTGAAAGTTGAACTTTAATGGAAAGGGGAAAACCAAGGCACATTATAATCCAGTGTTCTTTAACTGTACAGTAGTTTTTGCAAAACCTGTAAGCATTTTTTTGTCAGGAGTTATAGGCAGCTGAAATTCTCCTTCTGTTTTGCTTAAAGATGTAACTTAACTATTTAACCAACTTATAAACTTAATTATTGATCTGTAAAAGTGTTTTAAATGACAGTCAGTTTTGATCTTTTTACAAGAGATCATACATTTGCTAGCGTACAACTTAAGAGAAACTTAGTGTAACGTCTTTTACAACTGCAGATTCCAGCCATGGTCAGAAGAGTAATTACACCATATCCAGATGGACCTGACATAAGTTCTTTTGAGCCTGAAGACGGAGAGAACTTTGTCTTTTTAAGGGAAGAAATGAATACAGAACAAAATTCTCAGTAAGTATCTATTTTTCATCAGCATTTTCTACTAGGTGAGCTGTATATGGTATTTGTCCTCCTTTGGATGGTGCCTGACTCTCTTTGGGTGCAGAATGGAAATATTAAGAAATAGGAGAAACGGAGATTTCAAAGATCGTTACTAGTTCCCTTAAGTATTTTAAAATGTTACAGAACTGCAATGGAGCACTTTTTTCAGTTTGTAAGTAGCATGTGAGTAAAGGTAGCAAAACAAGCATTCACAGTAATGTTTGGCAGTTGTGCATGTGATGAGAGTATTTGTGTATGTATGAGACCAACTGTGGAGTTCATTGAACTTCACTGAATTAGAAGAAATCAAAAGATTAAAAAACAGACTTTAAGGTACTATAGATCTGTCTGGAAAAATTGTGATAATCTAAATTTCTTAATATTAACAGAATTGTCATGCAAAATACGAAGTTTTGTAGCATGAGTTTTTAATCTGTCAGTTTAAAGTGGCTATTGTGTGGCTGTAGAATAACAAAACCTGTGAAAGGTTAGAAAATGTGATCCAAACAACTGTGGATCAGGTAGTTTGGCCTTGGTGGTTTTGTGGACTTCTGTTATTCTGTCTTTGAATATTTGTTCTGAAGACATAGAAGTGAGAGCAATAGAATCTGTAAAGTCTTACCAGACTAACTTAATATGCTGCTTCTCTCTGAAGAGCAAATAATAAAATTAAACTGCTTTCTTTGGTACAGTTTTTAAACTAGAGAAATTGACATCACAACTATGAAAAGCTAATTTGATAGGATGACTTGTAAACATGCTTCCAAATAATGAAATAAGATGTCACTGTGCAGATTAGACCTCATGTGGTATGGTGTACCGTTCTGACCACTTGTGTCAAGAAAAGTTGTGGTAAATGAACTAGTACATGTAGATCAGGGGAACTGAGAGGCTATTTGGTATTAGACTTCAAGCCTTTCAGTGTTTTTATAGGCTAGACGATAGCCTTTAGGGTATAGGGCAGTCCAAGGATTAAAAAAAACCTCAAGCATCGTAAGGTTACAGTATTGTTGCAGGAATGAATAAGTACGTATATAGTTATTCCACGAAAAGCTTCTCAAAGAGGCTTTTTGAAATAATTCTGAATTTCTAGTAGTTTTATTAAAATGAAAGATGCCTTTTATTTGATTCCACTCTTCCTAATATCATATATAGGAACATGTGACATTTTGGTGACATGACCATATACCTGCTTTATTGTAGAAGTAGTATTATCTTGGTGACAGTATTTGTGTTGAGGAAAAGTGAGACCAACTGTAGACTTTATTGAACTTCACTAATTTAGGGGAAATCAAGAGAGAAGAATGTGGAGACTTGAGTGTAGTTTGCTTTATGTCAGTTGCTGTGATGTGTAGCAGGTTTAATCTCACCTAGGTGGCAGTGCCAGCCTATGCAGCTGCTGTATCTTCCACTGTCTCAGCAGAAGTCTTTGTGCAGTGTACTAGACCAGAGACTAGATCTAGATTGGAAAGAATTTTTTCTCTTCCTCCTAGATTGTTGGTTCCCCCCCCCCCCCACTTCTTTATTAAATAGTTGTGCCAGTGCATAATCAGAGCAGGAACAAGCAGCTAGTGATAGCTGGTGGGACCAGGTATTATTGCTTGAAGTATAGCTGCTGCTGCTGCTGACTGAAAAACTTGACATTGACACTGATAGTTCTGAGGTTCAATTTCTTTGGCTTTAATCCATCTTGGTTTTTTTGGTGGGGTTTTTTTTTGGTTTTTAATAGGGAAGCCCTTTTCAAAAGAGCAAAAACTAAGGCAAAAAAGAAGCCACGAAAACGGTCTGACAGCTCTGGAGGATATAATCTATCAGATATTATTCAGAGTCCAGCCTCTACAGGTCAGTGGGAAAGAGGTTCCTTTCAGGTATCAAAACAGAACATAAAGTTTAATATGCAATGCAATGAGATGTCTATACTTCAATAAGGATACCTTGCAAACATTATTTCTTTTCTAGTGAACACCATAGCTGAATTTGAATAGTGGATTCTTAAGATTAAGTTTTGTTTGAAGGGATCTTTGTCATATTAAGCTTGTGCCCAAAGTTCAGATTCTGTAAAAGCATGTATTTTATCAAATAAAATTAACGGACACTTTCCCATGTGGTTTTAATAAGTGGAACATTCTGCTAAGGTGTGGTTTTGGTTTTGTTTTTTTTCTGGAATAGAAAAAATAAATTAGTCACTGTTTACTGAAAAGGTGGTAGAAGCCTTCATTTTCAATACAAAAATCTCAGTGTTACTTCACAAAACTGTATATTGTGAGACAGAGAAAGAAAACTGGGAGTAATCTTATTTTGAAAAAGTATTTAAGGTAGTCTTAAATTTGCTTATACTTACTACAGTCTAGTATACTGGACTAGGTAAACTTCTGATTATTTTGTATTCATCATATAGAGTGATGGTTTTTTTAAGCATCGTTTAGTCCAGCTCTCATGATTTAATAGTTCTACTCTTTTCTTATTTCTTAGGCTCAGTAAAACTGCATAAAACTAACTCTGTAGAATCACTTCCAGAACTCTTAACATCTGACTCTGAAGGTAGTTACGCAGGAGTGGGTAGCCCCAGAGACTTGCAGTCCCCTGACTTCACAAAAGGATTTCATCCAGAGAGGACTGAGGTTGGATTTCTTTGTTCCTATCAATTTATTCGTTTGTGTTTATCTAGCCCATCAAAATCAGAGTTTGTATTTTGGAGTGTTTCTGAGAAGCTGTTTTCCTTAAAATGGTGTAGACAACATTTGTCTGATAAAGTAAACAAAAATGAATATTGCTTATTACATCTTCTAAGGGTAATTTATTCACGTGGTACCATAATGAAAATTTTTGTATGCTGTAGTGTCCAGAAAATTTCAAATTCAAAGAGTAATTATGTAAGGTCTCCATCTACTTCATTTAAAACGCAAAGCAAATCTGAAGTTCAGAGCCAAAAAACAAAAACAGAAGCCAAAAAAACTCTAGGAAAATCCTGCTGTTCTTCAACTATTGTAGTTGGACAGAAGTACAGTCCAGGATAACTGAGCCATAACTGGCAAAGAGAAATAAATTTGAGAGAATCATGCGTATATTATTAAGTGTTAAAGCTTTAGAAGTGAACATCTTGGAGTGAATTTTCCACTATCAAGATGAATATTTGGACTTAAATGATTCAGGGTGAAGTGTGAAGTGAGGAGGGAAAAAAAAAAAAGGTACAAACAGCAGCAGACTGATCAGGGATTCACTACATTATTGCTATTCTGAGGTATCCTTTAAAATCTTTTCACTTACATGTGTCATTCAAGCTGCTTGTAGCATCGCTCTTTTTCTTCTAAGTGGAAAAAATGTGAGAATATTTATTCTACATTTTTCTGTCTTTTTTTTAGATGAAGGACAAAGCATGCAGTCAGGGTATGAAACCCTCTCAACCTAACAAGGAGATGATGAAGTCATACAAGGGATCATCAGCATTGACACAGTCTGTTCCACAGTCCATTCCCAGTGC
This sequence comes from Haliaeetus leucocephalus, assembly GCF_000737465.1. Classification (NCBI taxonomy): domain Eukaryota; kingdom Metazoa; phylum Chordata; class Aves; order Accipitriformes; family Accipitridae; genus Haliaeetus; species Haliaeetus leucocephalus. The sequence goes on from NW_010972631.1 coordinate 4,051,793, forward strand.
CAAAAACAACTCTGCAAGCTCTCCCAATTGGGTAGCAACCAGTTTCAGGTGGAGTTAATTGTTGTGGTGCCTACCTAACTTACAATCACTTGGTAGCGAATGCTAGTAATATTCTATTCAGGCTAAAAAGTTATCTGCTCTTCAAAATGATCACACATTACCTGATATGTGAATTAAAGATTTTGCTATTTAATAAAACTGGTACATTTTTTAATTATTCTTTAAGAAAAGCAATTGCTAGGTAGATTTATTTTTTTAGGTTTTTTTTTTAAAGTGCTACCAGAATACGTGGTAGTTTTTAGTGGAATCAGACCATGCTTGAAGCTGTTAGAAGCACCATTGTACTTGGACATTTTTAAGGCATGCCTGGACACTTAAACGGTCTGTGCAAATCAACACCACAGGTTTAACTTATACAGTAATAAAGAAATGATTGTTAATTTTTATCTGTAGCCATATCTGCATATGAAAAAGGAGCAGTACTGTGATAGACTGAAGTTCTGTCTTGCCTGGTGTCCTGTCTGAGAGAGTTGTTAATAAAGGTTGAATAGAGAAGAGTTTAAGGATTTAGGGAATCATATAGCAATAATTTCCCACAATCTTTCCAGGCTCTATTGGTTTGTGGCTGATGGGCTTTGTTAATACAGGTGATACAGCTATAGAAATTAAAAGTTGCAGCTCTGAAGTATATTGTTTGGTGAGCAAGGTCCATTAGGAATCTGTGTTTTGTCTCACTATGTATTTGTGCAAGCCAAGTCTATGCAGAGAGGGTAACACATCCCACAACCAACTCTTTGGTCTATAGACTAGTTGGAAGAAGCTTCACCTTCATCTGTTATCTTGGAGTTCTTTTTGAATATTTTTTAGAGGATTGCATGGAAGGGGAACAAATAAAACCATAGGACTTTGTCATTATGTCACTGTGCCTTTATGAGTTTCCCTTGTATTCTTTCTTTACTTTTTCTAGTATTGCTGCTATGTCAGGAAAAAGCAGGCAGCACTGTTATGTAGAATGTTTAAAGGATTGATACTGTAGTGTATTTGGTTGAACTACTGTGGAGGAGAAGTGACGACAGGGTTTGATGTGACCTCCCAGTGGTTAATTCACTAGTTTGTCTATTGGTAGTTGGGTTTATGTGGGGAGAGACAGAGGGAGTGCTGCTTATATTTTATTTCAAAACCTGTCCTTGAATGTAGTTGTAACACAGCTTAGTTTGCAAATGCCTTGTAAGTACACAGGTTTTAATTTATAGTTTTTATGTAAAGCCTGGAAATGTCTGGATTTAATTCATGTTCATTTCTGTGGAAGTTTAAAATTAGGTCACTTATGAAAACAAAACTGATTCCTAAAGTTTGAGAATGTTACTGGTATTTGTATAGAGCTCTAACTTTGCAAAGAGTGTTCTGTTTGCCATGTGAAATAATTTTAATCCTGTTCTTCAAAGGAAGATCTAATTCAACCTTCATGAAAGAGCTGTGAGCAATGCCTCTCTAACACTTACCATGAGCAGTTGACTACTAAATAAGTATCCTGGATTTAGGTATCTAATTTTTTTAAAGTAATCATAGTTCACATCTTTTTGTTTCATAGTATAATGAGTCTTGAAAAGTATTTTTATAGTGTGCTCTTAAATATGTATATATTTATAAAAGTTTTGTCAGAAACATTCTATTTGAGGTTTGCCATAATTGAGGAAACAGACATAAATTATACATCCGGTTACCAACCTTATGTATGATTTAGAGGATTTCAGTGAAGGCTGGAGCTGTGGAATGTAAGTAAAAATGAGTGCCTTGTAAGGTAACTTTTTATTTTTCATTTAGCCCTGCCAGCCCTCCTGCTATGGATCTAAGAACCATCATGGAAATTGAAGAAAGTATGCAGAAATGTGGAACCATGCCAAAGGCAAATTCAGGGTTGGTAAAAAACCAAAATCTATAAAAGAAAAGTGTGATAGACCAGGCTATTATGAATTTACTTAGTGGTTCAGGCAGTTCAAAGTTTAAAAAAAGCAGGAGAGAAGTTGTCCTATTTGTTTTCGAACAGCTTTGTTTAGTTCAGTTCATTATGGTGTTTTTCTGCCAGCGTACAAAATTTATCCCTTCATTTTACTGTAGTCTTGTTTGGTCCACTACTGCAAAAGCATGTCTTAGCTGTTGAAATGTGAGCTAAAGAGCTAGTAAATGAGTATCTTAAATCAGTGGCCTGCTCTGCTGAGCTTTCCAATTTACAACCAAAAAGAATTAATTCTTGTCCCTAGCACTTCAGAAATTACTTGTGGACCACTACTGTAATTGATCCTGAAGTTTGTTTCTTGTGTTGCATTCTCTGAACATCCCCAGCACCCATGTGTTGATATTAACAGTTTTTCCTCAGACAGAAGCAAGGGTGGCTCTTGCTCGGAGAAGCATCCCAAAGACACAGGGAGATAAATGTACTTTTTCAGGAGGCAGTGGATTAAATTAGTGTTTCTTAACTGGCAAGGTATGGGAAGAAAACTGGAGATGACTTTCATGACCTTTGAAGTGTGGCATTCTTGTAAAAGAGAGCTAGGACAGTAGTCCTGGAGCCTAGTAAAAGGTTGCTGGCTAGCTAGGTTCAGAAGCTGTGAACAAAACAGCCAAAGCTGAGGAATCCGAATAACTTGGAAAACAAGTTATTACAAATAGAAAAAATGGCTGTATGCTGTTGTACATGTTTTTTTATGCATCAATATTTTTGATTTAAGGGAGCTAAGCTTCTAACAGTCTCTAAAAAGTCACAAAATTAGAAAATAGTCTTCATCTGGTGGTAGTCCATCTCTTTTAGAGGCTTGATTCCTACTCTGCATGTTTTCGTTTGTAGACATCTATGGAAAGAATAGTTTTATGATGCTTTTCTTTCTGTCACTCTTGATATTCATTGATCCTCCTTTTGCTCCCTAGCCATCTGACCACTCCCCCCCCACCTATACTCCGCTTTTGGCACTCTAGACAAAGTATTTTGATCGAGGAAAGAAGTATTTCTTAGTTTAATTTGCAAGATTAAAGGCGAGTCATCTCAAAGGACACTGATCTTGCATTTTCTCTCTGCAATATCACTTCACAGCAGAATGGTGTCTCATGGAATCAAGCTTTCACAGAAGCAAAGAAAAATGATTGCCCTGGCAGCAAAAGATAATGGATCAGTAACTAGCAGCACGGAGCCTGCTACACTAATAACCACACCGCCTCCACCTACAAAAGTTGCAAAACTAGGGAATGCATGGTATGTTACAAATGAAATATCACTTCTTTTTCTTTGGGGGGTTTTTACATTGGATAGTCTCTTAGAAGCAGTTTCTTAAATAAAAATGGCCTACTTCTGTTCATTAAAAAGACTAGCATCGAACTATTTGTATCTACATTTGATAGTAATCTAGAAATTCAAAGGGAGCAGGGAAATGCAGTGGTTGCAGTCTACTAGTTCTTTGAAATTTTGCTATAGTGTGTCAGAAGACTGCATCCAATCTGGTTCTTGCCTGTGTGTGATGTGGTATTTGCAGATGGTATCAAAGTGAAGCATAGAAAAAGAAGACTGAGCACAAGCTCTGAAACTTAGTCAGGAAGAGGTTATTGAAAATCATTATTAATGCTGTTTTTTCTCTGTCAAAAACATAAAGAAAAATGTTAGCCCTTCCTAACAGGGAGGGGAATGACTTTGGAGTAGAGCACAATTGACCAAAATTATAGATAACAAAGTTATGTACATGTCTAGGAGCTGGAGGGAGTGATGGATGCTGCTAAGAATTCTTATGGTGGAAGGATGCATAATGGGTTTAAAATGACTTTTAATGCTGATTACACGCAATTTAAGTGTTCCAGTTAATATCACCGTATTGAATAGAAAAATGGTTTATCATCTGGTCAATGAACTAGGTTTACAACTATGAATGTAATGAGGTGCTAGCCCGATTCATGCTTTGCTCTTCACATTTACAGTTGGTATTGGATGAAAGCATAAAGGCATAACTGTAGAAGTTGCAAGCTATGTAAATTTAATGTGTTTGTTTACTACAGAATAGATACCTATGTGCATGCTCTTCACTTGAGGTAAATGTTGGGCAGTCCTCCCCCTTTCCCTGTTCAAGAAGGTCTAGCCTTTTATTGCAGCTTGTTTCTGTACGGGTACCCTAGAAGAACTGTAAGTCCATCTCCTCTGTCTAGAGCTTACCTGTTTGTGTTTCAGTGGGAGCAAAGCTTGCTGCATACCCACCACAGTTACTCTATTTTAAATGAAGTCTTTTTTAGACAATTTAGCTGGTTTAGATGCTATTGTAGCAGTTTTCCTTTTGTGTTGGGTAGGTTTCAAAGTAAAACAGGAGTCTGTCTTTCAAAGGATAGGTTGATTTTCCACAATTAGAGCTGTATCCCTCTTGTGTCTTTTGGCTCTCTTTCCTTTGATCCTTTATATCAATTGGTTGCTCCTTTCAGAAATAAGAGCAGTAAGCATCTGCTGGAATTTTTGCCTTTCTGCTATGCTCCTGTAAGTTCAAAACAAGACATGTAGCCTGTTAGCTATTTAATGAGTGTATAGAGAGGAAAAAAAATCACATCACTAGCTGGCTGAGGAAAAGGTGGGCTGCTTTCTGGCAGCAGTTGCTTCCTGAGAGGCGTTCTGTGTCAAAAGATTTAGGGTAATAATCTAGAACTGCTTGCTTCTCTGCTCCATTTCATGTATCTGTGATTTCATCTTTCTTTTTTGGATGGATGCTATTATGATCAGCACCTTGAGTTTGAAGTGCCTTTAGATTTTTTTGAGATAGGTCTGTTGGTATGCTATTATTTTAGTTTATAGTAATAATGGTAATATCCCAGAATGTAACAATGGTAAAATAGAGCTGGTGTTCAAAATATTTATCGGTAACTTATGGGAAAAACTGTGAGAGTACGTTGTAATCATCCCCAAATCATCTATTTTAAATCAGATAATAATTGATCCTAAAATGGTATTCTATTGCCAGTCATGACACCAGAACAAGCTTTGCTTCTCTAGTGGACACTATGCAGTACATTCAGCTTTATGGTTAAAGGACTTTAGTATTTTACAGGGCCTGTCAAGGATCATGTCAGTCTGATCTGAAATGGGCAGTTGCTTGGTGAATTCAAGGTAGTGTGGCATGATGTGTTCTTCAAGTAATGATTCTGACGGTGATGGCTGGGATTACTCCAAGGGTTAGTGAAAGTAGGGACAAGAAATCTTCTCTGTAGGTGTCTGCTGATTGGGTTGATTACAACTAAAAAAAAGTTACATGCCATGTATTTCTAGTGTCCAGCTTACAAGCTATAGAGGTATGTTACTACAGTAGTTATTTACAAAAATGAACTGCCTAAGATCACCTGGTTTTAAAAATATCCAGCACACAATATTTCAAGTGAATCTAAGAAAAGGTTGAATTCTTTTGTTTTGATTTATACAAGCAGGACTTAAATATCTGTTTCCTCAATTTGTTTTCAACCACGTACGCCTGATACCAAAATGTGGGGTCTCCTTTACTCCTCCAGCCCCCAAAAGCTATTCTGATACAACACTGAACAAAGCCCACAATTTTGCCTTAAAGAGGAAATAGAATGAGTTGCTTTGCACCTAAGGATTCAGACTCTACCTGACCTCCAAACTGTAATTGGGACCTTCACAAAAGGAGAAACAAGGTTTGCAAGATTTGTCTTCTGAATTCTAATGAGTGGATGAATTTCAGAATCCTTAACTCTGATCCTCTCAAATGCTCCAAAGAACACGCTACCTGCTTTATACAGCTGATACTGCAGGTCAGGCAGCAAGTTTGTTATTTGGCTTAGCTAATGGAGGTGTCACAGGGCAATTACAGCTCTGAGGCTTAAAATGTACTGGAAGAAACCGAAGGTGAAATTAGATGGTGACCGATACAGGAAATACTGAGTTATACTATCCTTTATTATGTTAAATAATAAAAAAAAAAATCCATCTACTGTTTTTAATCTTACTACGAATGTTATAATTATGCATAAACAATATGTAACCTAACATCTACAATGACGATGTACACAGTCTTACATAAACAAATCACACAGGCTCATTCACATACTAATGTACACGTTGTTACAAACCCACCACCTTTTTACCCATCAGTGACTCGGTGTGAGCACCAGAGAAGCCATGCTCTTGTGCATTACCCGATGGGTGACTCAGAGGGGTGTCTGTGCTGATGCAGGTGAGCAGCAGCAGCTGGCCAGGGGTGCTGCTAATGAGGTGGACCGGGGCCTGTGTGAGTCAGTCCTTTTCCTCAGGCACCCAGCAAAGTCAGGGGCCTTTCTGTGAGCAGTGGTCACAGGGAGGTCTTCTCTGGAGTCTTCAGAGGAACTTCCCCATACGTGCCATGCCGTGGCTTGGGCTGATGCTAATGATTACTGGTGTAGGCATTTCATGGGTATTTTCAACCAGTTATCTTAAATATCGTCAGTTAATTTCCTTTTTTGTTTTACTAGCCATTTTCAAGCTGCAGTTTTATATATTTTTCTCTGACAGACTTTGGGTGTCAAGGGAAGGGGCTATGAGAACTCCTTCGCAGGAGGATATTTGTATAGGGCATCTATCTTTGTCCAGCCTGGGCTTTCCATTCTCCCCTTCATACACAACTTTTAGATACAACAAAGCCTGAAGTAGGTTTTAAAGGACATTGCATAGCTTACTTAATTATCTGGGCTTCTTCAGAAGAGGTTTTTGTTAGTTCCTGAAGTCCTATTCTTTACTCTAAGATAAATGACTTTTTAGAAGTACTTGTACTGGCTGACTGAAGCACACAAGCTAGATGCCTCTAGTTGAATGACTGACTTGTTAATACAGGAAGTAAGGTATTAAGAGAAGCTCTGATAAAAGGCATATAAAAATATGGGGCATAACTTCCTTGATCTGACATCTGAATAGTTTGACAATTCATGCTATTCACCTATTCTCTGATAGATAACTCTTTACCTATTGGGTGCTGTTTAATTTTAAACTAGCAACTGCCTACGACCTGTTCCTTGCATTTAAAAAGCAAGTATGGACTGATTTTTTGAATATGCTTAGCTAACTGTCTCCAGAAAATACATTGTGCTCTTAAGGTTCTGATTAAACAGTTTTTGAAAGTAGCTGGGCTCTACTGTGTTACACAAACCATCTTAAGCGAAAAGGCCAGGATATACTTCAGGAGGATGGAATCCAATCTAATGCTCATGTGGTCACCATGCATGATTCTGTACGTTCCTCTGCAGTGTTCCTCTGGCTGCTGATCTGGAAAATGCCGGTAGCTCAAGAGTTCAAGCAAAGAACCAGTGGGGGTATATGAATATTTAAAAGTATGCCTAGCTGTTGGAAGAGAGCATTTGTTGAATAAACTTTAAGCTGCTTTAGGCAAGCCATCAATTATTTGATTGCCCCTGCTAGTTGTTCAAAGTATTTTTGTATGTAAGGTAGAATGGTGTTACTCATCTGTTCTAATACTATATTTGCAAAGTTATATTCCGTAAATTCACAGTGGACTGTTAGAGTACATTTGGCAATAGATTGAGCTTTCCACGCATGCAATATAGTCAAAGCCTTAGAATGTGTGTTCCAATGAAATAAGATATTCATCTTGGATGTGCAATGAGCACAGTTGCCAGAAGGGTGTGGGACCTTCTGGCCCTTTTTTGGTTGACTAAAAGACAGAGTCTTATCATACACAACATCCTACCTTTTCCACCAAAAGAAACCCCCAGTTTCATAGTTTTGGGGAGAATGAACCTATATTTCCTCCTTTGAAGAAAAGTGGAAATTAGAAGGGGGGTGGAGGGGAATCACACTAGTAATACTTTGAGAGTATGTCATGCAAGAAGCTAGGTGTTAATTTTATTAGTTGTCCAAACCTAGTTTGATCGAGGGAGGGGGATGGTTTTTGTTATTTGTTTTGGCTTTTTTTTTTTTTTTAAGCTCAGGAGAGCCTATGGCTTTTCAAGAGTGGAGGCATAAAGGAATTTGAAGTCTCTCTTGAAAATTAACAGTTGTGTATTTCAATGTCTAGGTTGTCAGTCTGTCAGTATTCCAGCTTATACTGAAACATTAACAGCTGTTTTGGAACTTCATGCTTTGATGTTTTGCAGTTACAGATTAGAGGAATGTAGTCATATTCCACTTTTTTAAAAAAAGATGTATAAATTAGTCTTTTCTAATGCTACAAATTAGATAGAAATGACAGTGTTTCAGGCAGGACAAGCTGAAATTTAGAGTTGTTGCTGTTAGGAAAATTTGTACCAGTTTAAGCCAAACCATTTTAAGATATTGGTAATTGTTTTGGATAGGTTCACAAGCTGAGAATGATGCAGGCTTGGGGTTTTGGGGGAGGTTATTTTGGGGTTTGGGGGATTTTTTTTTTTTGGTGCTGTATTGCAAGTGGATCTGATTGCAGTACAGAATTTTCATGAAAATGGGTAGGCTACTTAAACTGTTAAAAGAAGCTTCTGTGACAGCAGATCCCAAGGGAACCATTTGCCTACTTAGTATAGTAAGTTTGGGGAAGTTCTGGTCAAACACTTGCCCAGACTCTTGTCTGCCAGCTGGTAGTAGAAACAGAGGATGTGCAAAATGACTCTGAGGCCCTGCACCTGGAGGTTCCCATTCTGCTTTCTATGCCTTCTACGCTGCTCATGCAGTATTAAAAAAAAAAAAAAAAAAAAAAAAGAAAAAAAAACCCAACAACAAAAAACCTTCCAAACTTAAGCTCAGGTGGTCTTGCATGGCATTCAGACATCATATATAACTTTCAGATGCTTTTGTTGTAAGATTTCAGATACTATATTGTAATGCTTTAAGTCCCTCACATTTGTTATCTTAAGTTGTATACAGCATAGATGTAGTCTGAAAGTCTTTGGTTTCAGATGCTTCTCTTATGGTAGCTGCACAAATAATTAGTGTTGTGTAGAAAGCTTGTTTTACTTCAGTAGTGTTTATAATTGTTCTCTTATTTCTTTGAGTAGATAATGAGCAGAGCTGTTCTTCCAATATGTATTTTGTATATTTGACGATGAGTGGGACTACTGTGCTTAGTAAAGTTAAATGTAAGTGAATGTATGAAGAATTAATTCCAAAGTCTTGATGGATAGGGGAAAGACTAATGTGACTGCCTTGAATTCTTTAAATAAAAAGGCTTTTGGATCAGAAAGTGTTCAGAATAGCTATGATGCTAAATTGCTATATTTTCATACTTGTTTTTTTTTGATTTTCATACTTGTTTATTTTTGAAAGATAATATGCAGACTCTAGTTCAGTAACAGTGCACATTATACTTGGGCAACTAAAAGAAAACGAAGCATATCAGTTTTATGAGTTTTACTGTGGATTAAATGATTTATAGAGCCTCCAGCAGGTATGAGCAACTCATTCAATATCTTGGGGAAAGATGATCAGCTATACTTGACTTTCATGGTGGTAAACTAACAGTATTAGAATTAAAGTACTAAAGCATTGTGTGATTTATGAGAATATTTTTCAAGGAATAATAGTTAGAAAAGGTACAGCTCGTCTAAGATAAGGTGTCTGTGAAAATAAGGTTGGGGGTTTTATTTTTTCTTCTAATAAAATTTCCATACTACTGGCTTGTATTTAGGTATTTATTTTCTGATCTTTACCTATTTGACTTATTTTAGTGAATGGGGTCTAGGAGGTGTAATGATGAGATGCAAAAGCTACGTAATATTGTAGTTTTCTTTTTAATAACTGAAAAGGCCCTCTTTGCTATCTGAATCATGGAACAATATGGAGTCTTGGAAAGTGCAAGTATAAAATGAGTTGGGTTTTTTTTCCCTTTTTTTTTTTTTTAAAGGTCATCTTCATTACATTCTGCTTTGCCAAAGTCATTCCGTGATCTTGTAATGGAAGAAGAAAAATGTATGAGTGCAAGTAATTCACCTGGTACTGGTATCAAAAGAGCTGGATATAAAGGAACTGAGGATTCATCAGTCCAAAACACCATAAGGTAAGAGAGCAGTCTTTTCCTAATTGATCAACCATTATACAAGAACCACAATAACCTGTTCAAATTCTGCTGAAATAAGAAAGGATAAAATTGTCATTTAAAAAAAAAAATCCTGTAAGCATTCTTTAATAGTTCTGTTAATAGGATTTTATGAATGAAATGCTCTTATGAATAGGCAGCTGAAACACTAAAGCAATTTAATGCCACTGCTAATATTTTGTTTGAGGTTCAGAGTGTTTGCATCTGTATATATGGGCATGTGTGTACGTGTGTGTATATATAGACACAAACACTTCAGGCTCCAAACAAAATATATGTGTGTGTGTGTGTACATTCGTATATGTATGTATAAAAGTGATAAACCTATATTCTCCAACTTCTGTAGAAATTAGATATTCTTTAGCATTCAGATGTGACATGTATGAAACAGTTTGCTTAGGAGTATTTCTGTGTAACCACTGAGTGGATAAAATCAGTTTATTCAAACACAGTTCTGGCATTTCCTGATCTGAGTTTTCTTATAAGCTGACTTAATTGTTCAGGTGCAATTTTTCATGGTTTAAGAGGGCTTACTGAAATATTGATGCATTGGTTACGTCTGTGTATTTTAATTACTGTGGGACTACAATTCCAAGGACAAAAATAACTTGTTCTGAGGTGCACGTGAATTTTATGTCTAGTTATTAGATAGTATTGCTCTTTGGTCAAATTGTTTTAGCCACACATCCTCTTGCTACCTGCAATAAAACCTCTGTTTTGGGTTAAAATACCTGTCTAAGCTGAGGAAAGAAATCTCAGCCTTATTCCTGAAGGTCTGTATGATTCAGCTGCCTGCCCACCTGCATCTCTTCCCCCTATCATCAGCAACTTTGAATACTATCAATTTCAAATACGTTTACGAGACAGAGAGCCTGAAAACCTTACAGACTTTCCCACCCACCGTCTGGAAGCAGCACAGGCCAGCTGCCCCATGGTAGCAGGGCAGCCGAGGGTGACAGCAGGGCCGGCCGGGCAGTGGCCTCCCTGGCAAGGGCGCACAGCCTGTTCCATCCCCCTCCAAAAACTGTCCCCTCCATAAGGAAAAGAAAGTCCTGCTGCACCTCCCTTTTGGTTGCTCAGCTTGTGTAGATGCTGGTGTTTCCCTAGGACCAAAGTAGTACGTGTCCTATTGGTAGATAAAGAACAAAATGAGGGTAGAAATACAGGAACATCATGTGTGGGATGGTGTTAGAGGAGAGAGGTAGGAGGGATTTGGAGAGTGTGTGTGTGATGGGTGGGCATTCTTCAGGAACAAGGGGATAAAGCTGAAGTTATTGTGCTGAGTGGAGATGTAGGGACATGAAGCACAACTCTGCAGAAAAACAGGTATTGTTAATTTTGTTGCTAGTGAAATAATAAAGCTTTTCATCATATGGGAGACAGCAAGGGCTGGTGATAAGGGAATTTGCACTGGATGCTGTTATTAGCTTTGTCACACCTGCTCTGTGATCTTCATAAAGTAATTTCTTTTCCTTTTGCATTGCTCTGTCTAGTCTGTGCAGTCTGGCCAGTCTGCATGCTCTCAAAGTGGATTATTTGAGCTGAATCCAGGCCTAATACGTTAGCTGTCTCAAAATGATACATTAAGCTAGTGGGAGCCTAGATGACTACATTGACGATAATCAGTTGGAAAAGATGGCACTTCCAGAGCTATTTCAGGTTGTTTTGAACTGTGTCTGAAGATGCTTATTTCTCTCTATTAGATATAAAGAGTCTAGGTGACTAGTTCATCCATCTCAAAGTTAGGAGTTGAGTTTCTAGTTTGAGGTAATTTTATCCTTTGACTGTACAGTTCCTGTCACAGTAGGCTCTGATTTTTGCCTGCGGCATTCAAGGGCTATTTCTGTGAAGATTAATTATCCACACCCTTACCCCTTCCTTTTTAAGGAAAGGAAATTGCATATGCGTAGAACTTAAGTAATCCTCGTCAGCTGATGTCAGACTCACTGATGGGACACTGATGATACTTGCATGGCTACTGTTCCTGCATTGTCTTTTTTCTTTGGATAAACTGTGCAGTAATTAAACTGACAATTTTCTTAAGTGTCTGCATGAGGGTTTTTTGGTGGTTGCATAAACAGTCTTCCATATACTGTCACCTTCTAATTTATGCAACCCAGAAATTTTCTGTAGATTAACCACCTCATGAATGTGGAGATGTGAACTAGATTCAGTCCAGAGGCTGATCAGCCCAAAAGCTGGGCTGTGTGGATGGGGCTGCATTGTTTCCAGGGACAGCTCAGCCTTGGGAGTTATGCTGTGCAGCTGTGCATGTGTAGCTCATAGTCCAAGCTAAAAACATAGGCCTGACATGACTTAACTTTGTTGTGGCAGCCTGGGTTGTCTTCACTGTGTTACTCCAGGGAGCAGCAAGGAGTCTTAGTGGAAACAAGTCTTTGTGGGTTCGCGTGGGAATGGCCTAGTTCTGGCATGGCTAATAATGAGCTAATAAGTAGTACATGATTCACATGGTACAGCAAAACCCAAGAGGTTCTGCAGGACACCAGGCTTTGTGTTCCTTTTCTGAGAGCAGTCATTAGATCAGGGAGGCACCGGACCTGAACTGGCTTCAAATGAACAAATCCTCAAGAAACACTAGGGAGCTGAGTGCTGGGACATCTTGGTGGCTGTGCAGGAGTCATGGCAAGTTCAGCCAACTGAATTAATCAGGTTGGTTCAGTACTGGTGATACTTGGCTGGTTTGTTTCCATACAGAACCACTTATGTCTCTGCATCAGTCTTTAATTTTCAAGACTTCCAGGTTTCCAAGTTCTATATTTTTAAGGCTTTTTTCCCATTTTTCTGTATATGCTAGCTTCCCGTTTCCCGTCTGTTTCATTTCTCCTAGTTATTTTGATGCCAGCTGAGGAATTAATCTAGCATGTTGAAATATCTGCAGTTGATTTAATATCTGGACTGAGTGTCTTGCTATTGAGAAACACAGATGTACATATGTACAAACAGCTTCAAAGTATCTGAACTGCTTCCTACATTTTAAAGCCACATTTAAATTGAGGGAGGTGACCACAGGTATTTAGACTTATCTTTTAATTGATCACTAGAGTGTGCTGTGACACTGGAACTATTAATTCCAGTTTTTGGAAGTTTCTGTTGTGGTTTTTTTGCTCGTTGTTTGGGTTTTTTGGTTGGTTGGTTTGTTTGTTTAGAAGTCTTACTCTGGAAAGAACTTTTATCTGTACTGAAACAGGTTTGTTAAATATAACAGTCTACTTGGATTCATTTATAACAGTACTGTGAGTTCTTTGGATTGTGAGTGGGAAGAAGAGTGTAGCTGTCAAATGGGCTGGATAGGTGTTCGTTACTGTCAAATATACAGGAAGGTGAGCATTATTAAAGCAAGTGGAAAAAGAGATAAATTTGAGAGATGACACCAGAATAAAGGCATTTAGTAAGTTGTACAAACATGCTCTTAATTAAACAAACCAGCAAACAAAAAAATTCCTTCATCTTCTCTTCTCCTTCCTTCCTTTTCTCTGGTTTTCTTGCTTTTTATTATGTTATTATCTTTCTTAAGTACAGTAAAAGCTGGAAGCTGATTGTGCTGGTTTGAGCTGGGATAGAGTTAACTTTCTTCATAGCAGCTAGCATGGGGCTGTGGTTTGGATTTGTGCTGGAAACAGTGTTGATAACCCAGGGCTGTTTTGGTCCCTGCTGAGCAGTGCTTACCCAGAGCCAAGGGCTGTTCTGCTCCTCACCCCACCCCACCAGCGAGGAGGCTGGGGGGGCACAAGGAGTTGGAGGGGACACAGCCGGGACAGCTGACCCCAACTGACCGAGGGATATTCCAGACCATAGGACGTCATGCTTGGCGTATAAAGCTGGGGAAGAAGACGGAAGGGGGGACGTTGGGAGTGATGGCGTTTGTCTTCCCAAGTCCCCGTTCGGCGTGATGGAGCCCTGCTGTCCTGGAGATGGCTGAACACCTGCCTGCCCGTGGGAAGTGGGGAATGGATTCCTTGGTTTGCTTTGCTTGTGTGCGCAGCTTCTGCTTTACCTATTAAACTGTCTTTATCTATCTCAACCCATGAGTTTTATCATTTTTACCCTTCTGATTCTCTCTTCCATACCACTGTTGGGGAGTGAGCAAGCGACTGTGTGGTGCTTAGTTGCTAGCTGGGGTTAAACCACGATACTGATTTATCTGGACTTCAGCTAAAAAGTAGTCCCCTGCTGTTGAAATCATAGAATAATTTAGAGTCTCCACTTCAGCCTCCTGGTCAAAATAAGTCAAACTAGATTATGTGGCTCAGGGCCTGGTTCAGTTGAATTGTGACTGCTTCCAAGTATAAAGATACCCCCACCTTTCTGGGCGAAGTGTTCCAGTGTATGATCATCCCCATAGTGGGATTTTATTTTTCTCCTTATATCTAACTGGGATTTCCTATTTTGCAGCTTTTGTATGTTACCTCTTATTCTATCACTGTGCACATCTAAGAAGATCCTTGCTGCATCTTTCCTCTACCCTCCAGTTGGGTAGTTGAAGACAGCAATGAGATCTCCCCTTTGCCGCCTTCCTTTAGGATTAACAAAACACAGTTCTTCCTGTCGTGTGCTCTAGCCTCTAATATTGGTGGCCCTCCACTGGACTTGTTCCAGCCTGACAGCATCCTCCTTGTATTGAGGAGCCCATAACTGGGTATGATACTCTGTACGTAGACTAACAAATACAGCATAGAGGGGAAATATCACTTCCTTTAACTGCCTGGTGACACTCTTGTTAGTACAGCCCAGTAAGCAGCTGGCCGCCTTTGCTGCAAGGGCACATGCCGATTCATCTTTGACTTGCTGCCAGCCAGGACTACACAAGGTCCTTCTCTGCGGAGCTGCTTTCTAGCCAGTCAGCCTGTGGCCTGTACTGCTGCATGGGGCTATTCTCTTCCAAATGCAGGACTTTGCACTTACCTTTGAAATTCATGAGTTCTTGGTTGCCTATTTCTCTAGCCTCTTGAGGGCCTTCTGAATGGCAGCCTGGCATCCAGAAAGTGGACTGCTACACCCTCCCCACCCTCTCCCCATCCACCTGTTGCCTTGCTGAGAGTCATACTGTTCATTTTTATCCTTTGCTAAATTAATAGCATCTCTTAATATTGTCTACTGGTCTGAGCTTTGCTGCTTATTGTGTCCACCAATGTTAACTTAGTTATATTTCTTTTAGTTAACTTATTCTCTAAAATAATGATTAAGCCAGCTGTAAAGTGAGTAAGGAATTAGCTAGGAAGGAGAGATATGAGAAACTTGTTTAAAAAAAAAAAAAAAGGTTATGTGGCTCTTGACTCAATGTCTTACAGAATTCCCATATTTGTTTATCACACTTATCTGGCATGACCCAATACCTTTCTTAAATAAAATAGGATTCTCTAACCTGCCATTGGTTTTCTTTTACCAAAGACAAAAGAGAGAAAATTTTACAAGATACCAATTTTCTACTCTTTTTCCATTTCTAACTGTTCTTCAACACCTATGGAAAAAGCATTGCATATTAATGAGGTCAAAATAAAGGAACTGCAGCTGTATAGATGCTCAATCTGGAGAATGGTACAGCAGATTTGACCACTCTTGCCATGGAGCTGTTGTTTCTTGTGTCAGGTCTTTCAAAGCTCTGGAATAGCAGTTATCCAGAAACGTCCAGTTTGGAGAGTACCACACCTGTTTGGGTTCCTCTCCATACAGTCTACCACTGGCTGTCCTGTTAATGACTGACACGATCACCATTACTGAAAATGGAGGGGAAGGATTGTCTTGACTAACATGAATTGTGCTTTCCCAGTGGAAACACAGAAACAATATGACCTGGCAGAAGGCATATCTGCTGGGTTTGATTCAAGGGAGTGACACTGTAGAAAGCCTCTTTTGAAGTCCAGTGTTATGCCTTGACAGTTGTTGCTGCAGATATGTATATATTTTTCCTTGAGCAGTTAAATTTGTGTTCATTCTGTTCTTTGAGTAGTTGGCTGTTTGGTGGGCAAAATTATGTTTTGGGACAAAACGCTGCGCATGGTTCATTTAAATGCCATTTTTGATGATGGATGTTGCACTTCAGATTTTTTGAGATCTTGCCCTCATTACTTAGTGGTAGGAATCATGGTTCTTGTTGTTCTTGGAATTGTGTTCTGGGGAAAATATTCCAGGCAGTTACTGGAATACTCTTAGCTTTCTATAGATTTTTCCTCTTTTCCAAGAGTTTGTGGCCACTTACAGAGGATTACCAAAGCCTTAAGGAAAATTGAGACTGATTTATTGAAATACCAACACCCTTAACAGTTTTTTTACAATGTATGCTGTAACACTTTTTTAGAGTTCTGGAAATTGCAAAAGTTGCCAAAGATAGGTATTAAATGACAAGAATAGGTCCGTCTCTTCCTACTGATGGAGGATTTTTCTGACAAATATACTTGTCTCTTAAGGCATACAATATACAAAATGTGACTTCTTTTTTGTTGAGAGGTTAACATTTTGCAGCTGAATAAAATATCTTCCTGTTGGGAAATCTATTGATATTTCAGGATTTTTTTTTTTTTTTCAATTCGATTAGTTCTAGTTTTATGCTATTATTAATATGGGAGGTGGTTGCAGGGATATGTACTGAAAGCCCATAATTTCTGGGCTTACACTTGAGGAAATAATTTACTATTGCTATTGTAGCGCTGGTTCTTTTACATGAAATGCTTGATTTGAATACAGGACAGCTGTGGTTTTTTTTTTTTATCTTGGAGCCATAGTCTTTTCATATTAATTGCAAACATTTATAGTCAATGCTGTTAGTGCATAACTCAGTTGACTATTTTACATGTAAAAAAACCCTTGGTTTTTTTTAAAAAAAGCACCTTTGTTCAAAGGCTCAAATGTTAGGAAATGCCAGAATTAATGCCAAAGCTGAAAATCCATTAACTTCTAGTAGTCAGAAATGAGCATCAGTGTCTCTAGTCACAGTATCATGCTTAAAGACAAATTCAGCATTACATCCTAATACCTTTCATCTGGAAAAACCCTACACATTTGTAATTGCCTGCTGTAAATTTGTACTTCACAGCATGATGTAGGAGAATGCTCTGTCAGTGACTTTCACTCTCCTTTCCTATCTTTTTCCAGGTGCACCACTAGAAGCAGCCCAGGTCTGGAAGACCATGTTCTGGATTCCTCACAGCTGGAGAGTCATAAGTAGGTTTGACAGTGGCTTAGATTCTGGAGCTTGTTTTCTGTGTGTTGTGGTGACCTTGTTCTTGACGTTGCCTCATAATGTCATTTGGTTTTTTTGCAGTCCTTGGTCAGTAGGATCACCAACTAGCTCTCCAGTGATAGCACCTGTCATGTTTTCAGCTATTGTAGAGGAAGAGCTCCAGCAAGAAGCTGCTCTTATTAGGAGCAGAGAAAAACCTTTGGCTTTGATCCAGGTAAAATGCTAAGTTACTGCAGCTGTGAAGTAACACAAGGAATTTCTAATGGCTGTTTCAGAGATCAGTTTTTAGGTTTAATTATATATTGGTACACAGTATCATTTACATAATTATATTAAATATCATTTAATAATAACTTCACATTGCTGTTTGATAAGGTAGGCCTATATTAAAGTCAAATTGACTACTGAGTCCATGATTAATGCGTTCACAGCATCAGAGAATGGTTGGAAGGAACCTCTGGAAATTGTCTAATCCAAACCCCTGCTGAGAGCAGGGTCAGTTAGAGCAGGTTGGTCAAAGCTGTGTCCAGGCAGCTTTTGAATATCTGCAAGGATGGACACTCCATGGCCTCTCTGGGAAACCTGTTCCAGTGTCTAACCGCTCTCATAGTAAAAAAGATTTTTATATTTAAATGCAGTTTTCTGTTACTTCAGTCTGTGCCCATTACCTCTTCTCCTGCCACTGGGCACCACTGAGAAGAGCATGGCTCAGTCATCTTTATGCTCTCCCATCAGATATTTATACACTTTGATAAGATCTCCCTAAGCCTTCTCTTCTCCACGCTAAACTAGTGTGCTCAGCATCTCCTAGTGTGTCAGGTGCTCCAAGTTCTTAATCGTTTTTGTGTCCCTTCACTGGACTGTCTCCAATATGTCCATGTCTCTCTTGCACTGGGGAGTCCAGAAGTGGACCCAGCACTCTGAATGCATCTCACCAGTGCTGAAGAAAAGGATGACCTGTCTTAATCTGCTGACAGTGCTGTCCCTCATAGAGCACAGGAGGCTGTCACTCTTCTTTGCCACACGAGCACCTTGCTGGCTAATAGTCAACTTGTCCACTAGGACCCCAGAACCGTTTATGCTAAGCTGCTTTCCAGCCTGTCGGCCCCCAGTATGTACTGGTGCTTGTGGTTATTCTTCCCAGGAGCTGGATGCTGCATTTCCCTTTGTTGAACTTCATGATGTTCCTCATAGCCCGTTTCTCCAGCGTGTCTGGGTCCCTCTGAGTGGCAGTGCCACCATCTGGCGTATCAGCCACTCCTTCCAATTTTGTATTGTCTGCAACCTTGCTGAGGGTGCACTCTGTCCCATCATGCGGGTAATTGATGAAGATGTTAAACAGTACTGGCCCTAGTCTCCATCTCAGTATTGGTGCTAGTGACTGGCCTCTAGCTGTACTTTGTGCCACTTATCACAACCCTTTGAGATCACTAGTTTATTCAGTTTTCAGTCCATCTCACTGTCGATTTACATTGTCTGTACTTAAGCTTGTCTGCTTAAGCTCTTAGTCTGTACTTAAGCTCTACCACTTTCCTAGGGATCAAGATGAGGGTGACTGGTAAGTAGTCACCCAGATCTTCCTTGCATTTCTTGAAGGTAGGAATGACATTTGCTTCCTTCCAGTCCTCGGGAACCAACCCTTATCACCACAACCTTTCAGATTTCTTTGAGAGTGGGCTTGCAATCATCTTGGCTAGTTCTGATCTCAGGGGCCTGGGATTGCTGAAGGCTGATCTTACTACTAAAGACCAAGACAGGGAAGTCTGTTAGTTCCCTAGCCTTCTCCATGTCCTCTGTCATTCAGTAGTGGGCCCATGTCATCTTTTTCCTGCTGTAGAAGCTTTTCTTGTTGGCCTTCATGTCCCTTGCCAGATCCAACTCCAGGCAGGCTTTGACTTTCCTAATTCTGTTCCTGTGTGCTCAGACAGTGTCTGTGTTTTCCTTCTAGGTCACCTTTCTCCTCTACCACCTCTTGCATGCTTCCTTTTTGTTTGAGTTTTCGGAGGAGCTCTTTTTTTGTCCATGCAGGCCTCCTGCCACTCTTGCTTGGCTTCCTGCTCATTGGCATGGATCATTCTTGAGCTTGGAGGAGGTGATCCTTAAAATCAACCAGCTGTCCTGGACCCCTCTTCTTTCCAGGGCCATATCCCATGAATTTTTTCCAAGCAGATCCCTGAACAGATTGTAGTCTTCTCTTCTGAAGTCCCAGGTTGTTATCCTGCTATTTGTCTTGTGCCCATCTCTCGGGATCCTGAGCTCCATCTCATGGTCATTGCAGCCAAGGCTGACCTCAGCCTTCTTATCCCTGACCAGTCCTTCTTTATTTGTAAGTATGAGATACAGTAGAGTGTCTCCCTTCATCAGCTCCTTGATCATCTGTGTTAGGAAGTTTTCACCAATGCAAACCTCCTGGACTGCTTGTGCCCTGCTGTGTTGTCTTTCGAGCAGATATCAGGGTGGCTTAAGGTCCCCATGAGGAGCAAGACCTGCAAGCATGAGATTTCTTCAAGTTGTCTGAAGAAGGCCTCATCTACTAGTACTTTCTGATTAGGAGGTCTGTAGCAGACATGCATTCAAGATGCATGCCAGTTCATAACTGTGCTAGTGGTGTAAACATAGATCTGACACTGACATACATGTTCTTTTTTCCTTATAGATCGAGGAGTGTGCTATTCAAGATTTATTAATCCACTATGAAGCTTTTGACAACCCTGATGAATTTGTGACTGTTGAAAGGGCTCCACAGGGACCTATAGCAGCACCTATGTGGAACAAGCACTAATTCATACTGTTCACAGTCCATGTTGTATGTGCACTTCAGAAGTTCTAATTCTTGATACAAGTAAAACGGGACTGGAAGAACAGGAATCGTGTAACTTTTAACATCAGCATTAAAAGCCTGCACATAATCACTAGGTATTTGTTAGAAAGAATGGAAATACTGTGTTCACTGTGTCATTTACCCACAGTATATATTGTCTGTATGTTTTGAGAGAATTTCTTTAACAAGACATGTTATTAGTAATGTTACATGAAGCTGTAGATTGGAAGTGCATTTGCTAATCTTAATTTGCGAGGGTTTTTTCCTTAAATTCACAGGTGGCTGAAAAGCGAGTGCTTATTTTGTGATTTAATGTGGAATTGAATGTGCAGAATTATGCATCTTTAAAGTTGGGGGGGGGGTATGTTCTTCAGAGCTTTTTGGCAGATTGGGAATATTGGAAAAAGTTTGTGCTTGAACTTCATGTAAAAGTACAGTTTGATAATGCAGTTTTCCTTAAGTTATGTGTGCAAGTGCTGGTTCTCTGATTGTTACAGCCAGTACTTCTTATTGTCATGTTCCACGATGAACCTCTACGCTGTACCTAAGTGCCCTGCCATTGCCTGCTCTCAGTTCAGTTGTGCATGTTTTTTCACTGTTGTGAGACCGGCCTTTGAGCAGTCAGCTCTGTTGTGAAGTAAAGCACACAGTTGAATAGAACGTGGTGGCACTTAATTAGCTATAGTCTTATTCTGGTAAATATGGTACAGTTTTAGAACCACTGTGTTTAAGGTACAATTCACTTGAAGTGCTGAGGAAATAAAAGATCTGTGTATTTATTGTTAAAGCTATAGGGATGAATGCTTGACTGTGGAATTTGCAAACACCTAACCTTCAAAGATTATCATAGGTGGCTTTCAGTATTGTGTGTTCCAAAGTTCTCTGTGCCTGGTTTAAACAAATTTATATATATATAAAAAGAAAAAAAAAGTAGCCTTATCTGCAATATTCCGTCTAGTTTGTCTGTTTGTATAGGTGTGTTTGAACTTGTACTTTTTCAGTAGTGTCAATACTCATGAACTCTGGAAAACTGGAATTGAGAGAGTACAGAAAATGAATGTAGAGAATTGATCACTGTGTGATAAAAGAATCTTGAAAAAAACTATGTAGATATGTCTAATGGTTTCAGGTCAAGCTACACCAAAAAATCCCCCACAAAAATTGTAAACAAATGCAATAAACCATAAAATCTTGATTTACACAAAGTTAGTATACTTTTATGTGCTGTCTATATATAATCAATGCTTTGGGTAACTATAGAGTAATCTCAAAATATTTCTTTTATGTATGAAACAAGAACTGTAGGCATTTTGAAGCTACACAGGCCCACTGCATTTGCTCTCAAGTAATAATGAACAGCTGGGGGAAACCTAAGAGTCAGTGCTCTCTCCTCTCCTAATGAAAAAATCATCATTTTCGTGAAACATTCTCAAATAAGAAAGTAAGCAGGGAAAATTGACCCAAAAGCTTTTTTTTTAATTGTTCTCAATACTTTAATATTTCTTGCCTTTTTTTTTCTCCTTCCTATCCCTTAAAAGTTTATTCCAGGAAGATACGGAGAATGCAACACCTGAGGCTGGATTCTCAACTAATTTCCCACAGTGGTAAACCATTTATAGATCTGTGTCTCCTCAGATTGAAGTGCCATTAAAGTAGAAGATGAATCTTCTTCGTCTAGTCATTTCACTGTTCTGTAATTCTGCAGGAATATGTCACGTATGTTTGTCAGCCAGTGAACCCTGACTACAAGGAAATAGCTGCCTGTCTCATAGGTTATGCGGTTCGAGGTGGGAGGATGCCAGGTGCCCTTTGCTTTAAGCACAGCAGCTATATCTGCTACGTGAGCCTGGCTAGAATCCCTGTACGGTAGGTGAAGAGGTCATGAGAGGTGCACGGGGAATACTAGCTACCTGCTCCTGCTCAGCACTCTCCAGTCATTGTGATTCATCAGCTGTGACTGCCTTGCAGTGTGACTGAGCTTCTAGGGCTATTTTTTGTCTAATGTTACAGGTTTATTCTGAAGGGGACCTTAGCACTTCTGCTAAATGTCATTGATGGCAGCACAGCACTTCGTTGCGAGAACTGTGGTCGTGCCATCTGGTGACACAACACCTGGAACAACAGGTGATACATAACAAAAAGAAAAAAAATATGAAGAATGTATTAAGTGTAAAGTTGTCTTGTGTTTTCTCTGTGCACATATACAGATACTTTTGTTTATCCCACCTTCTATATGCTGCCTTTATTGCAATAGAAGGGAGAAATAAGCAGAATCTTAGTCTTTTTCCCACTGTGTGTATTTTAAGATGTTTACAAGACACACTGCCCACTTTCGTGCATACTGCAAAGGTGGAATTCAGTTGTAAGGCTATGAACACAGCGGGGTTTTCAGGATCACATCTTTGTATTGCACAAATAGCTGATAGCGTCAGGGCTGAAGGAGAGTGTGTGCATGCACGTGTGCATAGCTGTAACTCCTCATTCGATTTGTTTGCAGTTGTAGAATTGAATTATATTGCACCACTTCAGCAAATAGAGTTAACGTCTTATCTCTTCTCTCCATCTGTACGTACTGAGTGGTAGTGAAGCTTTTCATCTGAACTTTCTGCGCTTTGCAAATGTTGACAGTTAAGCCTCACTATATTTGTGAAGTACGATAACTGTGAACTGTTATCCAGCTTCCAGGTGGTGACTATCAACACTCAAGTAATAAGTTGGTTAGTCTAAGGTTAAGCAGTAAATTTATGGTTATGTCCTGAAGCAGAATCTGGAAGTTCTTCCAGTTGCCTGTTGTGCCCCATGTAGAGCCTGTAGCTTTTCTGGGATCAGCTCTATAGAAATTCCTTTCAGCCAGGACTTGTTCCTCTCTTTCTCTGACCCTCTTTCTGAAGGGAGCACCTCTGCTGCCAGAGCATGCTCCTCTGGGCTGCCAGTGGTTTGGTAATAATGTATTGGTTTTATGTGGCAAGGTTTTGGTAGCGGGGGGGGGTTACAGGGGTGACTCCTGTAAGAAGCTGCTGGAAGCTTCCCCTGTGTTCGAGAGAGAGCGAGCCCATCCCAGCCGGCTCTAAGATGGACCCGCCGCCGGCCAAGGCCGAGCCAATCAGTGATAGTGGTAACGCCTCTGTGATAACATTTTTAAGAAGGAAAAAAAAAGTTGGGACGTGGAAAACAGCCACCAGAGAGAGGAGTGAGAACATGTAAGAGAAACAAGCCTGCGGACACCAAGGTCAGTGCAGAAGGAGGGGGAGGAGATGCTCCAGGCGCCGGAGCGAAGATTCCCCTGCAGCCCGTGGTGAAGACCCTGGTGAGGCAGGCTGTC
This sequence comes from Haliaeetus leucocephalus, assembly GCF_000737465.1. Lineage (NCBI taxonomy): Eukaryota > Metazoa > Chordata > Aves > Accipitriformes > Accipitridae > Haliaeetus > Haliaeetus leucocephalus. The sequence goes on from NW_010972631.1 coordinate 4,075,162, forward strand.
CCCCTGCAGTCCAGGGAGGTCCACGGTGGAGCAGATATCCACCTGCAGCCCGTGGAGGACCCCACGCCGGAGCAGGTGGGTTCCCGAAGGAGGCTGTGACCCCGTGGGAACCCTGCGCTGGAGCAGGTTCCTGGCAGGACCTGCGGATCTGTGGAGAGAGGAGCCCACTCTGGAGCAGGTTCTCTGGCAGGACTTGTGACCCTGCGGGGGACCCACGCTGGAGCAGTCTGTGCCTCAAGGACTGCACCCCGTGGAAAGTACCCATGCTGGAGCAGTTCGTGAAGAACTGCAGCCCGTGGGAAGGACCCACGTTGGAGAAAGTTCGTGGAGGACTGTCTCCCGTGGGTGGGACCCCACGTTGGAGCAGGGGAAGAGTGTGATGAGCCCTCGCCCTGAGGAGGTGAAGCTGCAGAAAATAACATGTGATGACCGTAAACCCCATCCCTGTCCCCCTTGTGCCGCTGGGGGGGCTTGGTGGAGAAATCCGGGAGTGAAGTTGTGCCCGGGAAGAAGGGAGGGGTGGAGGGAAGGTGTTCTGAGATTTCGTTTTATTTCTCATTTACCTTACTCTGGCTGATTTGTAATAAAAAGTGAGCTAATTTTCCCTAAGCTGAGTCTGTTTTGCCCGTGATGGTAATTAGTGAATGATCTCTCCTGTCCTTATCTCGACCCGCAAGCTTTTTGTTATATTTTTTTCTCTCCCCTGTCCAGCTGAGGATGCGGGAGTGATAGAACGGCTTTGGTGGGCACCTGGCGTCCAGCCAGGGTCAACCCATCACAAATACCTATTTGTTCCTGTTCTGAAAGGGCTACAAGCAATAACTGAAGGCGTAGTATTGATAAAGCTTTGGTGGACAAGGAGATGTGAAGATTTATGTAATACTGTGCAGTGCAAACTTATTATGAAGTGCTATTGGATATGTTAGAAATGCACCACTTACTGTAGAAATTCTAAGGCTTTCACCGTAAGTGGCAATGACAAAATGTGTGTGATGGTTTTTTTTTTTATTGAAGAGTGGAACTTTGGGTGCTGTTTATATCAAGTCCTAATGTTCCCATATAAAAGTCTTCCCTGCATAGCAGTCATTAAGCTGTGCATTTTCTTTACCTTGTTCAGAGCCTGAAATTACCAGCTTAATTTCAGTAGTGTCCAAGTTCATGTAGTTCTGAAGCTGAATTTAACTTCTCCTGGGTTGTGCTTTTATGTCTTATGTAACTTAGAGCATGAGCAAGTCTCCTGCTTTGATGATAAAAATTTAGCTTATTAAGGGGGTGAGATTTAAAAAATTCCCCCCAAAAAGGAAGTATATGGAGTAACATTTATACTATGTACTGAAGAGGCTTTATGAAAACAGTAGCAAAAAAACAGCCAGATCCGAGGCATCGTAACTATGTACTCGCTCTCAAACACGCCTTTCTCCTTGTGACTGTAGTGCTGATAGCCTTGGCACAGCAGCTGCAGTCCTGGATGTTTCAAATTGGCTCTGTTGACTTGTGAATATTTCAGTAGTTTTCTTCTGAAAGCTATGATGCTTTCAATCTTAAATACAGGAGATGCTTACTGATTCCCACGGGACTGAGGTAAAGGAATCAACCAAGTAGTATACTGCTGTATCAAAGGGCAGTTCCTACCTTGGGTATAATGCAGTTCATCCCAACCACAGCTTTATAAACCTAATATTTTTTCCTCTTTTTTCTTCTGTCTCAAGTGATACGCAGTAGTGGTGGCATACTGCAACAAAGGTTTTAAGTCCATTGTAAAATAAAGGTAACTACTGTCCTGGTGCAAACTTTTTTACAACATGAAGTCACTTTTTACAGTGTATTACAGTTCCCATAGATACGTCTTTACTAATACTTTCACACCTTTCAGAATGCTTGGGTATTTCTGTGCCTGTGCAGTAGCCTTTGGTGCAGATTTCCTGATCTGCCCCTGACCTTGCTGAGATGCATCTGTGGCAACTTGGGCTGAGCACAAAAGGGAGTTAGAAGTGCAAGTTACAAGGACTTTTTTCTCTGGTTTTGAACATATAACAACCAAATATTTTTCTCTTGTCAGTATTAGCTTGATAATAAATATTTTTTTCTGTTCTTGTTTGTGTAGTACTTGTTACTGTATCTCAGTTACATTATTTTCATGCATAAGCATGTGCACGTGTGTACACATGTGCATACACACATGTGCAGACACAGAAACCTGCCATGAAGTTTCTAGTTGAGATCTTCACCTGCTGTAAGCTGAGCCACAATTAGAAATGCCATTTGAGGGTAATGAGCAGCCTTAGAGTCACCACAGGTAGTATCAAAATGCTATTGTTTTTGATATACTGATAGCTGCCGCTCCTCCTGCTGTCGCAATGGTATTGAATAAAACTGCAGAATCACAGAGTGCTTGAGGTTGGAAGGCCCTTGGCTGGAGACCCTCCAGTCTGTCCATGTCTCTCTTGTACTGAGGAGCCCAGAACTGGACCCAGCACTCCAGCTGTGGCCTCAGCAGTGCTGAGTAAAGGGAAAGGATCACCTTCCTCGGCCTCCTGGCAACACTTTCTAATGCAGCCCAAGAGCCCATCAGCCTTCTTCCCTACAGGGGCACATTGCTGGCTCGTGTTCAGCCTGGACTCCGCCAGCATCCCCAGGTCCTTTTCTGCCAAGCTGCTTTCCAGTCTGTCGGCCCCCAGCCTGTCCTGGTGCCTGGGGTTGTCCCTTCCCAGGGGCAGGACTTTGTACTTCCCTGTGTTGACCATCATGAGGTTCCTGTCAGCCCATTTCTCCAGCCTGTCGAGGACCATCTGGATGGAAGCACAACCCTCTGGCGTATCAGCTGCTCCTTCTGGCTTTGTGTCATCTGCAGCCTGGCTGAGGGTGTGCTCTGCCCCGTCATCTGGGAACCTCAAGGTGAACCTCTCATTTGTCTTCTGTTTCCAAGTGTGTTGAACACTGCTGTGACCTTTGCGGAGATCCATTTTTTTTTTTTTTCTTATTTGTATTGTAAGCTGGGTAATAGAAATGCTATTGCTTGCATCGAAGCAAGAACTGAGGCCTCTAGCCTCTGTTTCGCCTTATTTTGCCAGTGGTCAGCATAGGGCTGTCTTCTGCTGCCTTTCTGTCACATGGTGTTGGCAGTCACAACACCCACGTCTGTAGTCTAGGGGTCCCTCTTGGCAAACTAGTTATCTCGCCAAAGGAAAATTAAATGTCCATGCCTTTGGACTGTCTAGGAACTTTTAAGGGGCAAGCTTTCCAGTTTGAGTGCTCAGAGGCTGCATTCAAACAGTGGGATCTTTGAAGGGGAACGGTCCTAAATTTGGGGAAATGCACCAGTAGAACAAGTAAATAGAATATAACTAATACCGTTAGTCTTAGTCCATCTGACTCCCTTTTCATTTCCTCAGGAGAGTGTTCCCATTTCTCTCCATTTAGGGGATGTACCGTCTTGCCTTTTCCTTCCCCATGATTTGGATGGGACACCACTGATGTATCAAAGGGGTCTTTACTGGTGGTATTCATCTGAGGCCTCAGGACCTCCTCGCCTCCATGTTTCTGTGTTAGTGAGATGTTAGTTAGGGGAAAGCTGTCAGAGTTCACTTACTGCTGGTGACTTTGCTTGCTTGTTTCAGCTGTTTCATGAGTGGGAAGGAGGTTTCTCTGTTCAGCACCTCCCCCCAGATCTGCATTTATATGTCCTTCTCAGCTTTTCTTAAACGAGTTGTGGATAGGGAAAATCAACATGGTCAGGATTATCCTTAAACAATAGTTTGAAGCAGGTTACCATGTCATTAATTGTATAACCTTATAAAATATGTATTGCAATTCCTGTGATTCTGTGCTTGCATTGAGGTCTTGCCCAGGTTCTCAGAAGCCTTACTGCAGGGACAGAAATATGAAAGTCCAGCAAGCTCTTAAAGCTTTGTTAGCGCAAAATGTGTTGAATGTTAAATAGGAAAGGAAATTAATTTATGAGCTATTGAAGGCAAACTACTTTGGGTAGGACTTCTTATCAGTACTATTGTAAGATGGGTATACTGCAGATAAGGAGCCCTGAAAAGAGGATTTCTACATCAGGTATTTTTAGGTAAGGAAAGCACAGGAACTTAATCTCCCCGTGTAGCCAATGTAAGGAGGTGGATGCCTTTGAAAGGAGCAATTTAGTGGACTAGAAATCAATGTTTTGCTTTATCACATTTATACTTACCACTGCTTCTTTGTAGGTTTTCCAGCTTTGTCTAACTGGGTTCTCCTGAAGGACTGTAAGGCTGTTTGCTTTAGTAGTCTCTGGATACAAAGCCAAGAAATATTTTGAAAAATCAAATGTTTTGGCAGAATAGTTCTCTGTAAAACTTAGCTGCTTTAGACTACTGCTTCACAAGCTTTTTGCTTGAAAGAATCATGATCAGCCCCAAATTATGTGGTAGGCATGTGGCTATGTGGAAATAACAGACTTACACACTCTGCTGTTTAACATGGTCCTGTAAACAACTGCGCACTGCTTATCATGGCCAGACATTCACTAAACTATGATGTATGGATCGTGACTTGGTTTTTTGGTTTCATGACCTGTTCTTTGGTTTTTTTTTGTTTTGTGTCGTGCCGTGTTCCCCCCTGTGAAGTTACAGATGAGAAATGAGAATTATAGAGACACATGCTCTGTTTAGGGACTGTGTGTTGGCATGTGAAGAGTCTCCTCCCACTTCACTCAAAGGAAAAATAAGGTTAACTCAAGTAGGAGTAGGATTGAGTTATACCTTGCATTATTATTTGTAACCATTATCCGCAAAGATGATGGGATCAGGTAGCAACTGTTGGCAATGTCACTCTCTGTTTCATTTTTGTCAGTTCTGGTGTTTGGGAGGAAACAGGAACAGTTCCATGTTTTCATTCTGGAAACATTACTAATAGCTCATAGCAGCTGGAGGAAATGCAGTGGATAGTACAGGAGAGTGCAAACACATTGCAGCTGAAGGATTTATCACAGAATAAAAGCTGTTGATCTTTTATTTATTGAGAATTAGTTAATCAATGTCCATTCTGGAAGAAGGAAGAATTTATGAATAGGAATTTAATATTTCTTTAACTTATTAAAAGTGGCATCACTAAGCTCAGTGTTGGACGTTTGTAATGCTGCTTTGGACTCTGAAGCAGTATATTGACATCCAACAGACTCAAGAACTGGCTTTTTGACTCTTGTCTAAATATTTCTAACATTTTTAATAACATCTCTTTTGGATTGTATTGCTGACAGCATAATGATGATTAATTTCAGTTGCTGGCTGTTAAATTCCTTTTAGCCTTGTTGAGCAGTTCATAGGGAGAGAAGCTAAAACTTAAGTTTTGTGAAGTTCAGGGGTGAGGCAGAGGTGGAAAATGAATCCATAGAGTCCTATGTCCTGTTGAGCTGTACTCATAGAGTATTTCTCTTGCGGCTTCCCCGATTCCAGTCAGATATCAGTTTGCCAGGCCTATTTTCCCAAAAGTATCTGTGCCTTGAATATCTCCAGAAAGTATGGCTGCTTCTTCATGTACCCTCCTGTGGTGATGTGGCTGTGATACAGTTCAGCTGTGCTATGGTTGCACTTGCAATATGTCGAGATTGAGCCTTTGCAACATCCCTGGCATTCTTCTATTGGTTTAACACATTTTGGATCAGGCTGAGAGGGAGAAAAAAAATAAAGTTGCATGTATTTTAATGCATTATACAAGACTGACTGAAACACTGCCTTGCAGTAATAACAACATTACCAAGGACTGGGTTAAGGTTGTCCAATGATATTTTGATAGTAAGTATAAATTATATAGTACCAGAAAGCTTGCTCAAATAGAAAGGAAAAATAATTAGAATTATTTTCTCCTTAAACCATTTTATGCTCTTGGTCCCTTGACATGGAGGTTACCATAACTCCTGGACAATGTTATGGAGGTATAGGCAGCATCCTGCATTAAAGAGCAGGATTCAGAGCAGGCCAAAATCAGGAACCGTTTCCCTTCTCATGTACCTTCACACACTCATGTCCATGACAGAAAATGCTCCCAAATGAGTAGAGTAAATTCCAGGGAAAACCAACTTGGACTGTTGTGGCTAAAAGCATTTCAAGCAGATAAGTTATCCCATAGACTCTTTCAGTTCCCTCTTATTCTGTGTGAGACAGGAGTGAGACACAAGAGTGCAGTGTCCTGGTCCTGTTTCTTCTTGCACATGCCCTGTCCTCACCAACTAAAAAGTCCTGAAAGTTGTTTCCAGTTTCTTTATATAAGATCGTAGCACCCTGTACGGGGAGACTGCATAACTTGTCCTCTGTCACATTTGTGTGAGACTAAATTTAAAACCAAGTAACATTGTGCTAGGGTAGATTAGCTGACTTCTTTATGTATTTGTCAATACAAAATTGTCTCTAACCTGAAAGAAACACAGCACTCTCCAAACTAATGGTTTGAGCCCTAATGTTCTCAGTCCTTCTACACTGAAGGGAAATTAGAAATAAGCTCTTCCGTGTATGTAGCAATTTCTCCCAGCGAGAAAGATTGATGCTGACAAAGTCTTTGTATTTCTAGCAGGCCTGGACTTCTTGGGCACTTTGCAATCATCTTTCTTCTGAACGAGTGATCAATCCTACTGTTGTCTCTGTCTGTAGACATGCTGGAGCCAGTGAGCTCCATAGATAATATATGCTTGTCTTGATATCGCGTGTTGAAATAGTTTGGCATTAATGTTATTGAGGGAGAGTTTCTCAACCCAAAAGTGCACTTTTTTCCTTTCAATTTTAAAAATGCATTCTTTGGGAATTTAATAGAAGATTTGGTTTTCCTCCTTATGTGATGGTGATACGGTGGTAATGCGATCTGCACATATTTCTACAAACTCACTGCAAGATAATAGCCAGTTTGTGATACTGTTCTGCTGAAATGCTGTTAGGTTTTTTTTCTCTTTATTTTTTTCTTTCTGTAATGATTTCTCTGGGACCAACAATACTCTAAAATCTCAATTTTGGATATTGTTTCATGTTATAGAGAGGTAGATCCTTGTAGTTTTGCAGCAAAATCCCATTTCAGCTTTGTTCCATGACCTGCTGCTAGTGCTATGAGCTGTCATTATCTCTTTGCCACTTAGCTTGACCTCTGCAAGTATCATGATCACTCACCCCAGTATACTTGGCTGAGTTTGGCAATTCTGGCTTTTCAGAAATAGCCTTCTCTCTGACGGTGGCTCTGAGTTTTGACAACACTTTTGTTCTTGATGATCCACTTTACCTTTTAAGTTACGCCTTCAAGCTGGTTCAGCTTGTCTGTGGTTCTTGTCTTTATGGGCCCAGAGAATAATTCTTCCCCCTGCTGGGGCAGCCTGGCAGAATAACAAATACGAGTGCTTGGATACCTCTGCTTTATTTTCCTGTTTCCTTCTAGTGCCTCCCTTAAAACTCTCAGTTGGGCTGGCACTTTCCATTTGATTATGAGTTCAACGTTCAGTTGATGTGTTTTCACATATAGCAAAGCCACTCTGCCTCAGCAGTTATCTAGCTACCTCTCAGTCGCTTTAATGAAGTACCTGTTTTGATTGTGATATTTTTTGTTCAAAACAAACCAAAAAAATTACACCCCAAAACTGCCACAACCCACTAATCAACTAAGGGGGGGTGGGGGGAAGCCTCTCCTCACTGGCTATTATCCTTTGCTACTAGTTTTTACCTACTCTTAAATTTTTTTTCTAGAATTTTGTGAAGCAGACATTTCTTTTAAGATATTCTTTCCAAGTATTTCTTGACCATCTGTTGATAATGAAGCTGGTGTGCAATCCCGCAGCTCATTGCCTTTTGCTGGAGTGGTACTTCTGCTCTTCCTGGCTGATCTCATGCTGTATGCTGATTGCTTTTCATTCACCACTTTATTTTTCAGGATGTGGTAGCTGGCTTCCAACTCCTATCAACATTCTAGTTACAGCATGCTAAGGCAGTATCCTGTAGAAGCTTATTTAATTTGTTGTCTAAGGTGGTGAACATACTTGGAGGTCTTTGAGAAAACATCAGATAGTTTAAAATCCTAATGATTATTGTACTGATAATGCTAAGGATGGATATCTGCAGCATCATTTTTACTTTTTCAGGGTCAGTGATAAACAAATGTGTCACTTAGGAACTTGTGACTGACTCATAAACATCCTGTTTTTACTCAATTTTATATTTACTTGTATGCTTTTAAGTTTAGTGCAAGTGAATCTATGCTCTTCTTTTTAGTTGGAAGCTGTGACTTTTCCTCCCCGTGTGAAATTTCAGTCTTTATATCTTTTCATGTGTCTAACTGTTGTTTCTAATAAAGATCCCAGTCTCATCTTATTGTACAGTTTTAATTTGCACTATTTAGTACAGACTTCAGCATGGAAAAAAGCATTGATTTTTCTCTCTTTGGCTTCTGATTTCCTGTTCATTTACTGCTGTCTTATTTTTTACTTGGGACTGACAAACCTTTGCTTTTTATTTTTGTGTTTCGTTAATGTCCTATGTGAGAAATCTCGAAGTCACTGACAGGTGAATTTGTTTCTGAAACCCTTGACATGATTCTATGTATAAGGTTTTTCCATTAAGTTTTCTACACAACATCACCGATTTTCTTCTTGTATTCATTTTGCATTTTGTACGTTTGCTATTGACTGAGTGCTGGTGTATTTTCCATGTTGCTTGCTTGCCCCTTTCTCCTCAGTGTATCGTCTCTGCCCCTGTTTGATTTGTGACTTGTGCTTGCGTACAAGCTTGTTCATCAGGTTTGTGCGCGTCTCTGCTCTTTGGTAGAGTTTGCGTCAACTTCCTCTGCTTTCATTTCAGCTATTGCCTTTTCCATTTCTGTTACTAGTGCCATCTGTCCATCTCTGGAAACTGAGTAATTACACGAGTCTGTTGGTTTTTTGTAGCTTGGCAAAATATTATTGTGTGGTTCCTTCAACTTCTTGATAACACTGTTCAAAAAACGTCCATCACACATGCCTTTTTTTTTTTTTTGTGGATCTAAACTGCCTTTGGAGAATTCTCAAGACTTCCCTCCCTCACCCCCTGCAATCTTCTGTTTTATTTAAATGCTCTGGCATTGTGTAGCAGCATTTTTTAATTGCTGCTCCTTGGTCTGCTGCACTTGGCTTCCCCCCCCCGCCCTTTTTCTCTCTTCTTACTGCAATTTCTTAGTGTTTCTCATTATCTAGGGAAACATCTTCCCTTTAAAGTTCATCTGCTTGGAAACAAGCATCTGATCTACTAACAGATTCTCATTGGTTATATTTTATTTATACATTCCTTTGCAATATTCATAATATCTGATTTCATGCCTGTTTCCGCAATGTTGTATCTAGACCTGTTTCTAGCTTTGCTTCACCATGAAGCCAGAATCACCCTCCAGGGGTTTTTTTTCTAGCCTTTTTATTAGGTCTGGATGCAAACAGTTGTCTTGCTTTTTTAGCCCATATTAAGTTTTTTTTTAATACAATTTAGAAACTGGATTGAAGTTTACTATCTTTTCTGTGCTTCTGCAGGGGTCTGTAAAACTGCCATCAGACACATCTCTGGGAACAGTTTTCTGTTCCCACACTATTTTGCTAATCTGTAGCCAGCACATTGGACAGTCAGAGCCATTTTATACCTACCTGGGATCCCCCTTATCTGATACACTTTAATGTACTACCTCATACGTAAGTTTTCCGCAGTTAGTGCTAGTGTTTTAAGTAGCTTAATTAAATATCTGTGAAATCAGATTAAGAAAAGTCAATGAGAGTTGAGTAATATAAGGTAAATCAATAGAGGAACTCTGCCAGCCCAGGAAAAGAAAAGTCTTTCAGCTACTTCTAGCAGAAAATCACCAGTACCAAGCCTGGTTCCTGCATCCTGACTTGTACAAACTGATGTAATTTTGGAGAAAAGGGATGCAGGTTTTTGTGAGTGGATACTGGAGGAGTGTTTGTAGAGCTTGTTGTGGGAAGCACAACAGCACATTTCTCTCTTGGGAATGGTGTCTGGCCATGCCATGTGCAGAAACGGGCAGTTCAGGGGAAGGTCTCTGCTGAGTTGCCTCTTCTTGTGGGCCTTACTACAAGACTGTGGTACCAGAAAAGGCTTTTTCACATGCTATGTGATGCTTCAGAGGAGGCCAGAAATGGTGCTGTGGGTGGCATGGCAGCACGTTGTTCCAGTCCAAGAAGAAATAGAGAAGCATGGAGGACTGCAACAGGTGAATGAAAGGAGCACTAATGAAGTTTCATTGGTTGTCAGCAAGGCTCATGTCTGAGTTTTGTTTGTGCTATAGATGGAGGCTGGAGTTATATCCTATAATGCTTTTGTTTCCTCTCATCCCTGTTTTTTAAACTAGTCTCTACCTATTAAGTATTTTTGCATATGAAAAAAATCTTACTTTTCTTGCGATGAAAAAGACTGGAATTGAGCTTCTCAACTTGAAAGTGTCCGGGGCTCTTCCAATATAAAACTTCATATTCTTACTTTCCTTTGTTGCTCTGAACAAAGAAAAATGCCATGTATTAAAAATATAGACTGACAACAAGCCAGTGAATTAAGGATTTCAAACCTCAGCAAGTTTGGAAATTGCTACATTAACCTAATCAAGTCTTGATTAAGTGCAGCTCCTTGACGTTTAATGCACAGTCTACCATCCAAAAGTCAACTGACAGATCTATAGGTCCAGTGGAATACTCTGAGCAGTCTTGTCTCCTACACTAGTGGGTTGAATTGACTTTGAATCTTATTTCCTTAGCTGCAGCTTCCAGTCATTTGTCTCGCTACTGCTTTGTGTGCAGGACCTCAATGTATTTATGAACCCAAAGGATGTAACTGAGTAACTTTCTGAACTAAATATGCTGGATTCCTTTGATGCTTCTCATCTTTCAGCTATTTTAGCAGCTCTTGTTTGAAACTTTCAGGATTTTTTTTTTTCCTTCTTCAAAGTCCTCTTTGAAATGTGAATATGTGGGTGCCATGATCTGATACAGCACTCCACTGAAGTCATAGTAGAACCAAATGCTGAGATACATAAAGTTTCCCTGCTTTTCACACCTGACTTGTTGACGTGCACAAAAATCCCAGTAACCCTTCAACCTAGCTGCACACCAAATGCTTGTGTTCATCTCGTTATCTCTACTTTTTCCATTGTCACTGTTTTCTTGGGTAATCTCTCATACTGACATGTGGCTTTCATTTTTAACTCTGTATGTGTGATTTTACATAAATGTGTGGTGTCATGTATTAGGTGCTTACACACAGGGTGCCTATTGCATTCATAGGTCACAGTGGGCTTTTGGAGTACCTCCTGCTATGTCTCTGCAGTAAAATGGTGCCTATGAAAGTTGGCTGGACTTGCTTTCCTGTGCAGGTTTCTGGCTGAGATAGACACACTTCCTACTAAGAATCATTTCAGGAGTAGAAAATTTCACCACTGAGGAAGGACTGGAAAAATTAAAGTTGTTTAGCCTCAAGAAAAGAATAGTAATGAATCTTCCAAAGCAACAGGAATATCTGCAAAAGGGAAAAAGTATCACTGCTTGTTGACGTCTATGGTGAATAAGGAAGAAATAAACTGGACCATGAAGGACTCAGCTTAAACATTTGAAAAATCCTTATAGTAGCAAGTATAAGTATATATATAAGACTTCCCTAGGCAGTCTCAATCACTGAAGTCTTTAAGAATAGGCTGGATGAAGGCAGGTGTAACTAACCCCAGCTCAGGATAAGGTGAACTAGGTACCAATCCAAGCCATTTCTTCCATTTCTCATGCAGGTACCCTCCTGCTTAGTAGTTCGCCTGAAATCATGACCAGCATCCTCCTAAAAAGGAAGCGCTTTCTGCCACTGCTGACATCTGTATGAAACAGAGACCTTTGTATGAAGACAGTTATTATGAGAAAAGGTTCTGCATCAAAGGCTGTTATTACTGCAATGAAGTTTTGGTATTTTTAGTAAGGAGTTCTTATTAACGGTTGATATTCATGAATCATACAGCTAAGCACTCAGACTTGCCACTTACTAAGAGCACTGACAATTTTTTCAGGACAAATTATTTTAGAGTAATTGATAACAACCCCAGAGAGCTACCAAATCTCAACAAATCAGTGCTTGGAGGGAAAACAATTAAAGAACTAATAGACATGAAAACATAAATTTCATGTGCCATGGCTGAATAACAAGATTTGACTGACTATCAATTTTTACTGCTCTGAAATGACTTTTCTTTAAACATAATCAGAAATTATTTTAATTACTTCAGTTTATTTCAGCAAGTGGCTTTTAATATGCATCTATGTACTTGAAGTGCCATTCAAAGCAGCTAGACCTTGGTGTTGTCTCAGTGAAAATAACATACTAAAACTACTATGCCTGTGTGAATTTATGTAAAACATCCATTTTTAAAACCCATTATGTTCTTAAAAAAGGTGACTGTGATTTGGAAATTCTGGTAACCGAAGAGAGAGCCAGGTGCTTTTATCTTGGCAATCAGAAGGATAAGTATAGCTCATAAGTGCCTGGCTTTTAGTGGAGATGTATGATAGCAGTATGAATGTGCAAGTATATATGAAAAAATAAAGCAGGTTGACGCAAATACCTGATTGCATCTGCTCTATTTTACGTAGTTTATAGTAACTGTATGATCTCTTTAGCCCTGATCTTCTTCATATGGTGTCCCCAACCCCTTCAGTTGCTGAACATTAATTATTGGACAACTTCTTAGCACCTTCTTTTGTGTCAAATCATCTACAGAAGCAAAAATTAAGCCATTCTATGAAAAGTGCTCTGGAGTGCTGTACCTCTTAATTAGGCATAGTAACTGTGGATTTCAGATTAAATTAATCTTTCCCAAGTAAAACAGAGGGCAAGAGAGTGTTTTGGTTAGAAATTGCAAGATCTTTCAGAGTTTATACTTACAGAACATAATAGTTAACCTTCTAGTGACCTTTGCATGAAAACAAACAATAAAAGAAAAACCTGTATTTAAAACACAGTGATGGAGTCCCAATCGAACTGTATTGCAACATTTTTAGTTTAACTACATTTCTTGTGGTGATGGTTTCCCAGAGCTTTTTATACTCGTTAATAGTGATGATTAGCTCAGTCAAAGTAACTGTAGCCTGGCTGATTTTATCCCCCACCGCCCTGGATGTCATTAAGGAGGTGCAAAAATGAAGTCTAAGTGAAGGAAATAAATTTATATTTCTTGACAAAAGCAAGAGCAAAGAGAGTAGGCACTGAAGAAATGCATTGTTTCAATTTGAGATTGGTTGGGCTAGACACCTGTGCAACAGAGAGACAGTATGCAGCACCTGAATTTAGTGCCGTAAGCTCAAGTTTTACAATATACACAATTAGTATTAGCCCAGCATTATGCGATCAGCTTGTGCTTGATCTCAAAGTGGATGAGGGGAATATTCATGTTGCAGTACAGAGAGGACGTTTCGATCTCTTACAGTACAATGGAACGTTGTGATGGTCTATGGACAAGGCAAGTTTTGAATAACAGGAGTAGTTAACAACATGCACAAAACAAAACAGTTTTGAATAAAAAGCAAAAGCTACTGTAAAAGCATCCTCTCTACCTTGAGGAAAACTCCCTTTGTGCTCTCGGACCTCTTGCCCTCTCACCCCATTTACCTCCAGTACATTTGAACGTGCATCTTCCTGAGAGCATGTCCTGTGTCTGCACTTTGTAGACCTGGTTGTTTATTTTTTTCTTTATTGTGAGAGTTATACCCATTGCCAAATGTGGAAAGATTTATTTATTTCCTGATTTATCTGATGAAGATATTTGCGAAGAGCGGTTACAGGATGTGGTTTCCCATGGTGCCCTGTCGTATCTTCTGTGTCTCCTGTTCTTGTGAGGAGATTTATCTGACCTCTGAATCGGGACCCTCTACCAAGGAGTCTTAGCTGTGAATTTGGAGGTAAAGAGAATCTGGGGCTGGGGCAGGAGCAGGGATCCTGTGAAGGGTCTAAGTCTCTCTGTGCCAGCACCACTGACATACACCACTAGGACTGAGAAATCAGAATCTTCTTTTAAGGGGCCCCTTTGTCTTAAGCAATGTTGCCTTGAAAGCATAATGGTTAAGTAGGGACTTTTCCAACCAGCAAGCAGATCACACTTGCTCCTTGGCCCCCCAGTTCACAGTGCCACAGGACTTTTCCTCTGCTAATCATGACTACGCAGCATGTCTCTTGAAGCTACACCACTTGCTGACACAAGGAAGTAATGTGGAAAACAAGAAGGCTTAAGGCTAGACATTTCAGAAATGCCAAAGGTGAAAATCCCTGCCATAACATAACTGCTTTTTATGGCAATTTAGTGAGTGGAAATGAGGAGGAGAGCCAAAAAGCCTTTAACAAGTTAGGTCTCCACAGACCACGAACAGTGTGTTCTTGGTCTGGAAACTGGAATAGAAACTGGCTCAGACAAGCCAGCGCAGAACACGAGCTTGTTGCTGTGCCTTCCCTCATTATTCCTCCCCACCACGTACACACACATGCATGCACCTCAAAAGTCACCACTGTAGTTAACGCCTGACCATTGGTAAAAGGTGCAGGCTTAATTCATAGCCATACCCTCTAAATCAGCAAAGGAAAGATCCCAGACAGTCTAGTGGTTAAGATGTGGGTAGCTGTACAAGCCTTGTACAGAGTTAAGACTCTGTGTACTGGTATTAGAAACTGTTGGAAAGAAAGCTAGCATAGTTTTGATCGTTGCGTGTGAACAGGGTCCGAATACATTTTGCATCTATTTCTGTTTTAGCATGACCATGAACATTACCTCTGGAATTTAAACCTTTCGCAGTTGCTTGCAATCTGAGTTATTGCACTATTCCCTCCGTTTTCTTCCTGCTATATTTCTTCCTGTCTCCTTCCTGTGTGATGCCTTTTCTCTTACAATTTCTTGTCATCTCATCATTGCACAAAATGCTTCTCCCTTGTTTTGTTTTCAGAAATGTGTTTTAGAGGCAAAATATTCTGTAATTTTCAAAGGTTCCTCCTTGCTGCTTTTCTGCTTGCTGTATCTCATATCTTGCATCTCCAGTCTCTCAGCAGGTATGTTTAAGATCTTCATGTTTATTTGATATAACCAAAGTGTTTTTACTAAGTCTGAGGCAGTCATTTAGAACAATGAGGATTACAGCAGTTTTGTGGTGTGTACAGAGACTGATGGTAGTTTCTCTGGAAAACAACCTTATTCTCCGCAGAGTGCCTAAGGGTATTATTTCACAAAATGTACACATACTCCAGAAATGTCAGGACGCAGGGTAGCAGCTGGAAGACATATCACATTATGACTCTTTCCCTGTTCAGCTACTCTCCGACTGGTGTATAGGTGGGGGTTTGCAACCACTTAGCTTGCCACAAAGAGCATATGGAGCAGTTTGAATGTCTGGGGGAGCAATGTTCCTCCTTAGCTTTTATTGCCAAATGGAGCGACAACATCTTCTGATTATGTTTATTCCAATTTGTCCCCAGCTGCGAACTCAAGGTAAGCAGCAGCCTCTCTGCATCTGCTGATGACTGTGTTTCTCAGAAGCACGGAGTGGGCAGGGAAGGTCCCAGGAAAGGATAAACTTCTCTTTGGTACATCTCTGTCATGATGTACCTAGCACCCTCATCACTAGCTCTGGGCAGAAGTGGCCAAGTTTGGGTCTGAAGATAAAGCCAAATTTCTGGAACAAAAACTGTTGCCTTAAACCAAACCAAACTGTGATTCTGAAAAGTACAGAAAAAGAAAATATTCCACAGATAAGGGCCAGGTCTGAACTTCTGGTTGGTTTCCCTGCGCTGCCAAGATGAGATGTACAGCTCTGGGTTGGTCTGTTACCTCTACCAAATAAGGATATGTTAGCTGTTTTCCAGTCCAGCTGTCTTAGTTACATGAACAAGGTAATATCCTGTCAGTCACTTGTGTGGGCTTTTATTAAAATGTGCATTTCTGAAAAAATAAAAACACTGAGTCATGCCCACCTATAGCGGTTGTGTTCATAAACTACATTTTTTTATTTCTTAACCAAAGTTTATTTTCAGTGCCTTATCAGTTGGCTGGTGAAAGACTAATATTCAACCAAGCTATGCAGCATAACTTTATTTGCTCACTACAATATGCCATGCAAATGAGTACTGAAACAGCTTTGCCTGCTTTGGAGTCAGATTAATCTTGCTGAAGCTCATGCAGTAGCAAGCCATCAAGCTCTCTACATGAAATCACTGTAGGATTTCTACTGCTTAAAGAGAAAAGCCAGAAGAAGAGCTTCACAATTTATGGGAGAGAATTTGTCCTCCCACATGGAAAGACTTGATTAATGTGGTTAGCATGCTTTGAGAACACTTCTTCCTTATGCATATTAGCCTTACTTTAACATAAAAGGTAAGAACTCTTCAGGCCATGTATTTGCAACCATTATCTCAGTTAATTACCCATCCAAATGGAAACTTTTAAAGATAATCCCCATTTTGTAATTAAAGATATTAATCTGTTCTTCTACTTTTCCTGTATAACACACAGCTTCTAGGTTACTTTGAACTTTGTTCCTAGGTCTCTGTCACACAATCTAAGAATCTCTTTTATTTCCCTATTAGATTTGGTACTGTGTGTGGAAGTCTCTGTGTGTACATGGAGCAGCTGCTTTGCAGTTGGGTGAAAGCATGCAGTGATAAATTACAGATCAACACTACTGTTGATAATGCTAGTGGCATGAGTACTGAAGGAAAAATAACCCTTCCATGTAAATAAAAACTAGTAGAGCCTAGGGAAAGGTGTGCAATTGGCAGACATGTATAGATAATGCCTGCTAATCTCCTTTCCAGGTCGATTATAGTGTTCAACACTTGGTGGTGTCACATGGAACTGGAGATATCTTTACATTCTTCTTTCCTCATCAGTGGTATCTTTACATTCTTCTTCCCCCATCCAAGATGTCTTAAACTTGGTGGTTTGATTCCTTTTTCATAAGGCTGGATTTCTCTAATGCCTCATATTCAAATGCCACCAAATAACAGTTATTTTCATTGCATTTAAAAGGTCCTATTAACTGACAGTATTATTAAGTAAAACACACTGTGAAATGAGTATCATGCTTTACACTCAATAATGACCTTACTGTCATTTTGATGTTTTGCCGTTATCTGCAGAAGTGCTCACTTTATACTACATTATTCACTAGCTCATATCAGCGTTGACTGATTCAACATGACGAGATGACAGCCAGTGCTTTGCTCCCTACCAGCCAGCTCTACCACTCATGAATGCTAATAACATCACTGTGAAGTGACTTGTGGAAGAGGGGCTTGTGTACAGCCTGCAGCCTGCATTGCTGCAGGCATCTCTAAAGTTATCATTTTTAGGAGGTTGCTTAGGAAGTGATGAATTTCAGATGCAAAGGATATTTTACAGAGCATTGCTACTAAAGTGTGCTATGAGATATTTGTGACTCTTGATTGCTTTAGGGCTATATCTAATATCATGAGTCACTAACTTAAGTGTAGAATGTTCTAGTGGCATATTAACATTAATGAAAAAATGCTGGGAGATCTGAAGACAGCCTGAGCACACCAGTAATTCTTCTACTTGTAATTTTGATGAAGTAATGGCTAACTGGGCATTGAAAGAGTTAATGCCAATGACACCATAAAATTATCTTTCAAGGAGTAAATAGTTTGATTTATTTGACTCTCTGTAATTTGGATTTTTTTTAAAATAAGTAGATCCTATTTATTCATTCTTATTATTTTAAATTTGCTCTCATTTTGATCTGAATACCTCTGTATTCTTCTAACAAGTTTGGTAAGTCTTTGCAGCAAAATAGAGTACATTTAAAAAAACCTATCTTATTATTAGAAAGTTATTTAAATGCAATTACTGGAGATGTTACAAGGTATTTGTTATAGAAGATATTCCACCTCTCACCTGAACCCCAAACCTGGAAGACTGACCCTGTTTTCAATCCTTAAATTAGATCATGCTGCCATTCGATGCAACTGTGGTATGCAGGGTCTCAGAGTTTACAGTTTAGTTGTGTTAGCTAATTAGCACGTTCCTTCTCATTTATGTGAGCTTTCTTCTGATCATGACGTTTTCAAGATAATTTCAGTATTCTACATATCATATCTTTTAAAACTTTTACCTAGATCCATCTCTATTTTAGAAAGTCTCTGTAATAAATGGGGAGATCTTTAAAATGTTTTTCAAATAAGGGGACAGGCTTTCTTCAACCACCACCTAGTCTCCCTATTGGCATCTGAGATCTAACACCTGTCTGCCTAATAGGTGAATGTCTCTGTCTGAAGATACACCAGCACTGAGAGGTAATGGCACAAGAAGACATTGCATCAAAGATGAGGAGGAGCTCCATTTTGGAGGCTGGGTGGCTCTGGAACTGGTGCTTTCTTGGTCTTCAGAATATCTTGGCAAATCAAACTTGTCAGGCAGGACAAACATTAAAAAATGGATGTATCCTTTGTAAAATATCTGTTGCTTGTTTTTCAAAACAACTATGTTTCTGAAGGTTCCAAAGCACCTGTATGGGTCTTGGTCCATATTCTGAATGCTCCTAATGTGGCCTGGTCTTCTAAATTGGATGACTATTTCAGAAGATCATGTTTAAGGAAACCTTCATGCGCTTGGAGTTATGCCTTACAATAACTGGTAGGTGGCATCCACGTGGGTAATTGCTGAAAGAATGCAGAAGGGCTACTTAGCCTACAGCAGCCAGGCTTTTTGAGAAGCTTTGTTTGCATGGATTAGTAACTCTTTTCCCTGATGTTAAATCCCTGTGCTTCTGGGCTCCTTGAATGCTAAAGGAATAGGAGTAGATAAGGCATTTGTATTGGGCAGGACACCCCTTTGGGCAATGCCAAAGCAGCCCAATCTTACCTACCCGAGTTGAATGAGCCCCAAAGGGCAGAATCCAAGTTAACAATTTACCTTAAAGTTACAGAGCCATGGGGACTCACTGCAAGTGCCTGCAAAGGGCAAGACCTGGTTTGTCACCATGATTGCTGGCTGAACAGACTTAGCGAAACTGTGAGTCTAATAGAGGCCATAACTTTTGGAGAATCAGATTGTCTCTGGAGTGTTCAAAAGTTTGCAATTTCAGAAATGCTTGTGGGTATTTATTTAGGTAGAATCACCTGTCCCTGCTGTTGCATCCCTCTGCAGCTAGGTGCGTATTTTTAAAACACAAGTCAAACAATTCAGAGGCTAGAAATCCAGGTCAGAGTTGACATCTGTGTAAAAGACTTCATTCAACCCCTGAAAGATTTTGGTTTAATCAGTTTTTATTGAGGTGAAAAAGATCTGTTTGTTCTGCCTTACCCATTTCCACTGGTAGCAGTGGTCTTTGGTGCCTGGGACATCAAGCAATTACATTAATATGACACACTTCCTATCAAGATGTATTTGTTTATCATGGTGTGGGTTTGTTTTGTTGTTTTTTGTTTTTTTTTTTTCCCCTGAAGAACTGTAATAATCATCTATTAAATACCCAGCAACCATATCTGGCTAATATTCTTTGACTTTTAATCAAGAAAGGTGATATTCATGCAGCAAAAAAAAAAAGTCATCCCTGGTCCTCTGTGATAGTCCTCACTACTGCTAAAGACTGCCTGTAGTTTTGTTTGTTTCTTAGGATTTTGAACTTCAAAAGATGAGTAACATAAAGCTTTGTGTGTCTGTCTTTGTGAAGATACATGAGAAGAACTAAACATACATAGTATTTTATTGCTTGTTGGGATCAAATATCTAAGAGTATAATATGGGAAAATGCTCTATGAAGAGCCCATTTGAACAGAAGAAAATTTCTGTTTAAAAACAGTGTAGTCATTCATTCATAAGAAAAGTTTTAATGGCCTCGTAGTCTCATTAGAAAAGCTTTGTCTCTATCCAGAATCCTGAACTCAAGTAATGTAAACATATTTTATGATGACAAAAGAACAGTTTTGTTGGCAGAACTTCATGGCATTACAAGTATAAACCAAGCAATACATAACTGAAGTACTTTCCCCCTCATGGTGTAACTGAAAAGCCATTATGGTTTTGTCACTTAAAAAAGAAATAGATCATCCCACCCACACCCTGCAGAACAAAACTGGTAAAAATTTGTAGAGCAGATCTGGGATGATACAGTTCAAAGAAAACAGCTCTGCAGTATAGAGGCAGATATACTAGTAATAAAAATACTCTTTTCCCTGTATAAGCCATAAAAAAACCTCTTTAAACATCTTTAAAAACATACAGACAAGTAAAAAGGCTTCTTAATTTTCTTTTCTTTTTATTTTTTTTTTTAAGCTGTATATAAACTAGTTTGATCTATAGCTAATTCTTTGAAAGCACTGACAAAGATGTGAGTGTTTGGCTGAAAGATATTTGGGACAGCCATTATTTGATTGGGGTTAGTGGACCAGAGAAAGCTTTTCAGCATGTACCAGGCAGATTCAAACTGAGATCATTACGGAATCTTTTTGTTACCCATAAACTAAAGCATAATGAGGTGAAATGTGTGTGTGTCTATATTTATTTAATACTATTGTATGGTTCAAAGAAGGGCCCAAATAATGTTTTCGCTGGTCTAAGTAGCTTTATTGTCCTCCATTAGAAAGTTTGTGTTGGTCCAGAAAGCAGGACTTAGATTTAATTGTTAGAAAAACACGTTTTATTGCATTCTGAGTAATTTCCATTGGCGAAAATTATGCTTTTGGAAGAAGGGTAGGTAATGCTTTGTGGAGCTTCAGCACCTCTCAGGGGAAACCTGTCTCTCTTCATTAACTTATGAAAACATAGAACTAGGAAATGTAGCTGTTGTTTATGTATGGATTGTTGAATTACTGTGAATACAGATGCTGGCTGTAGCTCTTAACAACTATTGGCTTATGTCTGTTGATTTATGTTGGTATACCACCACGCTTTGGCTACTGAAGTACTGAGATATGGTTTGAAGTGAACTACTACTCTGTCAAAACACGAATCAGTAGATCAAGGAGGGAGTAAATCCAGAGAGGAGAAATGGGTCGAGCAATGCCATCATCGCTCAACTCTGCGAAAGGCTGTGTTGTATGCTGAGATCCCCAGCTCCCACTGGGAAGAAATGGAAGCAGAGGACAACTCAGCCTATAGTGGGATAACATTTTCACATGAGTTATAGATGGGTTGCTTTAATGTGTCAAGCACTGGTATCACTGTTTGTACTAGCGCATCCCGCATTTACTATTGCACACATCTCGTAGTGCTATGTAAGTGTAAGTTGCTTGTGCTGCTCTGAGGATCCCTATTCCTCTACGGAAGGAAAGGAATTAGAGATAAAATGACTGTTGAAATATTTAACAAAGCCATGTGGCAGGAATAAGTGTGAGATGCATATATCTGGGGCTTGACACTGTATATACTCTGTGCACCGTGGAAAATATTTTTTTTTATTCAAAAGTGGGAAGTGGCAGAAAGTTACAAGCACTCAAAACCAGGGGTTTAGATTTTAGATAGGTTAGCTACTGTGAAACATTAGTTGCTGATCACCATTTACATTCCAACTATTTTCTTTTAAAGTCGATGAGTGAGTCTGACAATGGAAGAATAGTTGATTCATTATTAGAAAATGTGTAAGTTTAGGAAATCATTATTTACACAGTGCTGTGCAGTTTGGAAAGTTGCATCTGTTGTAAGCTTTTGGCACTATCGTTTGGAGTGGATTTGTTGCTCATGGTGGATGATGATGGTTGCTCCAGTGGACAAATTTGATGTGATACTTAAGTCTATGTCTTCTGCTCAGTAGGGATCTTGTCTTTTTTTGCTTGACCAAAGATGAACAGGTATATGGTTGGAACTATCTGCTGAGTTTTCTATGCATGTATGTGTTTTAAAATAAATCAAGTGAACAAGGAACATCAGCTCTGAAGCTGTGTTTTCCTTGGCTACTCATCCAGTCTTTGGAATGCAGTTTAAGCCAAATATCTGTAAAGATGTCCTTGAATGCAAAATACAGGCTACCAGGATATGGCCCCTTGTTGTCTCTGTTCATAAGACTGCACACTAACCAGCTGCATGCTTTTTGAGCAGTAATGGCTAGTTGGCTTGGAGAATTGTAGTTAATTAGCAAGTGCACCATTACTTGGGTTTTGAGACTGTTGAGTCTTAAGATGGAAGAGTGCCTTGCCCAGCAAGTGTGCATAGCCTCACTGGATTCTGAAAGGGGATTTATGACATGAACAAATCACTATACAAGGAATAAGTAAGAAAAGAACAACAAAAATGGTAACTAAGAAACCACATGCTGAAGGGTCTCTGCTGGACTTGATGGAGCTGGTGTGCCTAACAGGTTGACAGACAAAAACTCCCTTGAACTTTGGTCTGAGCCTTGAATTTTCTGTAAGGCCACTGTCATGCTCAAGCAATTAATCCATCATGGCTTTACTTGCTCGTAGAGATTCCGCTCTTTCTTACACGCACAAGTAAAGCCATGATGGATTAATTGCTTGAGCATGACAGTGGCCTTACAGAAAATTCAAGACTCAGACCAAAGTTCAAGGGAGTTTTTGTCTGTCAACCTGTTCTGCTGGACTTGATGGAGCTGGTGTGCCTAACAGGTTGACAGACAAAAACTCCCTTGAACTTTGGTCTGAGCCTTGAATTTTCTGTAAGGCCACTGTCATGCTCAAGCAATTAATCCATCATGGCTTTACTTGTGCGTGTAAGAAAGAGCGGAATCTCTACGAGGCTGTTATTGCTAATGGTCTACATAAAATCTGAGTAACACTAGGAAATTTGAAGAAGATGAAATAAGGGGGGGAATGATTAAGTGTGGGCAAATTAATGGAGCCAGGATGTCGGTCATCTTCACAAGAGGAAGGTTTGGATTTGTTTCCAGCTTGCTTATCAGATTTTTTGTGATGTTATTCTCTTGTGCATTCAGTACCTTTAAAAAAAAAAAAAAAGTTCAACAGAGCTCTACCATGGTCATTGCCACTAGCTTTTATTTGTTTGGCTCCAGGAAAGGAAGTATGTGAAGCATTGTATAATCTAAGGGGGGAAAAAAGTTTATCTGTGATCCTTCATATTGTCTCACTCTGTACATACTGCCAATAGGAAAGGAGGCCATATTAGCTACAGAATAAGGAGATGTTGTATGTGTTGGCAAAGGAAATTCCTAGTTATCCTCTTTGTTCTGCTTTGGGATTCTGTTTCTGAGGCAAGCTCCAGAGAGATTTCTTGGAACTTTATGGGGTTTTGGTCCAGAGCAAACTGATGGCTTGAGATTTCCAGCCCACCACTTGGACGAGAGCATATCGGTCTGCATGTCAAGCAAAAGACCAGGCTCTTATCTGTTATGCTGGAAAGTATTTATTGCGTTGGAAAAAATGAGTCGCTCTGTATCCAATTCTCTTGAAATAGTGGCATTCCTAAGGTTGCCTGTTGGCACCAGCCAAACGAATGCCAGGAAACTCAAAACGTTCTTCGAGGCACAAGGCTTTTGCTTTGAATCTCCTGCAGAAATTCTTTAAAAAACCCTCCCTATGATTTACTGGTCTGAAAATGTAACTATGTGTAGCAGGTTGGATATCTTCAAATAGGTGATTAAAGAAAAGCCTTTGCTGTTTCTAAGGTGGAGTTATTTTTTTAGTATTCCTTTTAAACTAGGGCTCCTGTATAACTACAATGTTATGAAAAGTGACTAATTTCAGCACAGCATCTTTTGAACTGTTTTCTTTACTCCGAAATATGGTTCTCCTACACCTTGAAGGCCTGTGTCCAGCTTGTGAAAATATATGAATTTTGATAAACCATGTCTGTCATTGTTCCATGCACTGTGCTTCCATCAAATCAATAAGAGAGCTTAAAAAGCTTGGAATGTGATATTGCCAGGGATGTGGTTCCAAGATATACAATAAACTGAAATTTTGTGTATAACCATATAAATGCCTTTTTCTCCCAGTTGCCCAGCCATATGAATCTTTGTGCTTTTCAGAACATTACATTTAATGTAAATGTTCAAGAAATGTCTACTGTGAAATGTTGGGGTGATGGGGATTTTTTTTTTTAAAGATGTACATTTTTTAAGGACAAAACACCCTTTCTGAAGAGGTTTTTAGCACTTCATCTTTCTCACACTCTTTACTCTTTCCTTTTGCTCCTGGGATGCTGACAGGAAAAAAACTGAACTATAAAATGCATTTTCACTTCCTGCATTTCATTGTTTATTGGAGTTATAGTGCTATGTGTTCCTGTTTTGGAAGCTCTTTATGGCTGCATCTAATTCTGAGCATATATGTAGCCTCATATTGCTGTGTTGCAATATGCTTAAATGTCTTGCTGAATTACAGTCAGAATGCTCAGAAATAAACCTTTGAATATATGTAACCCACCCCTACACCTTCTCCCCCCCAAAACTTAGTCCACTTCTCTCAGCATATATTTTGAGTAATCTTGAGCAAATTGTGGAAACTATATGAGAAATGCAAAATGACAGTGACCGCCAATCTCCCAGTCCTCAATCTTTTGAGATCACCAAAGAGGCAAAACTTCATTAGCCACCTAATTATTTAGAGGAATGCTTAAACAGCAAGAACAAGATAGTGATGATTGGGTCAATAGAAATTAAACATATGGAGGTTGCTGCCTGGATTCATTGGTTACTTACTCGCCTGGAACTCCTACAATTTTTATAAAATTAAGTAATTTGCTTTTCCTAGTGTGGTAGTTGGCTGTGCTTGGAAAAGTGGAGTCAAGAAAAAGTACGAACTGTGATGTTTGCATTTCAGTTTTCTGCAGAAGCATCCCATGCACATGTGTATGACAGCGTCTGTCTCCCCAGCTATAAGCTGAAGCAAAGGGGCATACCACTAATGTGAGTTCAAAGCTGAGCATCCTCTGTTCTTGCTGCCTGGTGACCTGGGCTAGATAGTGTGTTAATTTTTTCAAAACATATGAAGTATATCTAGCATGTAAAACTGTGACAAATGCAGCCAAATAGAGAACACTCAGAATTGTTCCCCAAAAGCTGTGAAGGCCTTGTGTGGGCACCATTAAAGATCTGGGGGTTGATGAGAGCTGAGGATGCCTCAGCACCTCCCCCTTCTTCCTCAGAGAGCTGCCTTTCTGCTGGGACTATCAGCCTCATCCTCACCTGAGCTGCCCCCCAGGTATGTGCATATCCCCCATGTCCCTGGCTGCCCTGACCCACTGGTGGGATTTCCTGGCCTGACCACAGATGGCCCCACGGCTATGGACTGGTCTGGTGGCAGCGGGGTCTGGGCTGAGCCCATTACAGCCCCATCCTGGCTCCACGGGTGCATAGTGGTTCTGCTCTTAGACTTCCCGATGGGGATGTGACTGGGATCTACAGCTTCTTCCTTGAGTGAGTGGTCTTGTGCCATCTGGATAAGTTAAGAGGAGCTCTTCAACACTTGGTTGTTCTGGTGGAAAAGGTTGCCACTAGTCATACAATTTCTGTTTTTGAAATTGTGGGATTGTTTAACATTTAACATTTGTTCACTGACTAACCGAGACTGTTACAAAATACAGATGTGTGCATGCAAGTGTGTTCTCCAGGGCTCATGCCAAAATCCTTGGTGTGGTGTACGAGTTACTGACTTGTGGCTAGACCGGCCACTGAGTCACCTTAGGAGCCTTCCAAACCAAGGAACTCTGGAACTGGCAGACCTATATTGATTCGCTTTAATTCCCCTACGGAGGACAAAATGGGAAATATTGCAGCATCCTCAGCAGACTGACTTAGTTTTTGGTTTTAGTTATTGGTAAGGTTCGAATGAGTGGCTGTGCCATGTTTTCATAGCAGATTACTGTTCCCCTTCCCCAAGAGAGAAATCATGACATTTCTGTTGGTTGTACTGAACTTGTTTTGTACCTGTTAGTTCAAAGCTGCAAACATGCTGAGCTCAGGGCCTTCCTATTCCCTACCCAACTCTCTACCAGGGAAGATTCAGATTTGCAGATCCTTTTGCTAGAGGGACTGCCTAGCCTGACCCCAGCTATGTGCAAATTAGTTGCTTTGCATAGGCAGGGACTAAAAGCCTAAATTGTACATTTGACCTCATTAAAAAAAAGTCATAAAGCATCGAGCTACAACTTCTTTCCTCAATCTCTGCTCCCTCTGGCAGAGACCAGGGATACAGTGAGAGGGGTGGTGTGTTCTCACCCACCCACAGGACCTGAAGTGGCTCAGGAGGAGCCCGAGGAAAAGAGCGGTTGTAGCTCTGTCAGAAGTGGGGTTCTTTGTCTGCTCCTGGTGACCTCTGTCATTTCCTCTACTGCTCTACAGGCAACACCCCAATGTCATAAGTGACGCCTTACAGTCCCACCAGTCTGGGTTGATGAAATCCAGAGAGCTGGATATTTGGTGTGCATTATTTCTGCTGCTTTGAGCGTTGCATAGCAATCTCTGAGTCAGGCAGTGGAAAACTAGAAACTGGAAAGCATCATTTATTTGCAAAAGTGAAAATTGATCCTCATACCCCTAGTGTTACCACAGGATCCTCTTCCAAAATTTTCTTTTGTTATTGTGTCCAGGGGTTGGAGATCCATTGATGGTCTGTAGGTAAGTTTATTATAAGATGGCCTGATAGCTGTGCTCCTCTTCTTCCACAGTATAGCTTTAAATATAGTTCTAATATAGACATATATTTTAAGGCATTAATATATACATATTTAGTGTAATATAATTCCTCAGTTTCACCAGTTCGCTGCAAGAAACAGTAGATCTTTCCTCTTTTCCTCTGCACTCCTGTTGCTCTGCTGTATGTAACTGTGTTCCTCCTAATGTACATTGCATTAGGAACGAGCCTCCTTGCAGGTATTGAAGGCCTTGCCAACGTCACTTGTCATCCCCAAGGAAGTACAGCCTTGCCCTGTGCATCCTAGCAGGTTTTGGGAAGAAAATATGCTTCAAGGGAAAGGTCAAGAAGGAGCAGGTGTGACAGGCTGATAGCCAGCTGTGATAAGAGATCAAATGCAGCTGAACAAATGCTGCAAATCATGTACAGTAGCAGAGACTCCTTCTGTCCTGAAACTTTACTTGATCTTGACACTAGTGTTTAATTCTTTTTCCAAAATTGTCAAGTTTAAGGCCTGTCATTTTCTGTAACAATCATATGCTTTTCAGAGCTGTTTCCAAAGGAACAGAAAGGTAAAATTACTGTGTCAGGAGGGAGCTCTAGAATAACATGAAGGAAAAATCAAACCAACAATCATTGAACCTCCAAACTGATTGTTCCATTAAAAAAGCAGCTGTGTGTTGTGCCAAAGTTTAGTGTAGAGCTGTAAACCTCAAATATACCTTGAAAACTCCTTGCTTCCTCTGCTTGGAACATGGTGACTATGTTTGCTTTGAAAGCTTTCCTTTGTTTTCAAAGCAGTTTGCAAAAAGTCACCGTATGGAATGGCAGCATTTATAAAGTGCCATCAAAATGGAAACTCCAGTGCTGTTTTGTCTTCACAATGCTTGTCTGTCCTTTTTATTCCCACAGAAATACTAAAAGCTGAAAATTCAAACCAGAACTTATTGTTGTAAGATAATGTATATAATTTCTAGAAGTATGCTTTCTGTGTTTTTCCTCAAATATCTCAAACAGCTGGTTAAAGATGCTGGACAGCAAGCTTAGACTTGCGGATGTAACCACACTGTTCCTGGCTGCACAGTTTCTTAGAAACAGGAGCCCAAGCTTAATCTATGTCCCCAAAGGGTCTTTTGGCCAAGTGCACCTTTTTGGCAGGGTTTTTTCTTTATAGGGTATGTGCTGAGTAGTATTTTATTTATTATTGAAAATTTTAAGGTGTGAACACACTGTTTTGTTTTAATTATCTCATTCCGCATTAACACAACTTCTGAATGAATGAACTGGAGCTTCAAGCCAAAGCTGAGATGAAACCTGGAGCCTCCTGAAGAGCAGACAGCAGCACAATTGAACACCTAATGATGAGAAGTGAGGAGTACTATAGCTAGTCTTCATGAGGCTTTTGTTCCATTTTTTCTGTTTATGTCTATATGAGCAGGTGAGGGGAGGGCTGGGGCACAGGTTAAAGCACCATCCTTTGATCATTTATTTGCTAGCATGCTCCCAGGCATGGCTTTGGTCAATGGCAACTTGCATGTGTCCAGGTAGTGCTTTGACATGGTTCAGGCACAGCATGGCCCAGGATTATTCCTAATAAGCAGTTTGGACAAGGGTACCCTTTTGTGGGAGAAAAGAGAGGCAGATGGAGTGTGGGTGAGGGGTGCAAACCATAGTGTAAAATCTGAGCCAGAAAATGCAATTCTGCTCTGTTTGTTTGTGGAGTTGTACCCTTTGATCACCAGGTTTATGTGAAAGCATCTTGTTGGCTTTAGTAAGGCTCAGACTCTTAGTTGCATCTTTTCTCAAAGAGGCTTCCTCAAGCAACTCTCTATTATTTACAACCACTTCCCTTTACTTTCATCTAATCTTTTCTAGAGTTGTAGTTTCTTTCCATGACCTCCTTTCCTTGAATTGCTGTGCAGCATTTCCATTCTTGTCCTTGACCATAACTACATCACTAAACAGCAATAAACTGGTGTATGAAATCTGCAAGGACCTTCAAAGATACATTGGACCTGCAGTATGGACCAGTCCCCTTCTCAACAGCCATTGCAAACTGTTAATATCGGTGGCAGTGTGCTGGCCTAGAGTTACGAACATGGAAACTGGACTGTTTCTTAAAACTAATATAGCCACAGAGACCAAGAAGTTTCACCATCTCTGCCTTAGGGCGTGATGGTCAACTTCTGTTGACATCAGTGGAAAGATTCTGCTTTTTGAAAGAACCACTGAAATGGACCATTACTCAGAAGGAAAAGTCACACTTACTAAGTCACCCACATCTCTTCTTATGTTTTCCTTGGAGATCTGAACTATCAGACCTTCTGAGAGCCGATCTCATCTTGAGACGATGGAAGAAGACAGTGTAACCCAGTGACTGGCTGTTTGGTGTACCCATTGTCTGCTGCTGGCATTGCTTAATTCTAGAGTGTAATGATGCAATTGCACATTTTTTATATGACAGGTCCACTATGCAGTACTGTTTACACTTGGTGCACTAGCAGATGTAATTTTGGGATAGTTATAAAACTACAAATTCTTTTCCAAAGATGAAGTTTCTACTGAGATGGCAACTGTAATCCGGTGCCCACCTACATCTCTAACAACTAGTTTTCAAGTGCTAATCTGTTTTGCTGGATCCCATCCAAGCACGACAGTTGTGGTGAGAACTGAGTCAGATTCTCTGGTGGCTCTGAAATTTGTCATCAGATGTGTCAGAGCTCTACCACAATATCCCTCACTTCTCAGAATAGGATTCTGATGGTCTCTTTCAGGGTCACGTCCCTGTTTGAATCCCAGTGGTCAGGCCTCCACACCACATTTCTGTAACTTTAGATCTCATGCTAGATTCCCGTTATTTTCCCACAAATATAGTGGGAGGAAGGAATGAGATGCTAAGCACTATGTTGTCGAAATGTTGTTTTCTGTTTTAGTTGTGTGAACTTCCAGCAGCTTTACTGAGAGATATAGCAGAAGCCATTGGTGAAAATTGTCAAAATGCAAAGACAAAGGCAAGCCGTAAGCCTCTCCCAGGCACTGAGCAGCAGGGTCAGCAGCACAGCTCTGCTTTTCCAGCCAGTTTAATTAAAAAACATAAACTGCTATGGCTCACTCTTCATCCTAAAGCCTTTGCTATAAAATCAGACAGCCTAGGCTTCCCAGGAGCACCATTTCCCCCTCTGCCAGCACTGTGTTAAATAAAAGACTGTAACAGAACAGATTTTCACTGAAGGAGGAAGAAAACAGAAAAGCTACAGTGCAATGTGGAAAGCCTGAATAACCTGTGCACTACCCCTTTCCCCTCAACTAGAGTGTGCTGACGTCCTTTAAGGGCTGTGGGGCTCTGCTGGAGTGGTCAGTTGTTGCTTTTCCTGCCCAAATGAGCCCCACTTGTAGTCTGTTGACTACCTCAGAGGATTTTGGTAGGTAAGAAGAGACGAGGCTTTCTGGAGCCTCTACAGCTCCCTCTGGGCAAAAGGAGTCATTGTTATTCACTGGGGCACAAAGGCACCTGTGAGTTATTGTTGAACTGCAGTTAAATAGGAAGTGATACTCTTGCCTGCATGGCTCTTTTCTGGCCATTACAGCTAGTTGGGGCTGCTACTGGGCTGTGCCAACTGGCCCTCAGCTTGCAGTGGTATTTAGTGGGTTTCAGCTCCTTTGGATGAATTGGAATAACAAATGGGATCTGCAGAGTCTGTCACAAAAAGGATGCTTCCTAAATAGTTTTTTTCTTCCCTTTGCAAAAAAAAAAGCAGACAAAAAAAGCACACAAAAAAAGACTGGGGTTTGGGAACCTCCTTTGCTCAAGAAAGTTTCTTTTTCACAACATTGATCAAGTTGGCACCTCCCTTTGGGCATTCAGTGTGTTTGGGTTTCCAGTGGTTGTCTTCATATTTTTATTAACTTCACAGCTCCCTCATCTGTAAAACGTAGCTGATTTTAACAGAAAAAGCCACCAGTCTTTGCCAAGCATAGATATAAAGCAACCACATTTAGTTTGGCCTTTGCCAGTCTGCTTTCCTCGTTTTCAATAGTGCTTTCCCCCTTGCTGGGATTCTGTCTTTCTGGAGCTCTATGGAGGCCTTAATCCTTTCCTTCAAGCTTTAAGCAACCAGACTCTTCTCCTAAGGCGGTGAGTGCAGTGGTTTTTGAACTTAAAAGGGCAAAAACTGTGGGTCAAATATACGTGATGAATCACTACAGTCTTTAGAAAATGAGACATCAGTGGGAGCTTTTGATTTTGGCAAGTTTGTAAAATGAGGCGCTTTTTTCATCAGTAATCCAGCTGTTACCCTTAATCTAACTGTTTCGGGATGTTCTGTGCAGCAGTCCCTGCTATCTGAGAACCTGGATTGAGTTTTTTTTATAGCAAAAACTCTTTCAAGGGCCTATGTCATGAGACAATTTTGCAATTGCAATTGAAATTAGTGTAACAGCAGAATTTTTACTGAGCATGCTTTTACATTGGGTTGAGGATATCTTCACTGTATTGCCTTAATTCAGTTTCCCAGTGACAATCAAAGTCAGGCAGGTGTCTTTGTTTTAAAATACGTGTCTGAATTTGTTTAGGGAGTGTCCAGCTGCTTTGATAGTACCTTCAGCAGCTTTTAAAACTAGATAAACTTTTTTCTGTACGATGACAATTTATGGTAATGTAATAACCATTTAAGAACCTACGACTCCCACCCCTACAACAAGTAGCCAATAGGAAGAACATGGTGAGAAAGCCTACGGAGATTGTTACTGGCGTGTATTTGTACTCAGGTGGAATCCATTTTGTTGCAAGACCTATGTTTAGCAGTAGCTGGTAAACTCAGAAGAATACAGATGTGGCCTTTGAAGGTGTCCCAGTGGAAGATGAGTGGTGGGATGGGTGCCTGATGCAATGGATGTGGGAAAATCCACGACAACTAATTTGAACTAGATCTGAGTAGCCTTTTCCTCCACACTGTGGCAGGATTAATGACAATGGCAATAAGCCAAACAGTTCCTTGTTCTTTTTATTATTAGTAGTAATAATAAGAAGAAATAATTATATGTGGGGCACATATGGACTAGGGAATATATGTGTATACACAAACTTATATACACAGGTTGAGGTGACAGATTACTTAGCAAATCTATGGCAAATGTAGGCCAGTGTCCAGAAGCCTTTTGCTTCAGCAGGGTTTGTCAGCTCCCTCAGCTGATACTCCATGTCAGGTTTTGAGCATCTGTTTGTGATAACAGGGGTGGAAACGCCAGAAGGCACAGATGAACTCCTCAGAAGCAAGCTTTCTATTTCTGTAGAAATATCCTTTGCAATAAAGTTAAAGGAAGAGAAAATACAGCAAATCTGTCATACAGTATCAGCAAAACTGTTGCTAAATAGGATGTTTTTATGAGCAGTCAGCAGATTGCCGAGGCTCAAATATTAGCCTAGTGACCGTATAACAAATTACAGTCCTAATATAGGTCTCAGTTCAATTTCACCATCTTGTGCTTGTTTTAATGGCAAATAAAGACCTTCTGTTTTTCAGGTAGTTTGTTGGGGTTTTTTTCAGTGAAGAATCATATTCCCTTTTTCTGGCATTCAGCAGACTGCAACTTAAGTCAAAGATAGAGGGCTTCACAAAGACCTCATTATCTTCTTCTGATTTATTAGTGTGATTTTGCCTTCTCTCCATACAGATAAGTCCCTTAAATGTCTTTGCAGGTTTTTGTGTTTAGACTCCTCCAGGGCAACAGCTTAGTGAACATAACATGTAGCTAACTTAAATATTACACTAAATACCTTTTCATTTTTTTTTCTTTTGTACGCAGTGCAATTTTTTGGCTCTGTGTGTGTGTGTAATATTCTTAACTAATCAATTCAAAAAGTGCTGGTTATGCCTGAGGTCCAATGAATTTTCTACTGTCCAATTCACGTCAAAGCAAGTTAGCTGAAAAACTTCCATGGGGCCCAGCAGAATTGGATCAGGAACCACACCTTTAACAAAACTCATATGGCTTACAGGACAGAGAATAAAGTTACAGTTTACATTTGCTTACAAAGCTGGGGGAGGAAAGCATACTTGCAGCAGCTACCAAATGGAGTTTATGCCTGAATTGTTTCTGGTTTGAACTGTCAAAGGAGAACACAGTGCACTGGCTACATGTGGATCTATTAATTGTCTGCAATAATCAAGATAGAGAGGATTTTACCCTTTCAGACAACTAAGTTCCTCTCCAGACAGCTAAAGGAGATAAAATAAGATCAGGAAAAGAGACATTTTTCATTATCTTCCCATTACCCTTTACCCTTTGTAGCTCAAATTTTAGGACAACAGCTCTTCCTGATGAAGGGTCTATGCACCAGTGCTATCAGCTGAGAGATGCTCATGTTGAGCAGACCTTTTACTGTGCTGTGACTTATCTTCTATTTTAAAATGCTCTGGACTAATGGCAAACAAAAGCAAACTGCAGCATCCTGCCTATGATGAGTAAGTACAGGGTGTCTCAGACCACAGGGGTCTGAGGTGTCTCGTATACCCTACCCACGTATATAATTTAATGTTAACAGAAATATTTCTTAGCATGGTAAAGATGGGTTGCACTGATTAAGTTTTGGAGTTCAGCTTCCTGTTTTCACTTACAAGACACTCTTAAATGTAAAATATTCAGCTAAGTTTTTCAAGATCATGATCTAGAAGTCCAGGAAAAGATGTGGAGTAGATGGTTGGGGTTTTTTTTGTGATTCCCACACTCCGGTCACACCTCAAAAAGCATTGACGTTTGAACAGTTGGAGATCATCCATCTTCTCTTACAAGGCTGCATTTCATGTGTAACATCTGGTGTAAATAAGTAAATTCCTTTTAGAGGCTGAATTTTTGTTCTTTTGAAATACTTTGCAAATTTTCCAAGGCTGAATTTTTTCCTTGCTTGTGGCTTATGTTTGACTGCAGTTAATGAATATTGTGTAATTGGGATAGAAATGCTCTCCTGTTTTACCTGAATAGAAATTACTCCTATATGTGTGTGCCTTTTCAGCATGAGGTAATTTATAACTGAACCGCACATTTCCATAAAGCATCCTATTAACAATTTTCCTATTTTCTTTTTAATAACAAAACCCTGAAGAACACCTACAAATATATTTAAATGGCTTTCAGCATTTAGATGAGTGGATGAGAGCTGTCAGCAGGGTTCCTGCAGCCCAGCTACAATCTCTCCGAGCCATTGCAACACCAACAGGTCAAATTGTTTCAGAAACCACCTTGGTTACTGCTGAGGCAAGGGTGTGTTTAAAATTATTTTTCAACACAGGTTGGAAAAAATCATGGGCTTTAGCGGGGCAGCCTCCTTACTCGAGAGGTCTACTGAGAATTACAGCTGAGGTGCTACTCTGTGGGCTATGAGGTCTGAAGAAATTGTACTGTTTGTGGGGGCTGTCTGAAAAAGAGCTCTGATCATCTCGTCGTCTGCCCTGCTTCATCCTGAGCCCCGGGTACCGGCCACCCTGCAACTGTCTGGGGCAGTTCTCTCATTCTGGGACCTGTT
Organism: Haliaeetus leucocephalus; assembly: GCF_000737465.1. Taxonomy (NCBI): domain Eukaryota; kingdom Metazoa; phylum Chordata; class Aves; order Accipitriformes; family Accipitridae; genus Haliaeetus; species Haliaeetus leucocephalus. The sequence goes on from NW_010972631.1 coordinate 4,109,236, forward strand.
CCTTACTTCTGTATGCTCATGGGCTTTACTGCCTTGTGTGTTCAGTGCAACAGAGAACCCCATGAGACATAAAAAAATATTAGCACTCTGTTAGCAGTTTGCTACACTAGGAAAATTTAGGGAGAAGGCACTGGGGTGCCTTCTCAGTAGGCGAAAACTGGCAAGGCTTAGATGAAGGGAGAGGTGCTTTGCTCTGCAGCAGCTGAGGGTTTGCTGCTGTATGTCCACTAGGATATTGAACATAAAACCTCAGAGTAAAAGTAAGGGCAAGATTTTAGGGAGAGCTATCATCTTACTTCTCTCCATTACTAGTGATAGACTTGGGGAAAACAGATGAATGTTTAGGACATATTCAGAGAAGTGTTTTTGTGCTTGAAAACTTACCTGTAGTCCAGTTGCTACAGTGAGTCCAATAAAAGACATTATTTCTCCTTTAGAGAATTCGCTTGCTTTTTGTATGCTAAAGCAAGTAAAGCAGTGTTTCCTTTAGAAAAATTGCATCAAGCACCAAAGACGAATTATTGCTTACGCATCTCCCTCTTCCACTTTGGATGTGGGAACAAACTCCCAGGCAATATTATCCGTAAATGAAAAGAAATGTAAATTGACGGGTGCAAATCAGGACTGTATAATTTAATGCTCATTGAAGACTATGCTTTTCACATGAATTTGTATGAAAACAGGTTTGGGAGCCTCAATTCAGATTTATAATCAAGAATGAATTGCAAGTGATACTTGCTCAATTAGACAGAAATCATATTCATGGTTATCTGGCAAAGGCTGTTTGGCTTGGTTAATTGAAATGTGTAGAGTAAATTACTGGCTGCACAGTGCACAAAAATAGTCAGCATTTGGACTCATAACCAATGTTTCTACTTCTGTTGTTAGTTTGGTCTGATCCTGTGGGATACTGAGCGTGTGCAGTCAATGATAATCAGGTGCACAGCAGACAGAAGTACACCACATCAACAGGCTGAGGATTGTATGTTGGTTTTGTCTCAGTGTTATTGAGAACAGCTTTCACCTGTTTTGACAACTTCTTGGATCTCAGGTGTGTCAAGTGGTGCTGAATGGTAGTGATGAGTCAGGATTCTTCTGCCTCCAACAATAATACCTGTGCAAACCTGGATAAAATAAAAAAGTACCAGCTACAGGTATGTTGTGTGTTGAAGGTGATATTTTTAAAGTAAAAGAGACAATTAAAATCCTTTTGGATGATGTATTTTTCTCAGTCACTTTGAAACTTTCTAATAGAAGACTTGTAAAGATCCACTTATTTCTGTTGTCTTTTTGCCTTTTAATTTTTCTTTCAAATTATCACTAAGGTCTGGAGATCTGTATCTTACAGCCTGAGGATGAAACTGCAGCCTTCAGCTGCATATCAGGTACTCCTACCTGAAACCTGAACTGAGGATCTCTTTTTCCAGTTTTTTTATTATGAAGACAGCGGGTACAAACTTGAACCCAGAAGACTTAGCTGATTTTCAGATTATTTCCTTTATCTAATGAGCTCTCAGCAGCATCATGACATTTCCTTTTGTCTTTTAGAAGGGTATCTGTGGTAAAGTTACTGCTTTCAAAAATGATCATGCATTTTAAAGTGAATAACCTCCTCTGGTGGGTTGGCCCCAGCCAACAGCCAAGCACCCACGCAGCCGCTCGCTCAATCCCCTTTGTGCTGCTGCAGGTTACGCTCAGTCCTTTTGGCGGGGTGTTGCTTGGTGTTGAGGTCAGTGGTTTCTTTCTGCCACTCCTCATTCCCTAGTCTTTTCTGTCCCTGTTCCTTCCTTCTTACTTGTTTCCCTTGCTCCAGCATGGGTTGTTCCTGGGCTGCAGTCCCCTGCTCCGCTGTGGAGCACGTCCTACTCCTCTGGTCTTGAAGGTCCTTTTTTTTTCCCCTCAGCATTTACTGCCCTTTCTTAAATACACTTTCCCTGAGGCATCACCATTACGGATGTCTGCAGGGCTGAGCCGTGCCCTGCGGCGGGTCGGTTGGATCCGGCTGGAACCGGCTGTGTCCGGCACGGGGCAGCCCCGGCCTCTCCTCCCAGAGGCCGCCCTGCAGGCCCTCACTGCCAGCGCCTTGCTGTTTATACCCAGTGCATCTCCCTACCTTCTTGGTTTTTAGATCCCAGTTGTTGACTTCCAGGGTCTGTTTTACGGAGATATTTTTCTGTACAGGAAGGCGTACTAAACAAACTTCTCACCCCAGCAGGGGATGTTAATTTTGTCATAACTCATATCCTGTTTATTTAGATGCTGTCTAGGACTCCTAGACCTACCGACCTGTTGAGAAATCAAAAGCACTTGTAATCTTTCCTGACGCTTCTGGAGTATAAATGGCTTCAAAAGTGGCAAGAAGTGGAGATCAACAGGGCTGGAGTTCAGCTCTCACTTCGCCTTGCTCAGGAGAGGGACATCTGCTCCCAGCTCTTCTCCAAGCCCCCGCTAAGACTCGTCTGCCGTTTGCCAGGCGGTTCTGGGACAGGCAGCAAAGACCAGGGCTGAGGCAGGGCAGATCTGCTGTCCTTCAGCACAGTTAATAAGTGCCAGAGTTTGGTTTATATACTGTGTTTTCAGCAGCTGGAAGAATAGATTTGAAAGGGCTGTGGCTGTGAACAAACATTAAGACCAACATTTTCAAGCATGCCCATTGCATGCTCATGTGCTTACAGCAGGTTTTCAGAAGCATTCCACATTTCATGCTCTCTGAAGGGAGCAATGCTTATTAAATGAAACTACTCTTTTTAGCAGTCTTGTTCTGTAGCAGAAGGTGTAGCTTTTGTGCCTCTATTTGTAAAGACTGGAGTATAGGTTTATCTGCACTATTCTGTAATTCTGTAAGGCTTTCCCACATAGAGGTTAGAGCCAGAGAAGGGTCCAAACCAAGACTGCTTGATTCAAATGTCTTCACACTACGGAGTGTGACATCAAGATTTCTATCAGATTTGTAGCAGCAATAAATCTAAAAACTTGTAATAGCCTTTGATTCTTTCAAACCCAAGTTTTACCTAGGACTGAACCACAAGATAATAAGACATGTCACTAGAACATATATGAAGGTGGGAAACGAAGGAAAAGAGTAAGTGAACTGCAGACTTTTCTGCAGGATTGCCAGGACAGGCTTAAGCTGGTGCTAAGAATACAACAAGAATTTAAAGCCAACTCAAGGATCTTATTACTACCTGAAATTCAAACTAACTTAATGTAATAGTAAACATTACTTTAGAAAATTAACTTGTCAAATGAAAAGATTTGCAAAAACATCCTTTAGTGCTCAGGTTACTGCAGTGGAAGTTCCTTTCCCAGATAAGTTTGGTTTGGTTCACAGTAAATATGAATGTTTATCAGCACACTAAAACATAGCTGCTTAGAAGATTTGTTTTTACAGTAATTGAACTTTTTAATGAAATGAGGAAAGAGAGAGCAAGTGGAGGGATCTCTAACCAAGGAATTTGAAGGTCATTCTAACACAAAATCTGCATGGTTTTGCATCACCTGCAGCATCTGAGTATCTTACAGAACTTCTAGTGTTTTTTATTTTAAATAATTTCCCACATTTTATGAGACAAATGCTTTTGTGTGCTTTCATGTCTTCTTTTATATCCTTCTATTTTATTGTGAGTGTGCAGTAAATATAAGTCCAATAGATGTTACTTTTAGATGTGGAACATCAGTTAAGGGACTGGTTTCCTGAACAAGATGGAAGTCATGTCTCTGGCTCTGGCAACTGTTTTCTGCCAAGCTGAAAATGCGACACCACAGAAAAGGTGACAATAGCATTCCTGGGTTTAGATACATAGGTAGTTTCTTCATCAGGTAACTTAAGCCAATCTCTTGAAGTACTTTGCATATTAGGACCTGAATTTAAACTGAACTTCTGTTGTGGTTTAACCCCAGCTGGACAGTCGCTCACCTCCCCCCTCCCCCCCCAGCAGGATGGGGGAGAGAATTGGAAAAGTGAGAAAATTCATGGGTTGAGATAAGGACAGTTTAATAGGTAAAGCAAAACCCACGCACACAAGCAAAGCAAACCAAGGACTCCATTCCCCACTTCCCATGGGCAGGCAGGTGTTCAGCCATCTCCAGGACAGCAGGGCTCCATCACGCCGAACGGGGACTTGGGAAGACAAACGCCATCACTCCCAACGTCCCCCCTTCCTTCTTCTTCCCCAGCTTTATACGCCGAGCATGACGTCCTATGGTCTGGAATATCCCTGGGTCAGTTGGGGTCAGCTGTCCCGGCTGTGTCCCCTCCAGCTCCTTGTGCCCCCCCAGCCTCCTCGCTGGTGGGGTGGGGTGAGGAGCAGAACAGCCCTTGGCTCTGGGTAAGCACTGCTCAGCAGGGACGACAGCAACCCTGGGTTATCAACACCGTTTCCAGCACAAATCCAAACCACAGCCCCATGCTAGCTGCTATGAAGAAAATTAACTTTATCCCAGCCAAAACCAGCACAACTTTGATTCCTGTTATGGAACTGTTGTGGAGAGAAGACCCCTGGGAAATTGCATCCATACTGACCTGAGCTTTCCAGATTACCTGGTTGATTTCTGCTCTAAATATTTCAAAAGCTGTTTTTTCAGTAAACTAACGTAATCTGTTTGTGGAGGTATTCTGGACATACACTACTAGAATTTAATCCAGGCTAATATATGCACATTAACGGTGGATACTCTTTATCCGAAGTTCTGCATACTGCTTTCTAATGACTTCAGTTTGACATCTGAGCATGAAGCATACTGGGATGTTTTTGTTTCCCCATTGTCATGTAATAGATGGCAGGTGAGCTTTCAATGCAGCATATATTACTTGGGTGAAAAGTCTATGTGTTAAGATAATGGCTCAGTAGGGAAAAAAGATATTTCCAATGTTCCCTTTCTGAAAAAGCAGGTGTATCACTTTATCTTATAAATCTTATTTATAAACTTTCTGTGCACTATACACTATAGAAACAATCCTCAGCATCACCATACCCCAAACACTGCTCATTCTTCCTATATCTCACAGTGAACATTACAATTTTAGGAAGGCTCAGAAAAAAGCCATGTTTTTCTTTTTCTGCTTGTCCTGTAATATATTTGTGTAACTGCTCCTGACTTTTTTGCAAATGTGGCTGGAATGACAATCCTCCTCTTCTTTCACCTACCCTACCAAAAGATAACTATCCAAAGCTGCATGAACTCTCCAAGTGTCCTTGATTCTCAACTCAGTCATTCAAAACACAGCTGTATGCAGTTTGTCTAGCAAGGTCACCAAATCCATTTGGTACCATAATCACAGGTTTTATGACTGTCCTTGAAAACTACAGGCCTGTTCCTATCAGCTTTATACCCTTTATGATAGAAAAGAGCTGCCAATTGAAAAAGTGTTCATCCACATGAATATATCTGCACCTAAAAGAGCACTCCCCTTATTTATTCTTGTGCAACAGGCCAACGTGTGCTACAACTTCTGAGAAGCCCATATCATCTGAGGTTTCACTAGCCAGATGCATCTGCAAGCTGAGAGTCAAATTTCCCACTTGTGAAAATGGGTAAAGGTTTGTTTAAATCAGTAGAGAAACACCTAACTGCACCATTTGTCTATCTGATTCTGAGGATCTGATAGAATCAGCATCTCACTTTTAAATACTAGTTGTATCAGCGACATATCTAGCCTTCCTTCCCTTTTATAGTTAGCCTTTTCCATTAAAGATGAATGCAGGTCATTTATGTCAGCAATTTTATTTTATCCCCCCCCCCCTTTTTTTTTCCTAGTATTAGTTCCAGCAAAAATGCAAGGAAGACATTTATATGCTAGTCCTTAAAAAAACTGGCACTGCATCAGCCAAATCAAGTGCATGAGCAAATGCGAAGTCAATAAGTGACTTTTAAATGATGTCTCATAGCAAGAAACTGAACTATCCTCTCTGATAAATCCAAGTTTGGTCACTTATTGTTTTAGAAATAATAAATGGAGTAAAAATGAGAGTGAGTGAAAGGCTTGATATTTCTCCTCACAATTGAAACAAAACCTCACAGAACCTGGAGAAATAAAATGCCTAACCCTGAAATGGGAAATAGGACACTATCCAAATGCAGACATTTTTTAATAAACTGTGGCATTACTATTCGTCATCTGAAAGGAATAATCCAGTACTTGCTCTTTTGGCATGTACTTTTCTTGGCATGCTGTGCATATCGGTATCAGGAGTTTTCATAGAGGTATGTATGCGGAAAACCTGCACTGTGGGATGTTGTTCCTTCTGGAGCAGACCATTAATATCTTTAATGTAGGTGAATGAACTGATTATGGAAGAAGTTCTAACACAGCTGGCAGAACTTCTTGTTGATGAACATGCTGCTCCTTCATATGTATGGGTGCTGTAGTCAACTCTAATAAGGGGGATAAATAGACTTGATTTTATTTAACTTACTTGCAGCTGAAAGACAACAAACATTCCTTTTCTTTAAATCCCTCTGATAGTTTTTTTCACTGCAGTAGCTGAACAGGGTAGAAATAATAATCAATTAATCTTCACGAAAATTCTGTGAAGTGGGCAATCTGAATGCTTAGCTTTGAGCAAGTGAGCAAAAACATTGAAAACTTAAGTGTTATCCTCAAAATCACAATCATTGTGGCAAAATCTGAAATCAAGACCTAATCTGGGTTAATTGACTGCACTGAGACCCCACTACTCTCTCTTAGAGAGGAGACATAGAAAAGGTTTGTGAACCTGCTGGATATTCAGAATGAGATGTGCCCCCAAGTTGCTAAGTTCACATCCCAAAAACATCCCGGTTTGAGTCTTCTGCCTTGCAATGTGAAGAAAGAATGAACTAGGATCCATATGAACAGAAATTATTTCAGTGTAGGTCTATCTGTTGCTCTGCTGGACTATAAATGGCAATTACTTTTCTGTGATCGGAGTTTCAGTGCCCTACTGACAAGTAAAGGCATACACAAGTAGTGAAGATTATTGCAAGTACAAATGAACAACTGCAGAGAGATTATTCATCACACCCTGCCACAGTTCAATCACAGAATTAATTCGTTTCAGATGCTGAACAAAAGTTTTGAATTTTGTTCCAAAGAATCATGCTAGTAACTACTGACATGGGGAATAACTGCTGCCTCTGCAGGAGTGAACATTGCTTGAACAAAAAGCTAAGTTCAGACTAATGGTTTCTTTTGCCATTTTTGATACAGTTCATTAGCAAGGTAGCTAGGCGAGGGAATCCCATATGCCTGGGGCTATGCCACAGTCACTTTGCTTGTATCCTCTAGCTAGCAAAACTTGAAAGAGAAAGAGACAACGGCTTTTGTTCAGTATTATGTGCAGTGCTATTTATCCTAGAGAGCTTCTCTGGTATTGATATCCTGGGTTAAGATCTTCATGAAGACATGTTGGAAGTTATTACCATAAAGTCCATGGGCTTTGAAATACTCAAAGGATTTGTAATGGAAATATATTGATATCAAAGCTTCTTTCAAGCCTAGTTTCCACAAGAATCAGGTATAGTTGGCTGTATGTTATAAAAGCAGTAGAAGAATATTATATTGTTGCCAAATTAGCAAACAGTTTTACAGATTTTTGGAATCAAATCTTTCCCTTACACCCACACATGATCAAATTAGCATGTAAAATTAGTTTTAGAATAAAATCACAATGATAATTCCTATTGGACAAACAGCATAACAGAGTGAGAGAAATGGAAACTGGGGAAATAACTGGGCAGGAATCAGACTGGAAAACTTTGACAGCATCTTGTGTGGGCATCCAGTGAAATCCCCTGACTGGCAAAGAGCTATTATTACTTACAAATTCACTTTCCTGCACTTCTTCAATCTGCTTTAGGTCAGAGGTCAACTGTGCTGAGGACAAACTTCAACATGTTTCCTGGGAAAAGAACTCAAAGGTGGAGAGAAAATCTTACATCTGTAGATGGTTGGAAAGAGCTGTCTCTTGGAAAACTTCTGTGTGAGTGGCCTTTAGAGATCACCTTGTTTCTGCCATTGGGAGCTCTGGATTAGTTGTCAGGATGCTGCACAGGGTGTATAAAGAGTAACACACCTTGGAAAGAGCTTTGGATGCAGACTCCCTGTTGTGTTCCACAAAGGGAAAATGTGCCACGTTTAAAGCATGAAGGTGGGCTTGGTGTATGCAGGAAGAGAGGTTATTTTATGGCCTCCAACAACAAGGGGTTCATCATGCCCTGAAATGACCTTAGAAAGTGTGATGTTTTGGAGAATGGATGAGTTCATTCAATAAGATTCCAGGCAGAGTTGGGGTGAGAGGAGATAAAAATGGAGAAGTTGTAGCTCTGTGACAAATGTTCTCCTGACAGAGCCAGGATTTCACCTGTCACATCCAGACCTGTTTCATCCAACAGGGCCATGGAAAGCATCTCTCATGCTGACAAAAGAAATTGCCTTCTATAGTATGTCTTCCCTTTGTGTAGTGGCCTATGAGATATCCTAGCTTCAGACTACATCACATGGAGGACTGCAACAGCCTCAACTGGACTAGTGTAAATATATGCAACGTGCAAACCAGGAAAGGAATGTAATGGGAGAAACAAAATAGTTGCAACTTTTCAGGAGTATGAACACTGAAATCAGCTAATTGAAAACTGTCAGAAGCTAATACAGTCATGAAAAAAAGAAAGAACAAGCAAATTAAATGGAAACATCAGGGCAAAAAAGGAAAATATTTCAGAAGAAACCTAAAGGAATAGATAAATATATCAGAAGGACACTTACTGCTTTTTGTCAGAAAAAGCTGTGAGCTAGTGATGCTTTTAATTCTTTCTAGGGCATTTGAAAATTCTGTGTGATGTTACCTGTGAGAAGCAGCACCCTTTTTTTTTTTTTTCATACTTCCTACAGACTAGACAGAAGAGACACAGTGATCTCGTGTGGAGATGCTAGCTAGTGCTTATCCTGACTTGATTCAAAACAAGCCATCCAAGCTTAAAGGAAGAGAGTGTTCATCACTGGAAATTTTAAGTGGCCACATGTGTACCCATCTGATGAGAGGAGATAAGTGTGTCCTGTTTTTCTGTATGATGCATGGCCAAGAGCAATCCTTAGTGTCACAGCAAGCAAACTTTTCTACTGTGATTGCTATGGTGACCTGGCATTTTAATAGCAATTGAAGGAGTAACCGGCTCAAGACCCATGCCTGAGAATACAAATAAGCACGTACCTGTCATGATAGGTTATTTTTTTTTTCCCAATTTATCACCCTCTGGAGACTAAAGTCCTGAAATTGTCATTGGTCAAACTCACAGACAAGGGGGCTAATGGCTTTCAGCCATGGTAGCTGGTGGCATCCAAATGAACAGATGATGATGGTATGGTGATTGTTTCCAGCTCCGTGAAGGAAAACTCCTGCTGATTTGGAAGTTCTCATTAATGAACACCACATGTCTATACTGAACTTTCTCTTCTATTTATCTTAAATTTCCTATGAAAGTTAGTTCTATGTGAAGGGATAAAGAAGCTACGTGCTTAAAAAGAAAATCAAACTGCAGTGCTTAGAAGTATGTTTATTCAACTGGGAAGTCCACTGTTGAGATAGGGATTGACAGACATTGGCCATATTTTATCACTACTCTCATGAATGCCAGGACTGGAAATGCTCAGAAGCAGCTGATGCTAACAGTAATTTGAGCCATCAGCCCTCAGTTGAACACGTCCTGGGAAGATTTATTCTTGCTTTTTTTTCATTATGCTTATTCCAACCTTCCCACAGCAGATCTTAAAGAAAAATATTCCAAATTTCAGTGACAATTCCAAGTAACTGACTGAGATGGAACAAAAGGCACCAAGAACTTGATTCGAGGAAGAGGGCACCTGGAATAGGACTTAGGAGAGATGTAGGTTCTTACTTCTGACACCGCAATCCTCAAGACCTTCTCTCAGCTGCAGCCTAATGCTGGACATGCTTCAAATGTGTTGGCATCCTAGTCTTTTACTTCCTAAGCACCAAAGTTTGACTTCTTCTCTGTCCAGAACTACCTTCTTTGTGGTAATGGTAATCATGTAGCAACCATCCCATGCCTAAAACCTAAGAGGATGCCAAACATGAGCAGCCTTCCTCTGTCTGCCTTCCTTGAAGGTGTTAATGCAGTAGGTGATGGGAAAAGGGCACACCTGCTCCAGGACGGTCTCATGCTCACGATGCAGCAGCAATGGCCTTTGTCCTCAGGCTGGCACTGTGTCCCATTAATGCTGCAGTCCAGTGAATGCATTGCTCAGTCTGCTTGTGGGATATTTTGTCTGATGAGGGTGAGAGCTGCAAGGCAAACCTATTTCAGGACAGGAACAAGCTTCCCTCTCCTGCTGAGACTATGTCACTTTGCTTAAAAATAATTTGAGACTCATTTTAGTGTGCAGGCTGTAAGGTATTCTTTAATTTCACCAGATTTCACCAGGCTAAACAGCCTACTAGCTCACACATGCCTCATGGCTTGTACAGTGCAGCTCATGGTAAGGAAAATATCCAGGAGTGGTTCTTGAAAGTCAGAAGTGATTTTTCAGTTTTATGTCTCTTCCTGACCCATCTCTGGCATCTTAACATGAGCACACACACTCATTTGATTAATAATCTTGAAAAATCTTGAGAAAAGCAGGAAGGCTTAAAGATTCACTACAGGTCAATGCTATGTTCAGCCACATAGTCTGTTTATATTCTCATCACATAATGTTCTGCCTCTGAAAAGGAAGCAGACACAAACCCATCTGATTGATTAATGGCATGCAGTTACACACAGTGCTGTTATTAATATGTACAGTGAACTATTCACAAACAGCATAGCATCCAAACATTTTTTGTTAAAGGAGTTTACAAGTAACTTCTGCTAAAACTGTTTGTTTAATAACTTCTCAGTCAAAGATTTGTAGACAGCAAGTGCAGGTGAAATTCACTGAAATAGTGATTTATTGCAATTACTTGCTTTCAAATATATTTATGTGCATATGTGTGCAGAGAGCAGATGGGATTTTATGAAGGAGGGAGAAATAATTCAATGGTTTATTTGTTTCTATGCTAACAAAATCCCTGTGCAAGTTTTGGATGTAGAGAAGAAAAAAGCAGAACTTTTATGTTCTCCAGAAGAGTCTTGAGGTAACAGTACTGATTTACTGCACGTCATAAGCACTTACAGGGCAGGTTAGAGATATTTTTTTTCCCACCAGGGAAAGCTGAATGGGATTGCTATGGAGTACTGCTTTGGCAGTATGCAGGAGAGCAATGTTCACCATGGCTGGGTGAGAAGTGCTCCTTCTGCCCAAGAGGTAAGGCTACATGCTTCTCCACCACTCTGGGCAAACTTCTGCCCTGGAGTACTAGCTTTGATCCAGAAATTATGAAAATCTGTTTCATAGCAGTGCAGAGAATGAGTTGCAGAGCCATTTATAACAGCCAAAATAATTCAGTTGTGACCTCTTCATGTTCCCATAAAACTGTTTTCCCCTCGGCATCAGGAGATGAGTCAGCAGTAGTGATAACAAGAGTTAGCGAAAGACTGGAAAAAACGAGTGTCCCAAGTACTTTGGCAGTGAAAAATTAAGCTTCAAAGTGATTTCTTCAGGGAACATTTTTTTTCTCTCCAGAACACCAAATTGACTGACTATTAAAGAAAGAAGAAAAAGTGTGTGAGAGAGAGAAAAGGACTTGGATGATATTTCTCAGCGTCTGCCAATATCTGACATGCTTTTGGAAAAGTTGCGTAACACAACCTGCCAAGCGAGCCCTGTTTGAATAGAGGTTAGTAATCCTTTCTATTTGATGGTATGTTTGTGGTTTTGCAGAACTGACCCACAGGGCCTCATTTTCAACTGGTGTAACAGGCTGTATTGTTTGTTAAGCCTATAAGGATCAGGAAATTGTCAACTGAATGCCGCTTTGCAGACCACTTGCCTGCCTATCAGGTCTATCATTCTTCTTGTAGGATACTTTGAGTGATGGGAAACCTTCAGCGTCCTCTTCCTTGCAGGAGAATCTTTGCCTCCAGTGATCAAACATAAGGTAGGATGTCAGGGAACTTGCAGTATGAAGTGTTATGTTTGAAATAATTTAAATAACGACTGTTGCAAAGATGTTTTTTCTGGTTTGCAATGTTTTCAATGTAATTTCTTCAGATTTTTTAATCTACTCTGCATGATAAATTAAAAGCAGTGTTGCAAAGAGTTTTTCACTACAGATAAGAGTTAGTAATTCAAATTTTCAAATGGGGGAAAATAACTTTTAATATTTAGCATGGTCTTTGGATAGTGGTTATGAAGAAAAAGGCAAAGAAATAAAGGCAAGGAAAAGGAAAGGAAATAAACTAACGTATTTCCCTTTCATGAAAGGTGTTGTAAAATAATTTCTTTGCTCCTTGTTCATGGCAATGAGAGACAAAACTGAAGAGGTACATTCCTATGTGTGAGGCAGTTTATGTCCAGGGAACATGTATACCCTAAAAGGACCTCTCCAAGCATCCAAGGCTGACACCAACACTGACAACTGCTGCCTCAGCCTGGAGCAGGCAACCTGCCTTCTGAATAATGGTTTGGCAGTTTGGCAGTGGGATGGAACATTTCATTCCTGAGGTTTGGGCCCTACCTGCCATCCAAAGCTACTGCCTTTACAGCTGCATTCATATAATGGACCCACCAGAGCCCCCTTGCACAGACATAGGTTGTGCATGGTCGTACCACACCTCTGACAAAAATCTTCTATTGTCAGCACAGGGCTTTTGTTGGCTGGGCTATGTGTGTTTGATGCTAGAGGACAGTGCATCTATCCTCTCAGATCCTTCTGGTGCAGAACTCTCCTACAGTGGTGCTCTGTGTCGCTGGGAAAAAGGAGGCTCTGTGGCACCTATCTGCAGAAATGTGGTTGCCCAGGGGACTTTCTTGGGATAAACAGAGGAAAGAAGGGGCTTTGGGCATGCTTGAAGAGAGGTAGCAGCTGAACTGTGGTGTTGAGACTCAGGTTTCTAAATCTCTTTGTGGACTATACCCTTGTGATTTGAAGCAGGACACTCCAGAAATATCCTTGCCTGTGTCCCTTATAGATGGCTACTCAACAGATAGCTTGTGTGCTTGGGGTGTTAGAAAAGTGTAGTGATGCACTGGTGAGACAAGCTGTGTGCTGCTGTCTTTCCAGATTATACCAGAATACAGACCCAGAGGTGAGAAGCATCTACCTGGGGGTATCATCCTTGTTTTGGAATTGACTGTCTCTGAGGGTGAAAAATTGCCTATTTTAAACAGTCTGCAGAAAATGTTTGTTGCTGTGACTCTAAAATAGTGTTTGTTGTAGTAATGAGTCTAAAAGAAGAAATGGTTTCATAAGGCGTTTCCCAGGAACTTTGCCCTCATTATTTGCTACTTCAAAGTAGTAAGTGAAAAAAAAAGGCCATTGCTATCTTGTTTTATTGTTCTGTCTCGAACTGTCCTGTGCATACTGTTTGAGAATCTGACCCTGCGCACCAGCAAAATCTTTGCCTTGATCCACCTCTCCTCATAGTCACGAAGACACCTATCAAATTAGCTGGGATTTGGATGAAACCTGCTGAGAGGATGATGACATTCCAGCTTTCTTCAACCTAGAGCTGTGAGAAATGTTCGCCACAAAACCTAAAACTTTTCAAGTGAGCTTAGGCTGAATATCAGATGCAGGGAGGGATTTACTGTTGGGTGGAAATCATGTAAAACTCTACTTTTGACATACTTTTGACCTGAAACCTGATAATACTCAGATATTTTGACTGAAGTTACTTTGCGGCTACAAAGCCAAAAGTTAAAGAAAAACCTCAGAAACTGCAAAGGTGGTATGAAGAGCTCAAACTTAACACAAACCTGCTTCAGCTTTCATGCTGGATTGAGCTACGTGCTACTTAGCTTCTCTGCTTCCAAGTAAACAATAGGCATGTTATTTAAGTATTGCAATCTATTGCAAGCATGAACACAGACTAGTATCCTGTCAAGCCTGAAAATAAGTCAGTTTTATATTCACAAAAAAAGTCAGGAACTATGGGTGTAGGAGTGTTACTGGTGATTTTCCCAAAGATTTGCTTAAAGGCATTGTTTAGAATCCCAGCTGAGATAGAGCTTTCCTGGATATCTAACCCAAGTTGTTCCTTCCTTGGTGTTGCCTCATCACTGTCAGGCCATCTCAGACTTTTATGATGAGCAGCAACTTGGAAATAATCTTGTGCAGTGTATTTGTGTTGTCCCCTATTTTAAAAAGAAATTATTTTTTCTCATCTTATATTGCATTAGGAATGACTACAAAAGATCAACACTCAGCAGCAAGTAGAAGTAACAGCAGGATTTGCTTAGTAATTTTGCTCAGACTGAATTTAGTGGAAAACTACTATCTGATGGAGAAAAGACTGTGTTGCATTTGCAAATGAGGATATTTTGGGGAGAAAAGAGCTTTTCTCCATAAAAGTGTTACTGCAGAGGATCAGACAAACATTTCCAAATCTCTGAATAGTTTGGGTTCTGAAAGCTGCAGTTGCAATAGCCTCCAGGAAAGGAGTCAGCCATGCACATGTATGTGAATTCCCTCACATGAATAAAAGCACAATAAAAGCAAAGAAACTTTTTGAGTTGCCGAATCCTAACTTTTTTGTCAGCTTGGAATTTTCTGTCTGGAGAGAAAGAAAATCTTGTTCTCTCCCCTGCTGCTTCTTGCTGCTTATATTGCCTCCCTAATTGGAAGCTGCAGTATAGATGTGCAAAAAAGGATATTCTTTGAGCATACCTCAAGGGTGAGCTGTCTAACCAAGGAAACCATTTCATCCTGTCTGTTGTGAGAAGAGCCTGGCTCAACAGAATGCCTATTTCATTGGTGAGCAGAGCAAAAGACAGCAAGGAGAAAAGACTCTGGCAACTGAAACTGCAATACATTAATATTCATATTTTCTGTGTGTGGCTTTTTGTAGTCTGCTACAGAATTATTTCTCTTTAATTTGGATAGCTGAAGTTCCAGCGTTCTGCTTTTGTCACTGCTTCAGCTTAAACCATACTTGAATCACTGAAGAAAGACAACAGAATTCCAGACTAGATCTGTTGCTTGCTGCAGAGTGGGCTGTGCTTTCGAACAGTTTCCATTGTACACCTTGCATTTTGCACTCACAGGTGCACAAATGGAATTAGCAGTTTTCAAAGGCAAGTCTGACAGCATAGCAGTGCTCTCTGCAGGGGGACCACGAAATGTGGCCTGTCCAAAGACCTACACACCTGGATGTAGGTGGCACCCACAACATAAGTGGTTGTGTTAAATCATGAATGTCACGGTGCTTCCAGAAGAGTATGTTTAAGCTAACAAATTGTTAAGCCTGTTTCACTGCCAGGAATGCCACAGCTGTACCAATGACAAATTACTATTGCAAATGGGGCACAGCTTTAGTAAGTATGATGGTCTTAATCCAGCAAATTTTAATGTTAGAAACATCCCAGCTAAAGTCAGTGGAGTTATTCAGGTGTTTAAAATTAAGCATATGCATATTTTCTA
This sequence comes from Haliaeetus leucocephalus, assembly GCF_000737465.1. NCBI lineage: Eukaryota > Metazoa > Chordata > Aves > Accipitriformes > Accipitridae > Haliaeetus > Haliaeetus leucocephalus. Next base: position 4,124,733 of record NW_010972631.1, read on the forward strand.
TGTAGTATTTTGGAAGGGTGTAAGTATAACTGAACCAAGCTCCAGTTGTCCTGTTTTCATTGCTGACATTGTTTGGAAGTTGAGAGTAATATTCGTCATCAAAGACAAAAAAAATGGAAGATGACTCAGTCTTATCCTCACTCAGAGGGGAAGAATCCAAAGGGAATTGGATTTCCCTGTTTAGAGAAATCCACGCAAAGGGAAAGGAATTCACACTTGTCTGAAACAGTGAAATGCAATCCTGTTAAAAACTGTTTTTCTGTAGTTATTCAAAATTAGGCCTGAGGTTTTTAGGTCAAATGCAGCTGATCTCTCTCTCACAGAGAAGAGCTGAAGGAGAGGCTTGATATTATGGTGAACTTTTGCTTCTTGAAGAAACACACATGAATCCAGTTTCACATGCGTTCCCTCTCAAATCAAGGAAAAGTACTTTTCAGATACCAGCAGCACATCAACCACAACTTTCTGCTACTTAAGCCAAGAGCAAAAGATGGGTCCCTTGAAAAGTCCACAGTGAATTCAACACCGATAAAATAACTTTTTTATTACCCCCCGCCCCCCATCAAAACCAATGCTGTAATAATGACAGCTTATTTTCCTTATGTGCTTGGTGTCTTAGTTCTTATTGCAGACAGAGAAACATATGGAAAAAACAATACACTGAGTGAAATGATTGAAGAAAATTGGAAGATCTCATCAAATGTTCCCCTGGGTAAATGCAAGCTGAAAAGTTCAAGTACTGAGTTCATCAGAGTGTCTCAGAAATATCCTTCATTATTTTTTATTAACTAAATATCTCACCTTCCCTGGTTAAAGCCCTGTTCATTTTGTTGAGTAAATGCATGAGCAAAGCTTGATGGATGGTGACAATTAGCCATAAAGAACCTCATAAGTAGCAAAGGGCCATTAATCTGGCATAGTTTGAGCTTCACTTTCAGCACAGTAAGTAGGAGAAGTTAGCTGCAATTAATCTCAAAGATCTTCTGATCATTGTCAAATAACTATTAGAAGGTGCATATCTCTGAACTGTTTTCATGATACCGAAACACCACCTTTTCTAAGATGTACCACCAGTAAATTTTTATAGCTGTGTGGTGGGATACACTGAGCCTCTCCTGGGTTATTCAGAGAGTTTCCCTGAGCAGAGAAAGTAGCACTGCTGCTAGTTCTCAGCACAAGAATTGCCGTGGGGTTTCACCAGGAGGGAAATGCAGTGGGGCTCAGCTGGACTGAGAGACTGAATACTGAAGGGATTAAGAGAAGTGTGGGGATGATCCCCATGAACTTCTGGCCAGCAAGGGAAAGGGAAGGAGGGTAATACTCCAAAAGAAAACTTTTGAGTCACATTTTCTGAACTGCACAGCTGCACATAGTTTGTGGAAGGACAAGATTTAACTGCAGAAAACTTATATGGGAAACAAGTGCGTACCACAGAGCTGGTGAGTTGAGCACAGTGCCCACTTCAGTCATATAAACCCTCACAGTGGGCTCCTATTTTCAGTACAAAAGTTGACTCAGAGATATGCATCATAAGCAGCACATAGAGAGAGAAAGGGTATTCAAAGAAAAGTTAAGCAATATAATATTCAAACCGAACCTAAGCAAAACATGCTTCAGTTAAATAACATATTTGAAATATATTGGACTCTTATTTGTGATTTTCCTCAGGACAGTATTAGTGCAATAACAAAACAGATGAGGCTGACTGCTTGATTTAAAGGGTTGGGCCTTCAAGGCCTGATTTACTGTCCAGTGAGGCTCTGCAGGCTGGTCTTCCCAGGCGCAGCAGTTCCCGGGTTTGGAACGCCGAGGCAGGAGCCTTGGAGTGCAAAGCAGTCCAACTGCGGCTGAACATAAGGTCACAACCAGGAACATATGCGATGAATAAATCTTTATTGGGCAGGGCTGCAAAGCATTAGGTAATGGGGCCAGCGACAAAAAAGAACTTTTTCTGAATCATACACCAGAATAGGAGTTCAGGCCTCTAGCAAGGGGCAAAACTCATGTTTCTGATGCTGATAGGAAAAAAGGAAAGAAAAATCAAGCAAGAGGTTTCGTCTGCTTGTGTAAGTGCATGCATTGTGCACATCTACAGTGTTTCAGCCTGTAAGAGCTACGGCAGTTTCCATAGTTCAGACTGGATGCACAGTGCTAACACAATCCTTTGCAGTTCTTTTCCAGCTTCCATCACCCTATCTGTCTTCTGTCTTCTTCTCACCTTCTTTCTCACCTACAAATAGAGAAATCAAGCAGAAAAAAAAAGCAGAAAAACAAAAAACCTCAAACCTTCAATTTCTGGGGAAATGTTTCAGTGCTTGTTTCCACCCTGAACTGGGGTGGAAAGATGAAATATCTCTTCTCCCTTTCCCCATGGGAAAAAAAGTTGTGAAAACTCTTTGCTCAGAATGAATGAAACACTTCGTTGTGAATCATTTTGGAATTAATTTTTCTGTTGAATTGGATTGTGCCCAGGGGAGATGATCACACAGCTGGGGGTCTTGCTCAGTGAAACCTGAGCTGTCCATCTATTCAGGTCAGATGTCCAAGAGCCTGTGGGCTAGAAGTTTGGGGTGCTTTTTCAATTCATTTATTGAGACATACACCATGAGCTATTTCCTCCCATGAGGGCAAGGACTGATCTCCTGTAAAGGAGGAGAGCTGCTAAGAGGTGGTGAGACCTTGAAGAAAAGGCAAGAATGTCAAAGTGAATCAATCCTGTAAACTGGATCCAGACCTTACGTCCCCAGCTGATCCATTTTAATGAACTCTATTGTGACTACTGCTCTGTCCAGGATAGGGACTCATCCAGAAAGACTCTAGCTGCTCTTCTGAGATGCCTGTGGCCACCTGTGAGAGGTTTTGGCCCCTGCTTGGTCCTGCTCACGTCTGTTCCTGGGCCACCTTGTTTTGCAGAGGTTTGCCCTGTATCTGAGCAATGGTAGTCCTGCCTCCCTCTCCACATCAAGTGTGGCCTCTTCTGCTCTGGGCATGCTGCACTTCCCATCCCAGTAATGCTCTGAATTAGATCATGAACTTTTCAGGTCAGGGCTGACTGGGCTCTTTCTTTCTCTTTTCCAAACACTGCCATGAAGGAAGTGAAGTACAATACAGACAAGCAAAAAACCAGGAGACAATGGACCTGTACAGGGCATGCAAAACTTATGAATAAACTCTTACTGAGAAAAACACATTTCAAAGAGGAATCTGAAGGAGAAGAAAACAGGTATTCAGTCAAGCACAGCTAAGGTATTCTTCCAGTCTAGTGAGCTGTCTAATGGTCTGTTGTCAGAGAGGAAGGGATGTGAAACAGGTACTAACACACTTTTCTGCACTTGTTGCTGCAAGGAGAATAAGTAAGTTGTGCATTAAAATGAGATTCTTTTAATAAAACTGAATGTTGCTGAAATTGAGATGGTGCAGTTTGCATGGAGTGGAACTGGACTTCAGATATGAAGTTCTGCTCTTCCTTTTTCTATTTCTATGACTGTGCCTATGAGATGCCATCTGGTGGATTCAGTTGAGTCTGTAATGCTTTGAAAGGCTTTAAAAGCTAGTATTGTGAAACAGGACGGTAAAGCACAGACAGGACTGTAAAGCACAGAATTGTGTGTAAATAGACATGTAATGATCTCTGAATTTACATCAGACACAGGAACAAAGGAGCATGAACTTAAAAAGAATGTAGCAAAACCAAAGGAAATCTCTGTCTGATAAAGTACAGAAATTAGTTATGGAAAGATCTCCTATGTCTGCTCCCCACTGCTAAGGCTGTGCTGCCTTTGACAGCAAATCTTGTCCAGTCTTGTCTTAATTGCTTTGGGCAGTGGTGCTACGGCTTTTCTCTCTAGGAGATGGTTCTAGCTTTAAGAAGCCTAAAGAATGACCATTACAAAATGTGCCGAAACATCTGAAATGCTTTGCAGCTAGACATAAACAATTGTCAGTAATTTCAATCCTGGTTAAAGAGTAATCTGTTAATTTTGCCTAGTTCAAGTGACCACATGGACTGAGTTTTGCTCAGTAGTTCACATTTTGTCTTTGAGTGCCATCCCACCACGCATTGATCTCTTCTGAATAGCCTTTCTCATTTGCTTTCTGCACTTCAGATGCAGGGAGAAGGTATGCCTGGCATTGGCTCACCTGTACAAATAATGCTGCTGCTTTCCTTTGATCTGAGTTTTCCTAAGGTAATTAGCAGGTGCTAGACCAAGGCGCTCCACAAAAATCTCTCTTCTCTCTCATGCTGTCCTATCATGTGTAGAATCAATTTTCTGACTCAAAGTCAGCATCCTCATCTTGTATATTGCCCCCCTGAAGACTCACCATTATATCATGTGTGAGGAAAACTAACTGTCATGTTATTTAGTTGTATAGTACTTGCTTGTGTGGAGAGAGTGGAGACTACTGTGGAGGAAATACAGGGAAGACAGACTGCAGGCAAATAACCATGTGTTCACTGAATACCCTCCTGTGCTGAGATGCCACTGTGCTGAAATAGATTATAATTTATGTTAATATTAAAAGCAAAAGAGGCTTATTTCCTTTGACAAAGTCAGGCTGGTTGGGCATAAACTACATTTCAATGCATGGTTTGAGTTACTGAATGCACCCAGAACAATACAGCCTAACTACTCTGCCTTCCCTGGCAGTGTTTCTTATCCTGGTTGGCTCCACCTGAAATTTCATGCACATACCCAGAAAAGTAATTGGTACCTCTCTAGTCTTCACAGGCAGCTGCCCAAGAGCTGCTACCATGCTAGACTGGGCTATAGGCTGACATGAATTCACCGTTTGCACACAGCTACTTGGGTAACTGGTAAAAGTTTTGCTGGGCCAGAAATAGGAGTCCTTCCTCACTGGCTGTAATCACACATGACCAAAGATATTATTTCTTATGCAAGAAAGTAAACGACTAAAGTTCATAGCCTTTCTTCATGTTTATACCCTTCAAACACTTACAGAAAAAATGATGATCATTGCTTTTTCATAATTTAATCCATGCTTAGTCAGACAAGTGTGTTGCATTTATCTTATAAAACCTCTCTTTGTACAGTAAGGCAGTCTCTCTTGCCCCTTAATCATGTGTGTTTCCCTAATCTGAAATTCACTCTCATTTGTCCGTGGTGCAAGGTTCTCCAGGAGATGAGTAGGAAGGACTAGCATTCTGTGTGAAAGGGAAAAGGAGAAGGGAAGAACTTTGTGGGATGAAAAAGTTGAGTGAAAACAGCAAGTGTCCATTAGGTGGAATTCACTTCTGCTCATAGACTGACCCTTTTAATGACCACTGGAAATATCAGTCTTTTCATTTGAGGGCTGAAATGTGGGATTTATTTTAGGTTAAGGATGGTTAGGATGTTATTTTATGCTGTGTGTGGGCCCATTAGTAGGCTGCCTTTAAAGCCCCACTGTGGATAGGGAAAAAGGGAAAAGGGTTCTGAAAACAGGCTAAGAGTGACAGATGCTTTTCAAGCCATTGTCTGCTGGCTACTTCTAAGGAATTTCCAAAATGTAACTATCAGAAGTGCAAGTTCAAATTTACTAAACAGGGATCTGTAACTCCACTGGATAGCTTTGAACAGATCTGAACATTGAAGAAGATTGACCAGACACTGCTGTAGAGAATAAGAACGATAAGAAAAATATATTTCTCAGGAAATAAAAAAGCTAGAATACTGCAAGTATTGAACAGGTTTCACATGTTATTAATCTAAGCAAATTAATTTAGTGCCCACAGAATTTATGGGATTCAAGACTGGCTGATGGGATGGATACCCCTGCACAGGGATTGTTGTCTTCCACTTAGTTGTCAAACATGAATGACATTTTACATGGAGAGCTGTCACTGCCTGAAAACATTTATGTGCCAAGATGTAAAATTAATACTGTTGGACCTCTATCTAGCAGCAATTCAGGACATCTGAATGACAGTAATAGTTGGAAATTCAGCTCTTGAGGAAAGGATTGTGAACTGCAATGATGTTAATCCTAGGCAGTAAGATATGAGATATGAACTCATGTACATAACTTGAAACTTGAGATTTACTTACAATCTGTCCTACCTATTTTCCTATGCATTATTGCCATGTAACTACTGTGTTTAGATCAACCTGAACAGAAGCTCCCATTCAGTTTAATATGGTTTGTACACTTCTATTTATGCAGCCTCACTTTTATTTTTCTATAACCAATTAGAGCAATATGACTGGCAAGAATATCCACACACACATCTGAATTTAATTTAGATTTAACCTTAAAGCAAGGCAAGGACCATCTAGATGTGCTGGGGAAGATCCTTCAGGGCAAAAAAAGGAGACCCATGTGCAGTAGGCTGGTGCTATAAATGTCTGCTTTTGAAATAATGGAAAACGATGAAATGCATGTCTCTAACTAGATGCCTAAGCTGTTCTCCACCGCTAACATTTTGTCCACTGTTGCTTGCACTGTTAATTAACCACTTGGACAGCTTCTGTAGCTCTCCTGCACAGTAATTTTAGTCTCTGGAATATTTTATTTTAGTTTGGCCAATACTAACTCAGCTTTCTGTAAAGTTAGCTGTAGTTCAAGGAGCAATCATGCATGCATGTGTGGTATGTCTGTTTGCTGTGCAAGATAACCTTGAATACCTTCACTATAAATATTCCTATACTGGCAAGCAGCAACGAGTTCATGTCAAGCAGCAGTGTATCAGTTAGCGGATTCACCCTGCTTTCTGTGCACATTGGTTGGGTGCATAATGTTCTCCTCTGACATGCAATTTACGCACTAAAATCTCTTGGGATTAAGATAGTGAACTAGTTCTCAGGAGGAGGGAATATGCAAAAGAGATGCTGGATTTCAAAACCTGGCCAATGCGTTATTACTGCTGGAATCTGGGAGGCTAACCCTTTATTCCTAGGCATGAGAAATGAGTTTGTAAAAGGCACCAAAGGCTCCCAGGGCAGGCGGGTCATGCAGGCAGGAGGAATGAGTGAGGGAGCAGGCCTCCTCCCAGCATGCTGCAATGCATGCGGATCAGAGCAGGGGAAAGACACTCTTAGGACAAAGAGCCTGTTTTCCTTCTGGGTGCTTCTACTGAGGTTCTGCTCTGTGGATCAATACAGACACACGAAATACTGGATATCTCTCAGTCGTAGCCCTGATTCACCCACCATAGGCAAAACATTCCTATTTTAATTACTTGGGAGCCTTTAAGCAGGCTGATCCTGCAACCTTTTAAGTGAAATAATTATTTGAAGGTTGAAAGGTATGTCCATCACCAACTAATCCACCATCCCCTTTGGATAGCTAACACCGAAATGGGCAGGACAACACACCATCTGTACAGGGACTGGGAGGTCAAGCAAATTTACCAGCAAACTCCTATAGGAGCTTGGTGACAACAGAATCCCCGAAGGAAGAGCTACTAAGGTGGTAACAGAGAAATCAGATTAAAACTGAAACAGCACAATTTAAATACTTCTATTCATGTTTTACTCCAGGATGTTGCATCAGTAAAATGTTAATGCAAGCTAGGGGTCTAGGAGTGTAGAGCTAGAGTTTTTTGAAAAGTAGGATACCTGGTTTGCAAAAAACTTAAAAATACAACCCTGTTTTCTATTTAAATAAGCCTGTTTTACTTCTTTATCTAAAAATATGTTTCCCCCGCATACAAAGTAAAACACAGAATCACCCATCTGCACAAATCCGAACAAAAAGCAGCCAGTGTCTTACAATTTCCTTCTTTCTTTTAGAAGATAGCACAGCCCTACATTCCCATCTCTGGGCAATGCTGCATGAAGATACATGAATGATTTCTCCCTCCACCTTGCCCAAGGCCTGAAGTGCCTTGTGAGATATTCTGACTTGTATTGATTATGAGAGAAAACTTAAAGATGAAAGATGATGCACCCAGCTAAAACTAGAGAAGATTCTGCATTGCAAGGTAGATGAAAGGAAGAAGTAAGTAGCTGGCATGTGCCATGCTGTGGGTGTTCCTTGACACATCCTTGCTGATTTTCTAGGGACTGATAAAACTATTAATGCCCACTTGGGCTCTGCTCTTTGAAGTGTATTCTTATTCCTGAGCTTGCCCACTTCATTCTACTTGATAGAAATATCTGCTGTATGATTTCATTTGTCAGGCTAATCTCTAAAACAAGTGCATAGAAAGCTAACTAGAATTTGCAGCCTTGCGTTTTGCTGAGGTAACAAAGGCAAAATCCCTTTTTAGTTCTGTCAGATTGTTTCTATGTCATGGGATAGTTCCTTTTTGAAACTATCTGACCTGGCATAAACCCTGTTTAAGACGTGCCGCCCTTCCCCAGGCATTTGTTCCTACCTCTATAATGCTGCTCACAGCTTCCTCAGTTTTGCTGGTGCAGATGTATTAAGGGTTGAGATAGAAATGGGGTTGGGGATGGAAGGAATGGCTAGTGAAATGGAAGGTGGGCGAGGGTAGGAATGAGTGCTCATAGGTCTCATGCAAGTGGAGCTACTAGCAAAAATGCATGTATGACTATGCCCATGGACACTGGCATTTGTTTTGTTGAGCATGGCACGTATTAATTTGAATCCTTGTTCCCAGATTAGGGAAACTAGGAGGTCTGTGGAAGATGGATACTTAGGTCATGGGAAGGAAAAAATTCTGGTGGCTTGGTTTTGCAATGGTCCTGTTACTTGACATTCAGGGCAGTGAATGAAGGGTTTCCAAGAAAGTCTACAGCGTCCCTGTGAGAAGGAAATTAAATCATCTGCTGGTAGATGTCAGCATTGGTCCTGGTATGTTGGCCTCTATCAGCTGTTTATTGGTTTTGGTCCTGTTGCACATACTACCTGCAGAAATGGATTCTGCCTGAATGATGCAGTGTAAAGTGGTCCCTGTGAGCCTTAATCTGGATGGTCCTACATGTTTTCAGTCAGTCAGTCAGTTTACTAGACTGTCAGACACAAAATTATCACGTTTAACAATAATGTTCACTTGAACTGGAAAGCTCTATAATATTCTCATCTGCCAATGTTTTAATTACAGGGTAGAGTTCGCTAAGGGAAACTGAAATTAGAAGTGGATGAACGGATTTTGATATGAAGGGGAAGATTTTCTTTCTTTTTTTTTCTCTTTCTTTTTCCTTTTCCCAAGGAAATTACATTCTTGGGAGAACTGCAAAACCAGAAAGACCGAAATGGCCTCTCCTGAGCCATAGGGCGGAGAATGCTTTGCAAACCAAAGGTCAGATACAAAAAGACATCTATTTATAAGTGAAAAAGCATAACAATAAAAAAGAGAAAAGGATGATGTGCAAGTGGGGAAGGGACTGAGGAGAGAGGGGCAAGGAAAGCAAGGTAGTTTTGTCAGTGATGAATGAATGAACATTTGTGCAAAGTAGGTCAGAACAGAAGAAAACTGCAGTAGTGGAAGAGTCCAGGGATGTAATGCAAGGAAGGGTATCTCAGTCTGCAACTGATGGGGTCGAGAGATGCCAGTACTTCCACAGAGCTGGGTTTGGCGGGGAGGCCCTGGCATGCCAGAGTCTTCAACAGCTCCTTCTGAGAGCTCTTCCTAAATGAGCATCAAATCTCACGTCAGCTTACAGGGCAAGGGCTGTAGTGTCCAAACTGCAGGCACATAAAGTGCTGCCAGGGCAGGGAGGCCTGAATAAATGTGAGTACTTCAAGGTGGAGACTCAACATTGTTATGGAGTACACCTCCAAAATAGGGAGAAGAATCTTCCTTGTGCACAGCTCATAAGTAATCTCTGGTATCTGTCTATTTGGTTGGTTAATCTTTATTTTTTCTTGCAGTTATGTTTAGTCCTCTTTTTTGGGGGTATGTATAGTTGCTCTGGGAAAAGGAATTAGAAATAAAGTTTGATTTACTAAAAGAAATTAATGTTTAAGATACTGGACAGTAGTTTAATCATACAATATATCTTCATGGATTAATAATATGTATAACATGTTACTGTAGATTTTCTGCTGTTGTGACTTTTTTTTTTTTTTTTTAATTACCTGGAGATAATATGGTATCAGCAATATAAAATGTTTCTGTGTAGTGAACTACTGAATGTTCACTAAAAGGAATTACTGTAAACATTCAGCAGAACCTGTGTGATTCTGCTGGTGACAAAATCAGTGCCCAAGATGCTTTTCCAAAAGCAGTTTTTCTCTGCAGATTCTCATCAAGTCTATGCAGCAACACCAGGAGGCAGTGGGAGTTTTGGGGGTGTGTGGAATGTCAGCTTGGACACCATGTCTCCACAGCAATGAAGATGACAAAAGTTCAAAACATTGCTGTTGTTTGGCATCTCTCAAGCAGGTTAAGGTAACAATTTATGCCTACAAAATGCCATATACCTCTAGACATTTGACATCTCACTATGTTTAAATTAAGAGAGAGGCACGAATCCAGTCCCTGGATCCAACACGTTCCCTGGTCTATGGGAAACGTACCTTATGCAGAATATACGGCCTGAAAATCAAACTGGCATGTGACTTTGGGGGTTGAGGAGTTAATGGCATTGGCCCTTATACTTAGCATTTCAAACTTAGGCATGTCTAGCACTCTACAAAAACAAATAAAGACAAATGTGAGAGAAGCAAATAGTTCATACCCTGAAGAATTTACTGTTTAAGTTTCACAGGACTATTGAATAAATTTCTGCATAAATCTGAGCACTCACTGAAGAGTTAGGGGACAGGGAACCAAGTGGAACTAACCATGAGCAGGAAAGCATGAAGAAAATGGTAAAGATAGGTAATGTAGTTATACTGGAAACCAATGCAAATACTTAGGTGTATGTGCATCTTGGTGTTTATGTTTGTCTATTTTTATGTATAATATAAGACTATGATATTAAGAAGGGACACCAGAATAAAGGAAAGTGGAAGGACTGTGGCTGGTAGTCTCAGAAAGCAGATACTGGCAGGAAGGTAAAATGCACACAGTTGTATATTAAGGAAAGTTTAGGGAAAAACAGAAGAATCCATGAATTAAGAGAAGAAATCATTTACAGATATATAGGTGGCAGAAGTAGGAAAGCGCTTATGTTTGATGGAAATGGTGGAGGCTGCTTACGACAAAAAGTTAATTTGGATACCAGGCAGCCACGGCTTGTGATTTATAAAAAATTGGAAGGAATACTGAAACTTAGCCCAAATACAGGAGCTCTTGTAATAGATGCACAGCTCTGGAAAGACAGCAAAACATAAATAAAAAAGAACTGAAATGAGGTTAAGCGCTGGCATAATTGTAACAGGATTTCTGCCTGCGGTTTTACTAGAAAGCAGCACCCACAGTCAAAAGCTCAGATGACTGACCCATGATAAGTCTCATGTCATACTCATACACGTGATACGCGATGTAGTAGTAAGCATACACAGATCAAGGGTACTTGCAGTGCTACTCTGAAAATTTCTCGGCAAATCTGGGTGGATGCATGGCTGCTAGAATTACGGTTAGAGTCTAACTTCCAGTCCAATTTTTTTTTTTTTTTTAATTGCTTATAGCATTCACAAATAGATAGTTTTCAGCTGAAGCTTTCTCCATTGAATGTTCATTTTGCCACATCCTTTAAATTAAATCCATGAGTCTACTTAAGGAGTTTCCAATTATGGAAAAAAAAATGCCTTTTCTTTTACGATCTGCTAAGACCACTACGGTTTTAGAAGCCGAAGAACATGTACTCATTAAGGCTTGCAAGTGAATTGAATCTTCTTAGACAGTCAACTTATTAAAGCAGTTGACTAATACCTGTACTGCAGTAGTACTCTGAGACTCCTGTAGATTTTCATTCAGTGGTATTTGCTGATTCTCAAGAAAAAAAATCTGGATTTTGTATGTTTTTCTTTACAGAAAAGTCAGTGACACAATTTGTTCTTATAATTGAAAGGTCTTTATTCTATAATTTAACTTAGTGCAAAGCTGAAGGCTAAAAAATTAAATTTTCAATGTTTTTCTCCAGTATTGGACTAGCTTCTTTGCTGACTTTTCATTACATGTATTATAATTTAAAAAACCCAACCAACCAACCAAAAACAAACAAAAACCCCCACAAACAAACCTAAAAATAAGAAACAAGAAAATATAATGGATAAAGAACTTATATGAATTTCATTAACATTGTCTTTGTGAACTCATGAGATTATCTTTAGATAATCCTTTAGTGTAATACCTGTATTTATGAGACAGAAAAGGGAACTTTATGTCCATTAGTCTGACTTGAGCGGTTTGCAGAGTATTAGAATAAAGAACAAAAGCTATTGCAGTAAAAGAAAAACAAAAAATGGAACCTCTTTACCAAACGAAGACTATGCCAAGCTAATCTGATATCTTGATGAGATAATGTTATGTTGAAAGATATGTGCTAGTTATTGAAGATTTGCCATGAATAGTGCAAAAATATTTATCATAAACAATGTCAACATATTCTAAAGCGATTGGTTTGTCCCAGGGCTGAAAGTGGGTAGGCCTTGTCTCTGTAAATAGCAGAGGGGGGGAGCAAAGAGATTTCAGCAATGACGATGATGGCATGAGGAACGATGGTGTGCACTCGTGAATACCTTCAGTCTGAAAATTAGAAGATTTCTGTCTGTCAGAGAGCAAAAATTCAGGAACATCTCTGTCTTGGAGGCAAATAACTTAGTTACGAAGATGGAGCTTGATAAATGTATGGAACCATGTGGCATGGTCAGCTGCAGCTGCAGGCAGCTGAAGCCAGTGTCCAGGAGATCCCTTCCACTCTTGAGTTTCTATACACTGACTATTGTCATGTAAGATGCCACTATCCTGTGGGTGTGCAGGTGTGCATGCTGATAAGCGAAGATGTTAAAGCCAACTATGCTGCTGATTATTTTAGAAAATGCCTGTGGTTCTTATAGAAGCAATATACTGTGCAGTTTCCAGGAACTAATTAAAAAAAAAAAACCAACAACAAAAAAACCCAGAAGAAATGGGGTTTTGAAAGCATCTTGTATTGTGGTGTCTTCATGGCTGCTGGAATCTGAAAAACAATTTATGTTTATAGAAACTTTTATTCCAGTTTCTTAGCATTTAAGGTAGGATAAATGGGAGAACATGATTCTTTTGCTCTTCTTACTTTGTTTAAAATGGCCACAGAGTCCATAATTTGCATAAGGAACATTTAAAACCCCCCAGGTTTTTTTTTTTTTTGCTTTTTTTTTTTTTTTTTTTTTTAATTGTAAGTGGTCTCCTCACAAATCAGAGAAAACCAAGGAGCGAAAACCATGCTCACCACTATGGATAAGATACCCCAGCATCCTGAAAGCTGTTTGGCCTTAGATTACTCAGCTGAAAGCTTTCTATGGCTTGGCTAGTGCAAGCCTGTTCCTCTGCACATCCCTTGGTACCTGGGCTTGCCTGAGCTCCTCTAGAGCTCTGCCTACTGCAAAGTTCTCCTGGTATTGAACATACAGTGACAAATATTACAAATGGATCTTTCCTTTATCAGTTCATTAGTATAATTTCAAGTGCTTGGTTTGCAGTGTTCCCAGGATACAGTAAATTGTGTGTATTTTGACTCCCAGAAGCTTTTTGATCTCTGAAGACACTTTTAACATGCAGTAGATGTGAAGTACTTTGTGCCACTCTGAGAGAGAAGTATGCTTCATGAAAGAAACAGCCTTTTTTGTTGCAGTTGCCGGCTCTGCTTATACTAGAAATTACACAGTGCCAGAAGAGAGGCCCAGGCACTAACTTCATTGTCTACACTGTTAAATTGTTTGCGTGGTCTCTGGAATGGTTTTTGCCCGGGCAGTTGGCCCAGGCCTCTTCCAAACAGTTCCTGGGCATGTTTTGAGAATTAGCACGGGCCAGGCACCATGCCCAACATGTAGTTTGGATGTGGGCACCCTTTTTTGGATGATAATAGACTTCACTAGTGCCAGATGGCCTCAGAGCCAGAGGGAATAAACATAGCCCAAGTGCCTATGCCATGTGCTAGTGCAGAAGGTCTCTTGTGCTGTAAAATGGTATCTTAGCTTATGCGTACGTGAACGTCTCCATGTTAACAAGCTGTAACCTGATGGACTAGATTTTACAAAGGGCAACGTCAGACTAGGACTTTGTGGCATCCAGGAAGACAGTGGGCATTAGGCAATGCCTGTATTGCTGAAGAAATCACAGGCACGGATCAAACCCTTGGACCAAATGTCCAAAGCACTGGCTCAAATGGGCCCTAGGTAGAAATTGGCTTTGATCTCTCCTGGGCCCCCTCTGGCCTGAAGACCTATTTACATTTCTTTACAGTTCAGAGTGCCTGAAATAATACAGGGGCTGTGTTACAACCCACCAGATGGGTGGTTTTAGCATACAAATTAGAAGGTATATGTTGTATGCTTTAGGATGTGGTGTGTGTTCAAAGATGCAGCATCTACTGGGATGCTGTTACGAGGCTGCGTAGATGGGAGAGTGGCAAAACAAATGTACCCTTGTCCATTATGAGTTGGGAGCAGCTCCTGTTATATTCAGGCACTGCCTCATAGAGTGCTTGTTGAAGTGGTCCAAAACAGAGATGAGGAGTGACTTCACAAGAAGACTGATCAGGGGTCCAGTGTGTGGTTCCCACACTGTCCCTCTCTTACTGGAAAACACAGCCATACCCCGAGATGCTGTGTCCTCAGGCACAAGACCCTAATCCCTTGAAAAATGCTTGCCGATTTTAGGTTATCTGTGAAATCTGTGAGCTAAATTATGTTCTTCCATGCAAGGTAAACTCCGATAGCAGGATGAGAGAAGATCTCTGTACTGAATTCCTTTGTTGTTTTCTATCATTACCAGTTAGCAGGGCTCAATTAATAAAAATTAATTATTGAATGCTAAAGAGGCTAAGCCTGCTGATAACACATGGGTATCCAGGCATGTAAGTATGTCTGCTGTGTTATAACAGTCCTAGTTCCATTGGGCAGTACCAATAAACTCTGCTGAGAGTGGTTTTAGCCCCATAGTCTTTAGGCCAGACAGTGGGCCAGACAGATTGGCTTTTATGTTCAAACTCTTCTCCCAGTTTGAAAGTTTGGGATTAAATATAAAGTGACTTGTCTTTGGCTTTCTTGCTTTCAAAATGATAAACCTGTGTGGAAGAACAAAACTTGCTACAGTATGTTAGCATTAAATAAAAAACAATTCGGGAAAAACAACTCATTAAGGGAAATTAAGAGGTTAAAACATGTTCAGGATGTCAAAAACTTAGGCTAAAGTTTATTATAATTAACATTAATTAGTTTTATTAGTCTTTTTTTTTAAATTGTAGTTTTGGAGAATATGAAATCTTCAGGGGTAGGCATGAAAACACTGACAGAGCAAAGACAGCATGTATCTGAGAGAAGCTTGTTACAAGCAGAAGAAGCTGCTGAAATGCATTACAGTATTATGCATTGAGCAGCTTGTTTCAATATTGAAGTTGTCATGGGAAATGGGCAAATCTTTTGCTGCTGCAATTTTTGGTCTGGTTATTTAAGTTCATCTTAATATGCTAGCTTAATACTGTTATAGTTCAGGAGCTGATTTATGAGGTAGGTGTCTCCACTTATTGGGGGAAAGACAGGTGGCTGGAGATGATATCTTCTTCAGCCATATGGTTTTTATCCACTGCTGCAAAGCTGCTGAAACAGAGATGACAAGGCCAACCAATGTCTGCAGGACAGACTTGGGCAAAGAGGAAAACACAATTAATAGTTATGTCAGAAGGAGATGTATTGATGAGAGATTTTTTCAGTGCTTTTTTTGGGGGGGGGGGGTTACCGGTTAGCAAGAAAATAAAATTGATACCTCTCCTGATAACAGAAGTGGTGCGTTTTTTTTCAAACTTTTCAGTTTGGCTTGTTCTGTACTATTTAACTTAATCTTGCTTCATGGAGAGAAATTGTGAAGAGCAAAGCCAAAAGCTCAAAGAAAAGAGGATCCTTTTTAGTGAAGCAGAAGAGGGCTGGCTACCTTGTGAAGAAAGTGGATTTTCAGTTCAGAGGCAGTTGTACAGTCCTGGAGACACCAGAAATGAAAAATTGCCATCTTCAACTGTATTTAACTGAAGAAGGTTTATACAATTTCAAGACAACTATTTAGCAGAGGAGAAAGTACATTCCGTGTCATATATATATATATCATTTGCCAAATTTCCATCACTTCTGCTGCAGAAGTGCTAGCAGTCCCTGTAAATGCCCTGGAAATGCTTGTTAGAAATTTCTGCCACTGATCAGGAATAACACAGCATATATTAACTTTGACAGTTTGTTCATTGTCAGAGTCATCTGTAGATGCCAAAATGCAGTCATTTCTAGAGCTACTGGACAAAAGAAATGGCTTTATGACCTAAATATGTTTAACCTGTCAAGACTCCTTCTTATATACCCCTTTTTGCTATATCAAAGAAAGAGGAAAATAGCCTTTGTCATCCCCTACAGAGAATTTATTTCTGTTTTCATGGAACAACATTGTGAGACTGGTATAGTGGGTATTTGAGGGTATGTCTGCACAGGAGCGGTATACTGTAGGCGTACAGAAGTAAGTATTCGCTGGTGTGCTCTTTGATAAACCCTTGGCTGATAAATTGTAGTAAGCACTGCTGTAGGAAGAGAAGGCACTAGCCTTCCCCCTGAGCACGGTATAGGTATCATTTCAGATGCATATTTTACCCTCTAAATGCCTGCAATCCATGTTCACCAGAAATAACTGCCCCATGTGGGCAGTTGAGATGCAATCACATTATTTCCCAAGAACAAGAAGAGGTAATTTCAAGTGCACAGCCCGCACAGTCCTTTGGACGTGTGAAAGCTACATACTTAAGTATTATCATTTTACAGGGCTTCACGTCCAATGAAGTCACCACTTTCTCATGATTCACAGACAAATAAGAGCAACCATCTTGCACTCAAACTATCTGGTTTATCTCATTTTCTGTTTTACTACTTTCTGTTTTTACAATGGCCATGCATCAGCTCCCTCTGTGGTGACGGATCATAGATTTCAATCGTTCTTTGGCTTACCACTTCCTTCTTGTCCAACAAATTGAAGTCTTTAAAAGAAAAGACAGTTACTTAGGAAATCAAGTGGTTAAGCTTTGTGGATAGTCTCAGTTTTTATGTTGGTGCATACTGCAGTGCTCTTGTGAAAGAGTAGCCTAACTGTCACTTGCCATGGCTTTTATTTGTAATGTTTTGACCAAACAATAATATACATTTTAAACAATATAATTGTATTTCTATTTCAAATTTAAAATTACTTTTCTTCATATTTGCACCGGTTTTGGTTTCAACTTCTGGGACTTCCTTACATTTACAAAATTCAGACCTTTATTTTCTTTAAAATGATGCTCCTTTAAAAAAAAGAAAAAAATCCTTCCCTTCCCCTTTCCAAGTTAATCCTAATTTTTTTTTTCCTGAATAAAGGGTAAATTTGGACAGTGAGATTTTAGAGTGGCAGATGACAGAAAAAGAAAAAAAGCATTGGTTTATAATGTAACCCCACTTCAATCATTAGAGTTGCAAAGAACAAGAAAAATGGTAAACAGAAACTCTTCTTTCCTTTATGGTTCCTTGGATATGAACAGGAAGCATGAAAGGACCTTTCTGACTGCAGCTTTTCAAAAACTTGTTATGCTTGAAACTAGTATACGGTAATAGGAACCATATACAAGTAGAGAAGGTTAGAAAAGCATCTTTTCATAACTTTAGCTAAGGTTCATGCACACCGTTGCTTTTAGCTGTCATGTTCCACAGTTTGACACACACAGACACTACACCCCACTTCCTGTGCTTTGAGTACTGTAAAGGGACAAGCCATGGTAACCAGCGTGAAACCATAAACAGTGGGAGGACTCGCACCTTACTTTTCTCACTGAGAAGAAAAATAAGGGGAAGTATAAAAAAATAAATACAGGTGCTTGTAGGAAACTCCTAATATTTGACAGGTCTGCTATAAGACACTGGTTATGGCTAAGACAGTAGCAAGCAGTCCTACGTTGATGTAGGTGAAAGGTATTTGGTAATATAGAATCAGGTGTTAATAATTGTAAGCATAAGACATGTTTCAGTCACTAAACAGACCCTGTTATACTCTGACCCTGCTTTACCTTTCCTCCGAAGAGGTGATCATTAGACCTATTATTTCAACCAGGAAACCAGGGAAGGAGCTTGATGTGTCCAGAAGTACTGGGAGAAAAGCTGTTGATGGAGGGATGAGCATAACAGTGCTGACCAGGGTTCCTGGATGTTGGGTGCCATGAGGTGATCAAAAGGGAAGTAATCATAAGGTTTTTATTACTAAAGTCTTGGTATAAGATGCGAATGATGCTTAAGCAGATGACTAAAATGACAAGTGGAGGAGTGGGGAAGTTAAAGAGACAAAAATACTAGTTCAGACAGGTGTATTTTCATAAACTGTCAGTTTCAGGTGGCAGTGAATTTGGCATAGCACTTCCCCAGACTGTTTTGCTATACTGTATACCCTTACTACCCAGATCTGTCTCCTCTTTGTGCTGCTGTTTTCACTGTTTGATTGGCGCTCAAAATAAAGGGTGCTTGCACAAAGTTGATAAAGCTTCCTCCTCCTAAAGCAACTGCTACCTCCAGTTGTTACATTGCACTGGTTGCTGCCTAAAGTATATTTATATCTAATAAATACAACAATATATCTAATAAAGTGTATATATGTATATCTAATACAGTCTCCTCCACCTTTTATCCTGAACTGAAAGAGCTGGAGGTATGGGCCAGGTGGGCAGAAGGGAGGAATCCTGCCAGTTTGGCAGTACCTCGCCTTTGAACGTGGTGGTGGCTTTCTTGGTCTGGAGCTGCACACTGGTTTCCAGACAGGCTTGAAAGAGGGCAGCAACACCTGTCACCCCTGGCTGCGGTGAGTTAGACCCAGCTGATCTCCTTTAACTTACATCTGGGAAAAGAGCTGTGCACAGTCTCACCCTCTGCACACAGACATGGGCCTCCCACCAAGCAAGCCAAAGTGTGACCGTTCCCTGTAACGTTATTTGTTACAGCTCTGCACAACCTGTGGCTAACCTCCAAGCTTCAAGGGTTGTAGTGTTGTCATCATACGTTGCTGTGAGGCAAGCCGGGTCCCTCTGCCTGTCAGAGCCATTGCAGCCAGTTCTGCAACCTGGGCTGGCTTGCTGCAGATGGGCTGAGGCTTGCCTGGTTTTCTCTCTCTCATGCCAGTAGGTGCATGTGAGGCTGCTTTTGTGCCATCACTTCTCATAGCTAAGGAGAGAAAACTCAGACTTGAACATGATCTCTTAGTCATGGTCAGACCATGACAAGACAGCTTATGAGTATGCCGATGTCGTGGTTCAACCCCAGCTGGCAACTCAGTCCCATGCAACTGCTCACTCACTCCTCCCTAGTGTGATGGGGGAGAGAATCAGGAGAGTAAAAATGAGAAAACTCATGGGCTGAGACAAAGACAGTTTAATAGGTAAAGCAAAACCCACGCACACAAGCAAAGCAAACCAAGGACTCCATTCCCCACTTCCCATGGGCAGGCAGGTGTTCAGCCATCTCCAGGACAGCAGGGCTCCATCACGCCGAACGGGGACTTGGGAAGACAAACGCCATCACTCCCAACGTCCCCCCTTCCGTCTTCTTCCCCAGCTTTATACGCCAAGCATGACGTCCTATGGTCTGGAATATCCCTGGGTCAGTTGGGGTCAGCTGTCCCGGCTGTGTCCCCTCCAGCTCCTTGTGCCCCCCCAGCCTCCTCGCTGGTGGGGTGGGGTGAGGAGCAGAACAGCCCTTGGCTCTGGGTAAGCACTGCTCAGCAGGAACCAAAACAGCCCTGGGTTATCAACACTGTTTCCAGCACAAATCCAAAACATAGCCCTGTAGTAGCTGCTATGAAGAAAGTTAACTCTGCCCCAGCCAAAGCCAGTAGGGGAAAGACAGCCTTCACTGCTGTCTCACTGCATCCTGGCCTCTCACAGCTTTCTCATTCAATGCATTTCTGTATCATTAACAGTCATGTCTTGCTAATTGTCATAGGAGTGCTCTGGTGTCTTTAAGGGGCTGTGGTTGGTGCCTGGCAAGTGCTGACTGGGTATGGGGCTGCAGAAAGGGACAGGTACTGCACCCATCAGGATCCTGGGCCAGCACCCACCTTCCCTGCAAGACTCAGCCCAATACTCATCCCTCCCTTGCTTCCTTGCTACACACTTTTGCCTTCACTGCTGGTGGAGCCCTAGCAGCCCCTGCCCCAAGGTAGGTAATTGCAGGATTTCCTACAGGTTGCCTGTGTGGGGTGGGCAGGCTGTGCGTCTCAGGGGTGGGAGGGTGCCCACTGCTACGTGAGTATCCGTATGGCTCCCAGTATCTCTGTAAATGGAAACTGCCCTTCATGCCACTGCAGGAGGGATGTGATTTTAGGGGTACAATCCAGCCCTGACTTGCTCAGGTGTTAGAACCTGAACTTCTCCAGTTAGAACTGGAAAGACTTCCAAAAGTAGTACCAAGCTCCCTTAGGCTGTAAGAGATCAACGTTGTTCTCTGGTATGGACAACATTTCTGGGATGGTAAAATGCACATGAATGGATACTCGATACATTTATGGCACATACAAACACATTGAGTGCATTTTCATTAACAGATTAAGCAATGTCAGGAAACACTCAAGGTTCTGGAACTTGACCTTTTCTTCGGTTAAATTATTAGAAAGACCCCTAGCACAGATCTGGCCCACTTCATTTATTATTTCCCAACAATTTGTGATTATAGTCATGGTTAACAAGTTTAATTTACTAATATAGATGTAACTACCATCACATCCATAAGTAGATAGCACAATACCATTTGAAAGTGTTAAGAACAAAGGAGGTGTTTATATACCTGAATAGTGATAGTAGTGTTGTTTGCTTGGAGAGTTATGCAGCTGGCATTTTTGATACAAGAATTATTTCTCTCAACATTTTTCATAATGAGACAAATTAGTTTGTTTGCAAACTTTCTATGTTATTTATCCTAAGTTATGTATATCCTGAGGTTTTAATAGAAGTGATAGTTTTTTTTTTTCCTTCCCAAATGTTTAAGTATGAGACAGAACAGCCAAATTATACAGGAGAAAAATGTCACCCTGAGTTGCATGAGTGCTGGCAAGGCACAGAGCTGTGGGAGTGGGAGGAGGGCCTGATTCAGGAACAGTTTTCCACCTCAGCAGTGGGTATACAACAAAGCACTCTTGTTGAGCTCAGATCTATTCATTTCACCCTCTGTACTTTTCTGGGATTGTGCCTATTAACAGTATTATGCCTTATCAAAGTGTGGTTCTTATTCACTGGCAGACTTTTAGGCTTAAGCAATTTGTGCTCTCTTTACTTATGTGTCTACACACGAGATGTGACACAGCATCTATAACTAATCCCACAGTCCATAAGTACTTGTCACTTATTTGGCTGCTAGTTTGAAGATTAGATTTAAAAAGAACCTAATGAAAATAAATTTTTGTTAATGAAGCTGAGGTAGCTGGTTGGAAACAATCTTCTGTATTTAAATTGGGAACGAAGACACTGGTTTGAAACTTGGCCTTCGAGCAGAAAAACAAAGATGCTGTGAATAGTTGCCTGGCAGTATGTGGGAGTTGTCACTGGGATAAGAAAAGCACAGCAGAAACCCATGGGTTTGCTATGGCAGAAAGCAGAGGTACAGAATAGGCAGTTGTTAGAACTAATGCCAATGGGTTTTGTTTGCACTGTTCCCATATGAAGAATCATAGCTCAGTACCTTTCATGATCTCTGTGGGAGCTCGGTTTGGTGGCCCAGCACTACCACCTCATTCCCATGCTGTTCAAAACCAGGCCTGTTATCAGTCCATCAGAGAGGAACAGGAGAATTACATCTTTTGGAAGCAGGGTTATTTGTGGGTAATGCAAGACAGAGAGTAGCTGGTTAATACGCAGTATCACCCCTCTGCTACCACAAGGCAGAAATGAGCTGCCCTGTGCTCCTGATGCATATGTAGTTCAGGGCCACTGATCTACCTGACTTCTGTGGTAGCACTTCAGTGTATGATTTTGCTGTGTTAGTGTCACCATCAGCTCTGCTGTGGCATCCAGGAAAGCTGAAGACCTTCCCTCGCTCGTCAGGGTAGCACACCAGGACAAACCCACCCCAATTTCCCCCCCAGTTTCTTGAAATAAATGTTCTGCTAACTTTGACTTTTACAGAGGTGAACCTGAATTTCAAAAAGATATAGTGGCAGAACTTGCCTGAAAAACTGACCAAAGAGAAATACAATCTGCAAAAGGTGCCTTTCTGCTTGGGAAGTGAAAGGAAAGCCACTTTGGAAGCCACTTTTCCTCTAATCCTGTTTCTAAATGCAGTGATGCCTTGGTAGAAATTTTCCATTTCCCTTTAACGTATTGCTGGGGGCTGGCCTTGTGTGATAGTTTTGATCTCAGTGGGAGTTAAGGACTCTTGATAAATCATTCAATCATGTCCTTAGAAAGAGGAAAATATGCTGTCTTACTAAGTATCCAGAAAGCAAAACCAAAGACACTTTCAAAGGTAAATCAGGTCTGGGACATACGTGAAGCCATCATCCCATTTTTAATATAATCCACTCCTTATCATAAATCAGAAAATGTATTTCAAGATAATGACAGGTTTTTGAAAAGGTTAGTTTTAGTAAAATATAACACAGCATCCAACTAACAAGGACACTTAAGAAAAACAAATGGATCATTTTCATTTTTTTAAATAGGGAATCTAATTTTATTGGCCTTTGTACATCACTGTAACTACAGGCAATTTAAACAACCATTTAGCAAATTAGACTGCAAATTTTATGTCTGCCTTCCAAGAAGACTCCAATTCAGGAATTATCTGAGCCTGGAGTTTTGGGTCAGCTCACTATAATGATAATGGGCATATGCAAAACTCTTTATCAAGGTCTGATTGTAATTACATGTACATTTTACACCTCCAGAATAAGTTAGGGCAAATCTGCCTTTGGACTGGCCGGCCACAAGGTCGTGTACGTGATACACTGCTGAGAGCATCTCAGGTGGTGGCAATGATATCTCTTGACTGCCTGCTGCCCAAACCAAATGTGGAATTAGTAGACACTGTGTTGGGGATGAATAGTGGTGAAAGTGGAGGGAAGGAAGAGGTAGAAAAAAGGTGGATGTGGGGGCATCCAGGGAAAAAAGAGGGAAAGATGGTGGGGTTTCCAGGATGGATGGAGGGGACCCAGGTTTGTCTGAATCCTCTCAAGACCCATCCTTTCAGCTGGGTTGTACAGCTCTGCTCTCAGTCAAGCTTTCACAACTTATGCTTGTGGGTTTAGTGACGGCAATGGGTGATGCATGCACTCATGTTAAATGGAACGTAGTTTCACTTGGCTTTACCTGGTTTCACTGAAGCCATGAGAATTCAAAGTAACTTGTATTGCAGCTGGTTAAAGGTATATACTTAGTCACTGCCTGCCAGCTGAGTCAAGGTAAGCGGTCTCATGGCCACTTATCTGAGCTCTGGTGTGCCGTATGAGAGATTGAACTGGGAAGGGTATGGAAGCTCTTCTGGATGCTCCTGTGAGTAAAGCTGCTTGTGGATGGGCTGCTTTGAACATATGAGTACCTATTGTCTGCTTTGGATTTTTCAATGGTTTCCAGTGAATGTCTATTTTTGGTTTGTGACTGTATTTCTGTTCTCATCCTATCATGGGAAAGATACATATTTCAGACAGGGCAGCTGACAAAGATGAGTGGACGGTGAAATTGCTGGGGATAAAACTTCATTCAGTGAGCTAGTTCATCTGCAGAAGAAGTTTCTGAAGGTCAGACATCAAAATATTGTTCACCATTTGATTGTACAGTGTGAGATACCTTCGTACCTTAATAAATGATTACTGCCCTAGCTGGCATGAGCGAAAATGCAGCTTTAATCTGAGGACTGTGAAGAAGACTCTCTTCCCATCTCTATGCCTACCATTGAATGGAAAAGCTTTCAACTAACTCTTAGCAAGGGGCCTTTGTCTACTTAGTCACAGCTAATTAGCAAACAAAAAATGAGGATAAACTTCGGGAAAAGAATATGTACTATTTTCTTATACAAGTCCCAGTTTTTAGATTGTTTCTTTTCATTAATCTTAAACTTTTCACACAGGTTATTCTGTAGGTAAAGGGTAGTTAAGCTGAATTTCAGTTGGAAATAGTTTTTGTTTTTTTTCTTTGCAAATATTAGTCCATGTGTGAAGGTCTGTTTCCAAAACTGGACTTAGAATAAACACTGTTCTCCATGTAGTCACTACTGTAGACTTCATATGAGTGAAAGACACTGAATTTAATCTCCGCCCTGTTAATGAGCTTCCTCTCCTACATTAGCCCATGGATATTTAAAATACCATAAAACCTCCTATATATTAGAAACTGTAAATCTGGCAGCTGTGTTGCATCTCCAGGACTGATAGTGTAATTTGATTCCTAAACCTATGTTCTCTATTTGATGAATTGTATCACCTATGTGAGCTGGCTTTCCAGTATGAATTGGATTTATTAGCTTGGGCACTGAATCAGGTCTGAACCTTACACACTCTCAGTTCTTAAATACAAGCTCCCTGTAGCCCCCTGCCTTCCTTCAGTTTTGTAGAATTCTTCAGAGCTTCAGATTTGGAATGACATAAAGCATTGATTTAAAGCTTTCCAGTTATTAGACATCGTACTGAGACTTACTGAAGTAGAAGGGTAAGTGCTAGTAATTAATCAAGGCAACCTGGCTGTGCTGGTGTGATGGAAGTGAATGAGTTCCCAATAGGAGATTTAATTGAAAAACATTAAGTTTCAAAATGAACTGGGTGAAGTCAGGGGATTAGAACATAATTCTTTCAATCCTAGCAATTTAAAGAAAGAGAAAACTCTTTCCAAGGGAGGAACTGCATAATGTCTTGATGGGCCATCAAACACTAATTGCAGGCTATCAGTTAAAAGTGACACGTGGAGATTTAATACTGGGTATTTGGATGCGGGCCACAGGATAAAGATATCTTCTTAAATGTGAGTGGAGGTGAATTTAAGTCAGCAACGCTTATTTGGCATGAATGACAGCCCAACTATATTTCATTGGAAGTGAAAGATGGGCTTGAAAGTGCATTCAGGGCACTTTGTCTATTCAAAAGATCTGATCATTGTCATTTCTTCCTACAGTAAAGAAAGGCCACAGCCACCCATACCACTGAATGTTTCCCTCTTCTCTGCTTATCACCTGGGTGGCGTTGCTCTCAGTGGTGGTTTTGAAGACTGTACAAATAATACAAAGAGGAAAGAACATTAGACAGTCATACACATTTTCAACCTCTTGCCTTTC
Source organism: Haliaeetus leucocephalus (assembly GCF_000737465.1). Taxonomy (NCBI): domain Eukaryota; kingdom Metazoa; phylum Chordata; class Aves; order Accipitriformes; family Accipitridae; genus Haliaeetus; species Haliaeetus leucocephalus. The sequence continues at coordinate 4,150,020 of NW_010972631.1, forward strand.
TCCATCTGCACAACCCTTTTGCTTCTTGAGACCTCTGTGCGGAGAGCAGGAGAAAGCATTGGCGAGAGGACCACTTCATTGTGATCCTACAAAATATAATGGGCTGAAAACACTATTACCAGTGACAGTAGAACACTTCCATTTAGTCATTCTGTATAGCGCTTATGTAAATGTTTTCAACTACAGCTGTGGATTTGCACTTTTTCTGTATTCCCTTTGTATTCTTTATAACATTTGGTTGCATGATACAAATTCCAGTAGCCAGTGAGGCTGATGTGAAACACATTTACCCTGCAAAGCCTTAAGCTGGACCTATGTTCCACCACATAGCTGTTGTTACACAGATGGAAACACAGCTGCTGGGAAATACCAGTGACAAGAACAGACGCTTCTGAGAGATGAAAATGAGCATCAGCCTTGACCTTTCAGTTTGCTTACCATGAAAACGGAAATGTCATTGTATTGAGTATTTATAGAACACTGACTTAAGTCTTGAATCTCTTCTACGCTTTTAGTGAGACATTGTGAGCATCTGTCACCTGCTGCTGAGGTTGAAACTGCAACACAAAAAGGAAAGAAATAAGTATCTTTACACTAAACAAACTTCTTGCATCTTATTTTGACTGTCGGACTGTCATGGGAGATTTTCAGTGCCTTCAGTGGTAATGAGCTATCAGTTTTTTGTTTTAATCACTTATTATTTCAGAAGGTGCTTTTAGAGCTGCTCTGGGGTGAAGGGGCTGGGAAGGCTGAGTATCTAGAAGTTCTAGTCTTGTGGCAGAGCTTGGCAGTTGCTAGTAGTTTGGAGGCTGGAAAATGAGGATTGAATATATTAAATTTCTGTAATTTAAAAATATTTCTATACTGATTTCTTCCACAAAGGGGCAAACTGTTAAAGGGGAAACATGTTCTATAACTGTCACAAGTGTTCAATATAGCAGATCCTAAAAGAAATGTTTTGAAATCACAACAGTAAGTTCTGCATAGAAGTTGGCTGATCAGAGGTTATATTGAAGAAAGAAGGCTCAGCTCTTTTCATCATTCCCTGCCTGAAAAGTTGCTATACACTTTAGCTCATCTGCCTGTGATTTTTTTATCTTTGTGTCAGCTTTTTTGGGACAGCAGTGCAGTCCTTAGGACAAGAAGACCAAAGGTGTGTTTGTTCCAGATTTCTGTCTCAGTGGCCAGGAATGGATGCTTAGAAGGAGTATAAAAAGTAATGTTATATCATGTAACTCTTATGTAAAGACAGCTTTCATTTTTACTATCCTGGATAATTTTATGTCATCTGTAAATTCATCACTTATCCCATTCAGCAGTTAATGCGTGAATATATTGAACAGGTTTTGTTCAGAAACCTGCTGAATTCCTGAGGCAATTTCTTTATTTGTGCCTGCTCTTGTTTCTGCTTTTAATTAATTATGAATATTGTGGTGGGTTGACCCTGGCTGGGTGCCAGGTGCCCACCAAAGCCGCTCTATCACTCCCCCTTCTCAAGCTGGACAGGGGGGAGAAAATATAACAAAAGGCTTGTTGGTCAAGATAAGAACAGCTTAATAAAGTGAAAGCAAAGGTTGCGCGTGAAAGCAAAGAAAAACAAATGATGTTATTCTCTACTTCCCATCAACAGGCGATGTCTAGCCGCTTCCTGGGAAGCAGGGCTTCAGTAAGCATAGTGGTTGCTCCGGAAGACAAAAATGCCCCCCTTCCGTCTCCCTTTACTTAGCTTTTATATCTGAGCTGACGTCATATGGTATGGAATATCTGTTTGGTTAGTTTAGGTCAGCTGTCCTGGTTATGTCCCCTCCCAAGATCTTGCCCTGCCCCAGCCTGCCATTGAGGGGAGGGCAAAAATGTTGGAGAGACAGCCTTGATGCTGTGCCAGCACTGCTCAGCAGTAGCCAAAACACTGGTGTGTTATCAATACCTTTCTAGCTACTGACGCAGAGCACAGCGCTACAAGGGCTGCTATGGGGAGTATTAACTCCATCTCAGTCAGACCCAATACAATAAACAATAAACCTTTCTTTCTCATATCATGACTGGTTAGTTTCTTACAATTCGATGGAGAGGTGTCTTGTCAAAAGATTTCTGGAAATTCATGTAATTCTGTGAATCACGCTGCCATTGTCAACATCCTAGTACCTATGTATGTGAGCCTTGACTTTCTACTGCAAAAGCTGCTCCAGTATAGCCAAGACATCAAATGTTGAGCAGATCTATAATTTCTCATAGCTTCACTTGCACAGAAGTCAGACTTTCTGATGTAGGTTACTTGTACCCTCTCTCAATCATCTTTTAAATAGGCGCTTTTCACTTGCTACATTCCGTTCCTGAGGAAGAGTTAGTCAGCAGATTACCACTACAACAGCGATTCAGCAGTCTTACAGTTTGATTACTACACCACTTGGTGTTAAATGCACCAGAGCCCCAGAGATTCTTTAACATTTATTTTATCAGTCTGTTCATAAATGTCCCTTACTGACCTTTTGGTGGTTCCTCAAACTTGTCCCTTATAAAGAAAATGTCTGTGAATCTCTCTAAGCTCTTCTTAAGTGAATGTGGACAAAGAGAATTAACCTAACTTTTTTGTTATGATTTTAACTTTTTTTAGTTCTATTAGCACTGCAGACTACAAATTTTCTGCCAGGGAGCACAGAAGATCTTATTTACCCAAGTTAATCTTCAAAATCTGTTTTCATCTGCCTTTTATGGTTTTACATTTGATTTATCTGAATTTATATTCTTTTTTTTTTTTCCCTTCTTCAGATAAAACTTCTGCATTTTGAAGAAAATATTTCTAAATTCAAATGCCTTCCTTTATTGTTGTTCAGTGGTTCTGACTTTGGTGGGTCCTTTTTTGTTTCTCTTTAATTAGAAGGTCTTATGTACACTGAGACTCCAGTTTAGCTGTCTTTAAATACTCTCAAGTCTGCCTGCAAGAATTTTACTCTTCTATGTGTTCCTTTTAATTTGTTTTTAACAAGCTTCTTCTTTTTTATGTTGTTCTCTTTTTTTGAAATTGAATCTACTTCATTCTTGCAAATGCTAAATTTGAATATATAGTAGTCATAATTACAAAGCAACTCTTCAAAAGTAATATTGCAAACCACATCTCGTCCTCTCAAGACTAAGCCAAATTGCTTCTTCACTTGTCGGTTTCCTGACTAGTAAGTTTAACAAGTGGTCATTCATAATATTTAAAACTTGTATCTCTATATCATTTCTCACTATGACATTCCTTCAGTCTACACGGGTATAATTGAATTCTCCCATTTTTATTATCTGTTCTGCTCTGGCAGCTTCTCTGATCTCTGTCTAAGCAGGTTTAAACTCACATAACGACCGCCCTGGATGGTAATACCAAACTTCCTATTAAGGCAAGACACTTGGAACTGTACAAATTGTTGTGTTCCTTCTGCATGCAGTTGTTTACCCTGTTTTCCTCATTTAACTTTGTCTTCTCCCCCTCTCTCACTCATATTGCATTATAGCATGGCTTTAACTTTGCATTTGTATCTCATTTCTGTCAGAAAGTAGCAAGTGTGCTGCTGGTCTGTGACCCAGAGCTGGTGACGGTGATGCCTTCTTCCCTCAACTGCCTGGTCATAATCAGACTGGGCAAGACAATGACACAGATCTGATCTGGAATAGCAGGGGACATGGCTGGCTCCAAAACTACCTACCGTGCAGTTCAGGCTAGGACTGTGGGCCAGATCCTGAGCTTAGCTGGAGCCCTGGGGTCCAAAGGCAGAGGGTGAGGGTGAGTGTCTCAGATGAGGCCGGTTGGGGCAATTAAAGCCTCTTGGGGCATTCAGGGCCATGGCGATTTGTACTCTGGCAGTATGATGTTGCACAGTTTGGCTTTCTTCTACCTATTATACCTATAACCTCGTTCAAAGCCAGAATTCCCCCGTCTTGTTTTTTTTAGTTGTCTAACATTTGTATAGAAACACATGCATTCTTGATCTTGGAGGGTTACCAGTGGAGTTTTGGCAGGGATCTCTCCTGAGACCTGTGCTGTAAAAACATTCATAAGTGGCCTGGAAAAAGGATGATTGATTACTCATATGAGAAAGTTGTTGGTAATACAAGGTTAATTAGGGTATTATAGATGAGAGCTGACTCTGAAGAATTGCAAATGGACCTTGTGAGGCTGGGCTGTAAAATGATGGATAAAATTCAATGTAGACAAATTAAAAACGTTGCCTATCTGCAGGGGAAATCATCCTAATTTCTCCAATAGAGTGGTGGGCTCTGAGCTGACCATTACTACTCAAAAGTGAGATTTTGGCACTGTGATAAATAGTTCCATGAATATGTCAGCTCAATCATCAGGAGTGGTCAAAAAAAAAAAAAGCAAAGTACTTGTTAAGGGTCCTCAAAAAAGGAATTACAGATCAAAATAAAAAATATAATAACACCATTGTACATATCCATGGTTTACCTGCCTGTTGGTTACCTCATGTGATTCTGGGTTCAGTGAGATCGAGTGCACCCTCAGCACATTTACCAGTGACACCAAGCTGTGTGGTGCTGTTGACACCCCTGAGGGATGGGGTGCCATTCAGAGGGACCTGGCTTGAGAGGTGGGCCCGTGCAAACCTCCGGAAGTTCAACAAGGCCAAGTGCAAGGTCCTGCACATGGATCGGGGCAATCCCAAGAACAAATACAGGCTGGGTGGAGAATGGCTTGAGAACAGCCCTGAGGAGAAGGACTTGGGGGTCTTGGTTGATAAGGAGCTCAACATGACCCTGCAGTGTGTGTTTGCAGCCCAGAAAGCCAACTGTACCCTGGGCTGCATCAAGAGAAGTGTGACCAGCAGGTTGAGGGAGGGGATTCTCCCCCTCTACTCCACTCTCGTGAGACCCCACCTGCAGTACTGCGTTCAGCTCTGGGGCCCCCAACATAAGAAGGACATGGACCTGTTGGAGCGAGTCCAGAGGAGGGCCACGAAGATGATCAGGGGGCTGGAGCACCTCTCCTATGAAGACAGGCTGAGAGAGTTGGGGTTGTTCAGCCTGGAGAAGAGACGACTCCAGGGAGACCTTACAGCAGCCTGCCAGTACCTAAAGGGGGCCTGCAGGAAAGCCGGAGAGGGACTTTTAACAAGGGCCTGTAGTGATAGGACATGGGGTAATGGCTGTAAACTGAAAGAGGGTAGATTTAGATTAGATGTAAGGAAGAATTTCTTGACTGTGTGGGTGGTAAAGCACTGGAACAGGTTGCCCAGAGAAGCTGTGTGTGCCCCATCCCTGGCAGTGTTCAAGGCCAGGTTGGATGGGGCTTTGAGCAACCTGGTCTTGTGGAAGGTGTCCCTGCCCATGGCAGGGGGGTTGGAACTAGATGATCTTCCAACCCAAATCATTCTATGATTCTGAGATCCTATGGTTCTCAGTTCTCATGAAAGGCATGGTAGTGTTGGAAAAGACTCGGAGAAGGACAGTAAAGACAGTCAGAGGTGAGAAATGTGGACTGGGTAAATACATGAAACAAATTACTTGGGCAGGGGTGAGGAATGACAGAGGCCTCCAAGATCACAATTGTTAAGAGAGTGGACACAGTTCCACCATTCACTGTTTCTGCCAACAACAAGCATAAAAAAAATAATTGACTGAAGATGGAGGAACTGAGTTCAAAGCAAACAAAATAAGATCATTCTTACAGAACAGGTAATAGATTTGTGAAACTCCTTGCCAAAAGATGTTTTGGTTGTGAAAACTTAAATGGGTCTAAAAGAATATCAGATAAACTCATGGAAGAGAAATTTATGGACTGTTGCAAAGTATATGGAATACATTTCTAGCCCAGGAAATTCAGGGGCTAAAAGAACTGGTGATTGGGTGAGTATGTAGGGAGTCCTCAGCGGAAGGACTCCTCACACTCTTCCCCTGCTCCAGCGTGGGGTTCCTCCCATGGGAGACATTTCTCCACAAACTTCTCCAATGTGGGTCCTTCCCATGGGCTGCAGTTCTTCAGGAACAGACTCTTCCAGCATTGGTCCCCCATGGGGTCACAATTCTTGCCAGAAAATCTGCTCCAGTGTGGGCTCCTCTCTCCGTGGGGCAACAGGTCCTGCCAGGAGCCTGCTCCAGCACGGGCTTCCCATGGGGTCACAGCCTCCTTTGGGCATCCCCCTGCTCCAGCATGGGGTCCTCTCTCCCCGGGCTGCAGGTGGAGATCTGCTCCCCCGTGGACCTCCCTGGGCTGCAGGGGGACAGCCTGCCTCACCATGGTCTTCATCACCACGGGCTGCAGGGGAATCTCTGCTCCGGCGCCTGGAGCACCTCCTGCCCTCCTTCTGCACTGACCTGGGGGTCTGCAGGGCTGGTGCTCTCACATCTTCTCACTCCTCTCTCCGGCTGCAGTTTCTGTTCAGCAGCAACATTCTCCCCCTCTCTAAATCTGTTCTCCCAGAGGTACTACCACCGTCACTGATGGGCTCAGCCTTGGCCAGCAGCAGGTCTGTCTTGGAGCCAGCTGGCATTGGCTCTGTCAGACATGGGGGAAGCTTCTAGCAGCTTCTCACAGAAGCCACCCCTGTAGCCCCCCTGCTACCAAAGTCTTGCCACTCAAACCCAATACACATCCATATTGTTTAATTGCTAGCATGCTCTCTCAGACTGTTTTGAGCCAGGCCAACCAAAGGTATTGTCCCAGACAGTGCTTGGCATTGGACCTGAGACTGTTCCCAGCTGGGTAACAAGGATGTCACCACTCTGTTTTGTACGGGAGAAACATCTAGTTGCATGGACCAGAGCTCTGCTGTAACCTGTGGTCTTCAAGATCAAAGAATGGTTTGTGGTCTGTTTTGTTTACTAGCAGAGATGTAATCTCTGAGTCTGACTGTAGAGTCAGGCTCAGACTATGCAATCAGATAAAATGGGCCTCAAACTATTTTCTGACTCCAAGGTCGATGGGTACAGCGTCCATGGCACCAAACTACTAAACTCCATTTCTCCTCCTTTCACTTCCCTGAACAGCTGCTCCCCAAATGTTTCCTGGGAAAGATCCCTTGCCTGTGCCCATCCTGAAAAATGCCCAGACACGTTCTGGAGGCGTGCCTAAATTGTGCAGGGCTTGTGCTAACAGTTTAAGAGTACAGATAACGATGAGTCATTGAATTTGTCTGCAGCCTGGACCTGTTTAGCTTTTAATACCCAAAGCGCCAGCTGCAGAAAAGAAGCGGCATATGAAGGATAACGGCTTTGCCTTCTTTGTAATGAACTGGCAATTAGCTGTCTCAGTGCTCTCCCAGCACCTGCAAGATTTGTACTTCTACATGAGGGATGCATGGCTCTGCCATGGAGATGTCAGGGCACGGTGGGGCTGGGAGCGGCGGCGATTCTTGGGGTGGCATGGCAGGGCCCAGCAGCCAGGGCCTGTCCTACCACCCCAGCCAGAAGCGGGGCAGCTGGGCGGCACTGGGGCAACCCCAGCTTCGGGCATCTCCCTGGGGTGGAGGCCAGGCCAGGCTGTGGGCCCACGGGTGGGCCTGGCTTGGTGGGGCCCATGGCTGAGCAGGGGGAGCTGGGGACCGGCCCTGCTGCGGCATTAATGGGGCAGGGACCAGTGGTCCTGCAGGCCTCAAACGGGGTCCTGGGCTGTGGGCAGGTTGGGGGGAGCCCCGGGGTTGGGCAGGGACAGGCAGGGCTGGCGGTGCCCTTGGGGCTCTGACTTTTGGTCACAACCATTTTCTTTTTGTTCTTCCTCCACTGACCTTCTGGAGCAAGTGGTGTATTTTCTCAGTTGGTTGCATGACCCTAGGCCAGAAGAAAGATTTATAGCTAAGAAAGTAATATACCTTGCTATACCTACAGTGAGACCTGAATACCTCCTGCGCTTTTGTGTGGGCTGACTGCCATTTATTTGCTTTACTGATAACCATGAAACCTTCAACTTTGGCCTCCTCCATTCCCTATCGATTCTCTTCTGAAATCAACAGTGGCCTGGGTCGATGTACGCTACCTGCTAAAATCCTTAACAACTTTCAGTTCCGTATGTCTATATCTTCCAGTGCACTGGAAGTGATAATTTTTACCTGGGGATCTCAGTTATATTTGTTATATTCATAGGTGCAGAGGCAAAAAATCTTCCATAAAAATTTCTTAATTGCTTTAATTTTTCCATACTGGTACTTTAAAGATCCATAACACTTTGCAAAGAGATTAATTCAAAATAGGAAGCTGGTGGAAGTCAGAGGTTTAGCAAGTACACATAATACTTTATATATCACCTCTGAATTTATAAATTGTTTGGATATTGTTTCTAGAAAAAAAAAACCACTTTTTTTCCTTGGTCTCTGCCAGGGAGGAAGATCTGATCCAATTTTTGTAAGGGAGCATTAATGACAAAATATATGCTGTTTAGTGGGAAATTACAGTTTTCACAGGTTTTGTACTGTAAATTGACAATTAATTTGACAAAAAAATGCTCATTTAGACTTAGAGAAATCTTAACTGCCTTCTACTAACATCATGTAGTAGAAAAGGATGCCCATTGTAGTTCAATGGGTTGAGATTGTGTAAAAGATAATCCTGTTTTTCTCTACATTTCAGAAAACATTTGTGAAAAATGTGTGTAAGTTCCCTCACTGCTTTTTTTGGAAAGGTAATAATGTTAATTAAGTAATCATAGGTTTCTTTTATCAAATAGTGTATTTGAGTGGTAAACATCAGATCCACATTTGATTATGATTGCTCTTGTCCTCAGAGGTGCCTCAGTTGTCTGCTTTTAACTTCTCCCTGAATGTTCCTCCTTGAATCAGACCCCGTTCAATACCCACAGGGTCACTGCTTTGGGGGTTGTGCTGGACAAGTGAGCGTACCACAAAGATGGCTCTTCCTTTCATATGGATGTTATAGCTCATCTTCCATGCTTAATCTACCATTGACTCTTAGAGTGTTAGGTTGGGTTCACTGAAATATACAATTTATATTAACATTATTTTAAAGCAGCCTATGTAAAAATACTGTGGTGAAATTCTCATAACATTTCCATTTGCTGGAAGCTGTCAGTGCACTGTAGTGTCTCTTCCTTTTCATAAGCAGCTTTGATTTTCCCTAGTTGCTCAGTGAAATTAGTTTTCTGCTACTGTCACAGAGTTGGTGTTGTTCTCACGACATTTTAATAGGGTCTATTAGATACTTTCCTCTAAGCCTATGATGAATTCTGAGTGTCATACAAAGAGTGCCTAGATTTCCAGGGGGAGGTTAGAGGCTGGTGGTGCAATTTTTTGGCTTGTATGGTAAAGAGCTAAAGGCGTCCTTATAACTAAAGAAAAAAGACAATGCTTTTTGGCACCATCAGTTCTATTAACTGCTCTGACAGGCTGTCTGTCTTTCTGAAAACAACAATTAGCCTGTTCAGTAACATGGTCAATGTTTAAATATACATAAATGGAGCATATTGCTGAGGCAAGATGTGGCTTGACGGTCTCTCAGGATTGAGGTCAGTAAGAGTCATAAACTGTGTTTATTGCTGCCCTTTGATAATTCCTTATGCTTAGTATGTGAAAAAAACCCCCACCACCCAGCAACAATAGCCTTGTCTTAGTGGTATTCCAAATAGCCCTCTGTCAGGGTTGAATTGCCTTTGCCATATGGGGTGCTGCATGGTTATGGAAAATGAGGGGCTGAAAAGCTAACTTGGTATCTTTCAGAGAATTATTTTAGAGGAATGGACTATTTAGATAACTGTTACCTGAAGATGGGATAGTCACTTCAGCATCCCCCAAAAGTCCCAAAGGCAAGACTCTCTCTGTAAGCTGGCATTCTTACATACTATATGCTAAACCTCTTGTTGACCTTTTCAAAGGAATCACAAATTCCTAATATCCCGATTCAGCTTTGAAAGGGCAAATATCCATCAAAAGCCTGTATCATTTTCAAAGTGATTGGAACAAAAAAAATCATAACTTGAACTCCAGATAATATAGTATCAGTAACAGTTAATTGAAAGAAAAAATTGAAAATGGAATTTAACAGGACTAAGTTTTTGCTACAGTTGTACAAATTCAACAGGTAAACTTTTATTATTGGTTCTGCTGATGAAAAATAGTAAACACTTCCAAAAGTATTATCTTGTACTTATCAGAAGGGTTGTGAAGGGAAGGAAAATCTGATCTCATACCTCAGAGCATGATGTCTATGGTGACTGGTGCAATCATTTCTCAAAAGCTAGGCCTATAAAGAATATAATATTTGCTGAACATTTTCCAGACTTGTGAGCATCTTCTCCAGTTAAAAGCATTCATTCAATCATGAGAGTGCCATCTGTGATGAAGGCAGCATCACATCCTCTGCCAGTTCACAGAATAAATTTTGCAAAATTAAATACTGTTACTAATCGTTTTTTTCTTTCCTGCTTTTCAGTGAATAATATTTTCACCCAATTTAGTCATTAAAAATGGAAACAGGTAAATAAATATAGTGCCAGGGAAATAATTTCCTATTGGATATCTCTGCTCTGACTGGGCCAATTGAACACAGGCCTTAATAAGAACAAAATGCTTGAGACAGAGATCAAACCTGATTTTAAAAAAGAAACAGAGAAACCCCTAAACCAAACAGGAAATGAGTCCCTAAAATCGGGTGTGTAGGTATGAAATATTTGTTGGATTTGCTTCATTATAAAAATATAGACAAACAGTTCTATTGTCTTTTCTTTCTGGAATTTTTAAGGTGTTCTTATGTCATGCTTTGTAGTTTTACCTCAGAGCCATCCAGTTTAGTGTCTTTCCTTTTTATTTATAAAAGATGGGATTATGTCCTGGAGCTGAACATTAAAAAAAAATATTGTGAGAATCTTCATAAGCACTGGTTTATTTGGATATCTAAAATATATTATTATCTTACTGTTTTCAAGCAGCAGAGCAAGCAGCAGAGACACAAACAGGACTTTAAGACATAGTGGGGCATTATCTCAGAGGCTTTGAGCCTCGTATTGCTGTTTTTTATAGTAAAACCTGAAGCTTCTGTATAAAGTAGATATGTGAGGGAGAAAATGTTTTTTTGTCTAGAAGTTTAATTATCACTGTTTTTGTAGAGATAGGGTACACCCTTGGAACAGAAAGCGATCAAGCACCCAAACTCAAAGATTTTTCAGAGTATGACACAGGCCAAACCCATGTATATAGAGGTAAAAGGCACAATAGCAATCTTGCAATTTTGATCAACTTCAGTTTCTTTCCCCAGTGGGGTTTGATATGTGTAGCATGCTTTCCTAAAGGGCAAAGACGAAGCTCTATAATTGTCTGAAAAATCAGCCTAAAATCCACAGAGTAAATAGTTACATGAACTTTCTCAGGGAAGCATCAGAGCTCCTCACCATCACTGTTAGACTCCTTTTGGGCAATCCTCTCTTCATGTAAGAAATGAGGAACTAAAGCATAGTACAGATCAAGTGACATGTCCATGGTCACTTTATCAGGATGTCTGATGAGCCAGGATCTTCTCTTTCAAATCTCTGCTCTGTTCATCAGACCACTCCATGGCCAGCCTGTTATCTAGAGACTGACCATCCTTTTAAAAAAAAAAAGCTCTTTTTGAGAATGAGTTTCTCTGTGCCTCTGGATCTGACCAGCTCCTGCTGCTCAGTGTTAAAACAAAGATGGAGAACAGCCACAAGTGGGACTTCTGGAGAGGACAGTAGAAAGCTTAAAGACCTGCGGTGTCAATTTTTCTTCATTAAAACTTCATGTTTTATTGGCGTTTTCAGTAGTGCTTGGTCATACTAGATGACCTTTAAAGGTCCCTTCCAATCCAAACTATTGTATGATTCTATGATTTTATGATACATTCCTAAACAGCCTGTAGAACATGTGTAACACTTCCAAGAAGGGAACCTTCCAAGAAGGTTCCAAGAACCTTCATTTGTCTCGCTTTAGGAATAGGTCGCAGGATTGACCACTTTGTAAATTTTTTCACAGCCTATTACCTTAGAGTGATCATGTCTTTCACTAAGAACTGAAGGATGTCGGTTCTTCATTTAGCAGTGGCCTAATCATGATTTCTGAGGCTGAATGGGATCAGGGAATTCATGTATTCTGACAATGTACAGAAGATGAGCCATGGCCTCACTCAAGCCAGGCAATTTGTATGTCTTTAAAATGCAGGATGTTTCCTAAATACAAAGAGTGTACTCTATGAAAGATAAAGTGAGAAAACTTTATAGTCTGGAAGCAATCCAGTAAGGTTAAGAGCCAGCTGATGCTTCTTCCTTTTTTTTTTTTTTTAATTTTTTTTCCCCACCGCTTGGATTTGGGCAATTTTAGTTAAACACCACACAGTCTTCTGCACATTCATCTTCTCCTGCCAACCCAGAGCATTTCCAGCTTTGGGATCCTGATTTGTGTGGTTTGGAGATTAAATGCAGCCTCAAATGATGGATGCTTTTACTTGCATGCAGCCATGATTAAAAATGAGGCAACCAACAATAACTTAGGTTACAAAGTTCAATGCATGATTCATGATGGCATGAAAAGCTGAAGTCTTTCTTTCTAGGGAACATTATACCGCATTCACACCAGCATCCTTTTTAGTCCAGTTTAGAAAATATGTTAATGGCACCTGAATGCTATCATGTCTGCAGCTATATTTTTATTATATTCTGAGAGTTAAAACCATCTGCAGCATTATATTCTGTTGATGAATCTTGGAAGGACTATGCCAAGGCAAGGGATATATACATATTGCTACCTTGTGATGGAAAAGAAAGTGAGATGTCAAGAGAAAGGAGGTAGGAATACTACCTCTGCTTGGTATCACCAGCAGACACCCTTTGCTTCTTCTTTAACTCTTAGAAGTGCCAAATGCAGTCTCAGACTTTCTCTTGATGTATGGAGAATATAGGAAGGTGAGATGAAAGAAGGCAGTGGGGCTTCTTTCAGCTTGCTGTTGCCATAGCTTCAGCATGATTTTATAGTAACAGTGCTGCAACTTGTTCTCTGTCTCAAGGCATTTTGTTTATAAAAAATACCATCCTAGAAAATCACTGTGTGTTTAGTCAAAGTGGAGATGATCTCCAGAAGTCCTTTCCAACCTCAACGATTCTGTGATACACTTCTAATAAGCCCATTTAGGAACCTGCTATTTCCAAACTCCACAGCCTCACTTCATCCTCTTTCTATTTTTTGTTGCAAGTTGATCATTTAGGGATTTCACTGTAAAACACTATGCTTTTCCATCCTCCAGCAAGTATATTTTAAATATTGTGCCTATTTTTTGCCTAGATAGATAAAAACCCACTGTATTTGGCACCAGTTTCTTCCTTTGGGTAGGAAAGATCTAAGTAAGTTTGGTATTCTGGAATATAGCCCCCAGTTTCCCTGCAAATCTGAAACTAAATGTCTATAGTAGAAACTTGTCTGGGTGTAGGTTTCTTTAACATACAGCACACTGTGAACTTTTCTAGAAACTCTGTTTATGATTCAGCATGTTGAGGTCAATATTTTACAGTAATAAGCACTAAGATGACACCAGTTTGTGTGGGCTGCATTAAATTTGGGCTAAAAAAGTGAACAGTGAACCATATAATTACAGAGAAATGGGTTTCACTGTATGGTGGGGAAGGTTTGGTCAGACCTCCTGAAATGCAGTCATTAGGAATGCTCTGGGTTTTCCCCTCCCTTTTCCCTTTCCTACAAGACCATTTAGCTCTGCAAAGAATGTTCTTCACTGACATATTTGCAAGGCTGAAGTTGGGTGTGTTCACTGGTAAAGATTCACTAAAATTCATACATACAGTGGTAGCAGCTCATCTTTTATTTGTTTTTGACCGTGGCATGGAGGATCAAGTTCTGAAGTACTGGAGACCTGAGTGTTAATGTCTTGGCTGCAGCTGAGACTGCTTAGCGGTATGACAACTTGTGGCAATTGCAATTTCCCGATACAGCTAGATGCTAGGCATGTGGCTGAGTATTGTGGCTTAACAAGTTATCACCATCAGAAGTGAACAGTGGCTAGCAAACTGGCAGGGCTGATGTCATGTTTTGAAAACATTAATTCACATACAGCAATAGTTACTGCTGCAGTTCTTGTTTGCCTGGCTCTGGGTAATTGCTAGTTGGGATGGTTCCACCTATGCACATTGTGTGTTCGGTTTCAAGATGAGCATTAAAGTTTAAATTATTGACCTTGGCTCCAAATTAGAGGATGATTTTGTAAAACATTCTCTTGCTCCCCCACCCATTTAGCAACCTCCTTGACCTCTGGGGGCTTGATTTCCCTGAAATGTAGAGATAAATCTGTTTCCTGATGGGGGGTAATTTGTGTATTGTTTTAATATGATTTAAAATGATTTCTTCTCTCTATCACTGTTCATGGAAACCTTTAAAGTTTTTTTCTTTCCTTCTTACTTCAGTTTTTATGTTGTGCTCTTTCAATAGGAAAAGAAGAAAATATCTCTTAAAAATATCAGAAAATATAAGCATCTGCTTTTTTCTCTCTCTGACACAATTTTCTATCAGCATCACTTTGGGTTATCTCCCCCATCTTTCCCTGGATGTCAATCAACAGCTGGTCCCATTCTTCCCCTCCCTCAGTCTCTCCCCCCTGAAACAGTTTATTTTGGACTTCTCTGAACCTTGAACATCAATGTGTTGTAAAATGAAGCAGTTTACAGTGACTTGAAGGGGCAAAAAGAAGCTTTTCAACAGTGTCTGCTGAAGCTTTCCTGGGTTTGGCAGTGAGAAGAAATCAAAGGTAGCAGTTCTGCTGGCACTGAAATTAACTGCATGGAGTTCGTTAGCTTACAGTATCGCTGTCTAAGACTACAAACTGCAGATTAAAGCTGGTTTGTTCTACCACTCCCCCCCGCCCCAGTATTTCTTACTGCGTGTATCATTTGCCATTTACATATTTGCTCATAGCAATAGCTACTTTTTTCTTTCAACTGTCATTTCCTTGTGGTTTGTTACTTAGAGATTAGAATCAAACCAAATGAATGTTTTTGATAAGGTATTACTACTTGATCTACTGTCTCTTTTCTGGCCAAATCTTTAACTGGAGTTGGGACAGCTTAACTGTTCCTGGTGAAGCTATGTTACTTTGGGCTGGTCCTGATCACATTTTCAAGCTTGTTCTTCACTCCCCACCCCCTATTAGCTCTTACCCCAGAATAAGAAGGAAAGGAACATGTGGCCATGGAAAACTTTTTCAATAGTTCTCATTTAAGAGACAGTTGTTGCTATACATATGTTTTCAACAATACTTGGTACTAAAAAGGAATACTTTATAACCTCTCATTAACGGCAAACATTACTGCCAAGAAGTGATGTAAGTTCTTCATATCACAGACAGCCCTTCACTCTCTGTCTAGCCATAAAGCTAACTTGCATGTACAGGAATATTATTATTTTGAAAACTATTGTTCCCTAACCAAATGCTAATTGTAGTATTCATACCTGTTAAATACGCTGAGAGTTCTTCCTTGTCATCAGCTAAGTATCTCACAGAAATTATATACATCTGCGAGAATCAAAAATGGGTAAGAAGTTCTGCTTTACCACAAGGTCCACACAAGACTTTTTCATTTGCCTTGTTATCTAATATTCAGTCCTTTGCTATGCTCCTTCTTTATGTATTTGGTCTTCCCATTTCAAAGGTAGGCTAGGTGTATTTTTTAAAACTGAAGGTGCTGACTTTGCTAGAAATCCAAGAAAAGAAAAAATGCTAGTATTGCTACAGTTATATTGTCATCAATGATAGCACACGACAGCTATATGTTATGCCACACCTCTACCGGAGGACACAACCAATTGGGATGGTAATGGGAAATCAGCAAGATGAAGTTTAAATGTGAGATGTGTACTGTGTGTCATGGTTTAACTCCAGATGGCAACTAAGCACCACGTAACCACTCGCACGCTCCTTCCCCTTCCCACAGTGGTATAGGGGAGAGAATCAATGAAAAAAGTAAACCTCATGGGTTGAGATAAAGACAGTTTAATGGAACAGAAAAGGAAGGGGAAAAAAAGTAGAATATACAAAACAAGTGATGCACGATACAATTGCTCACCACTTACTGACAGGTGTCCAGCCAATCCCCAAGCCGTGGCATCCCCTGGCCAACTTCCCAAGTTTATATAGTGAGCATGACATCACGTGGTATGGAATATCCCTTTGGCAGTTGGGGTCAGCTGCCCTGGCTGTGTCCCCTCCCAGCTTCTTGTGCCCCTCCAGCCTTCTTGCTGGCTGGGCAGTATGAGAACATGAAAAGTTCTTGCTTTAGTCTAAACACTGCTTAGCAACAACTGAAACATCAGTGTGTTATCAATATTATTCTCATCCGAAATCCAAAACACAACACTCTACCAGCTACTAGGAAGAAAATTAACTTTATTCCAGCTGAAAACAAGACACTGTGCTAAGCTCTACATAAAGAAATTTGATTCAAGAATACAGAATGGCAACAACAAAAAGGTTAAAATAAATCCAGAGCTGAGTAAACGATGCTGTTATAAAAAAAAAAGCAACCCTTACTTTAGGGTCAGCCCAAGGAGAATATTATTCTCTTCTACTTGGATGTGACAAAGTCTCATCTGGAAGACTTTTCCTCCCTGAGCTCCTAGAAATGGAGAAACGATTTGGATAGCAGCAAAAATGAAAAACAATTTAGGGAATGTCATATGAAGAAAAATGAATGAATTGGGTTTCTTTAGGGAACTGGCATGGACTTTCTGTTTGGAAGCAGCTATTAATATTGCAATTTAATAGTGATGGGATGTTTTCCATAGCTACTGGAGAAGAAGGCATTTGACTTAATTTGCAACAAGGGTTTAATCTGGGTAGTAGGAATTACTTTTTTAAATGTTAAGCAGGTGAACTGTCATTCTGGAGGGTTTCTGATATTGTTTTGGATGAATGTCTCTGAGGAATGCTCCAAGTGTGCTCCAAGTAATGGGTTTGAGAGTATACTTTACTGTCACCTGGAAGTTCGTATTCAACATGTAACCTTTCAGCTCTAAAGTAAACTTTGCTTTCACCCTGCATCTGATTTTGTTAGTCCAGCTGTCAACATAATGACAGGTTTAGAGGATGAGGAACAGGCAATAATGAACTGAGATATTTTTGTAATCCTTCAACTTTTATGGAAAGTGATTTTGTAAGGTGTCAATCTTTACAGATTTGTAGGAAAAATGAGTCGAAAATGCTGCTTTCCCTGTTCATCCTCTCTGTTTTCTAAATCTGTCCAGGGAGGTGCAGCCACATATTTCTTATTCCTGCTGTTCCTGCAGCAAGGATGAAATGACTGAAGGTGTGCCTTTTTGTTCCTGTAATACTTCCCAGCAAAGCTCAATCCTGTTTTTCTAACCAGAAGGCAAAGCTGTCCTCTCACCTTCTTGTGTTTGTGCTGTGACAACCTTTTATACCCAGATCTACAAATAGCACACCAAGCCTTGGAGCACTTGGTTTGATTTTGTTGTTCTTTAGCTTTCCTGTGTTTCAAAAGCAGATCTCTCAGAGCCTCCCATCACTGCCTGTTGCTGTAGGTACCCTACGAGACTGGTATGACACACAGTGTACTGCAGTGTGAGAGACTGCAGTTAACTGCAGTTGTCTTCCTAAATGCATGGCGATGAATACTATGTCATTCCTTTAAGCCAACAAGACCACAGAGATACAGTAGGCATATGTATTTTGTCCTATATACTTGGTACAGTGGGCAGCAATGAAACAGTTAATTACAGATTGATATAACTGGATCTAATAGCAGCAAGAGGGTAATTTACTGTTTCAGCAATCAGACAAGCAAAGAGTAAGTCAGTGTTGGCACTACTGATGATTCAGAAGAATCTGTTCTTGTCCAGCCCTTAACCAGTTCATATATTAAATTCCTGTAAAGCACATGTCTCTCCAGTGGACTACAACAGAGAATGAATTAATTTCATATCTAGTCTAAGTTCAGCAAGCCTCAAAAAGTGTCAGTAGGGCTAAGCCTGACACGTTGCAATAACTATAACTTACAGGATTGGAAGTGTCTCATGCACATTAAAATAATTTTTTTTCACTTTAAAATTGTTAAATTCCTGCTAAAATGACAAAGCAACTAAAAAAATCTGGCGCAGAATAACAGCTTATCAAAAATAAACACAAGGATAGCTAAGTTCTTCTCTGTGTCTCAGTCTTGCTGTGCATGGGTTTAGCACAAGGACATGGAACATAACAGCTCATTCTCAGCTGTGGTTCTTGCAGAACAAGGACACTGCAGTGAGTCATGATAGCAATGGAGCAGCAACAGCAACACAGAACTGAATTTCCTCTGCTTTGTATGTTTAATTCTGAGTTTCCTTTCACCTGTCTTTTTTACTTCTCCATTTTAGTAAGGAAATATTTGCTAATAGTTGGAATATCCTTTCTTGTTGTAACTGCACCTTTGCAGTATACAAATTCTATGTACCTCCATCTATTAATTTCCATTTGCTAGCTATGTTTTGTTTGTAAAACTAGAAAGTGAATGATAATCATAAAAAAATACATACTTGAAGAGGTTGAAAAGACTGTCAGCAGGTCTGAGTGCAGTGCTCACCATAAGAGAGCTGAGTGCTGTTCAAGCACAACTTCTTGACTCCATTTATCATGACACCATAGTCAACAGTAACAATCTTTTAGGGTTATGTATTTGTGTAAATAGGGACAAATACTTATCATTGGAACATGATGACACCCTTCTTACAGTTGACAGTGGTGAGCATGGTACATATTTGCTATAGGTTAAATGACCCTGAAATATGTTAATACGTTTCTCAAGGATAAACTTTCCATTTGTTATATTTAGTTGTCTATTTTTTGTCCCGTAACCTGTAACTGGTCTTGAGGGTATAATGCTTAGGCACATAGCCTAGTGTTATTCAGGATATTCAGAGATACATGCAGCTAATTGTTAGGAACTCACTGTGCAGTCTTACTTGTGTTTATCTCAGTCATTTATTTTCATATATTATAGTATTTGCTTTGCTAATACTTGAGTCTTGGTAGCAGGCAGAGCGAAGTATTTTCTCATGATCTACTGTGCTGTCTTCCTTAGACTACTTTTTCACTTCACTTTTATAGCTGGTCCAAATGTGTCATCCACTTGGATTTAATACCCATTCACTTTCATTGTTTATGTTCTAATGTATGGAGAGATTTGGGACATGATACTGAACCTATCCAAGGAGGGGAAGCAAGGTCTGTAGGAGGGCACACAGAGATTGTAAAAGAGCTCCTTTTCCAGAGCCATATTTCTTGAGCTCTCAGTTTAATTCAGTGGTGGTTCAAAACTGCACTCTTCATAGTGAAAGTCCTCCAGTTTGCCTCCCAGGTGTTCTGGCAGTGGATTCCCATACATGCCTGGGCTGCCTTTATTTTGGCCTGATCCTCTGAAGTGAGAGTGTGCTCTCCAAAACTCCTGCATCTGACACAGCATTCCCAGCACCTGTGACCTGTAAGCGCTTTTTACATGTCTTCCAAGAAATTTCCTCTGATCAGTCTTTTTGTCTCAGCTTGCTGTAGGTACTCTTTGCATCTGAGTGTACTTTGTTCTCCTATGGCCATGTTTTTCCTAAGCATAATGTAGCGTGTATGTGCAGTAGAGGAGTGGACTGAAAGTGGTGGGGTAGGGCTATGCTGGATCACAGTAGTCTCAGCCATTGCCTTTTGTGGAAATGCTCAGTCCATGGACTCATTCTGGCCAGGGAACCCCTTTACTCTTAGCCAGGTCATAAAAGAGTCCCAAAGAACTTCCTAGAAGTTGGATGGAGAAGATCTTAATGGGAAAATTTCACTCCTTGATAAGTGTGGAGGAAAAGCAAGAAGATGCTTCTTTTTTTGTTGTTTACTTATGAAAAGTATTCACAGCATGGGACAGTGTCTGAACCATGTACAGAAATACCTTGCTGAGCAATCTGGGACTGCATTAATCGTAGGATTAGTGAGAGCCTGTATCCCTGTGGTAGTTACTAGTATTCTTCAGTAAGCTTGGAGAATTTTCTCCACTCAAAATAATTATATTGATGCAAGAAAAAAGGAAAGAAATCATACTTCTAAACTGAACGCAGTACATATGCAAATCAGCGTGTGGGACTGAGAGCAGCAGAGGTGGCAGCAGATTGGTTTGACTAATCGAGTCAGTCAGGTTAATCTGTTCTAAAGCAGCAGGCTTCAAGTCAGAGGAAGATCTACTGTTGATGCAGGCTAATTGTGAGGTTAATACAAAACAAATTTGGGACAAAAAAGATGTATCAGTTAGTGTCCTGCATAGTATTTATATGGTTTCAACTTCTATTGCAAGCATGTTATTCACCCTTCCAGGTTCCTGTATAAGATTCCACATTGAATACAATTTTAAAAAGTACTATGTATCAAATTAGTGTGGTTAAGTCCAATTGTTTAAAAGCAGGGGGAATTAGCCTGCTTGCTAAAATGGCTGTGCTGTTTCCAATATATTGACTTGGCTTGGTTTGAGTTTGGTATCACTATCCTGCACTGCCTTAATATATACAAAAATCTAAAAGTTTACAGGACAGTAAAGCAAGGTGCAATACTAAGAATAGTCTTAGGATAGATTCTGTCCTAAGAGTGATGCTCATAGTGTAGGAATTCCCTAAGAATGTTGGGAATTATGTGCATCTGCCTAAAGCTGCCTGAAAACTTCACCCATGCTAGGAAGATTTTAAACTCTGGGTTTGCTACACTTCTCTGGGAAGACTGTATTTCTTTAAGCAGAGAAAAATTACCTTTCCACACTTAAGATAATGGAGTATCAGGAGTACCTATGCAACTTAATAGGAGCCATTTTTAGGAGACAATATATGAAGAAGGGAATCTTGCCTGTGAATGGTTATTTTTTTTTCCTAGAAAAGTGTGAAATGGTAAAATTCAATATATCATTTCAGAAAAAAAAATATTTTTAGGAATAAAATTCAAAATCAAAATGAAAGAGTATTGAATGGTCCTGAAGCTTCTGTTACTATAGAAAAGTGTTTAATTCCTGAAACGCCCTTGGAAAAAGTACCCTATACTTTTAAAGTTAAGTACACTTACTGCAGTGGGAACAGAGAAAGTGTGCTTATGTGTGTTTTTCTTTGAACCATGTCCTCAGCTGTACTGAAAACACAATATATGTTTCTGGTAGAGCAACTGTTCCATTTCATATTTATGGGTAAATCAGTACCCAAAACCAATGGCAAAAGCTAGTGATCTTGTAGATGAAGAAAACGCCCTGTAATTTGCTATTGACATCACAACTCTTGGGATTTTAATCTTTATTCAAAAAACATATGTATTTAAACACAGGATCTTCATAAAAATGTTCAGACCACATGTAGACAAACACTGACTAGACAATTTACCGCATCCTATGCAATTCACAACTCTAAAAAGAAATTTAGTCTTCTCTCTTTTTTTCTTTTCTTTTCTCTTTTTTTTTTTTCTGGTATGTTTTTCCAAAAATGCTTTGCTTCTAGTTTTAGCAGCAAAGACTTTGTTTGGATATGAGTCTAGACATACTGTGATTGGAAGGGAACAGGTACATTCCACATCTCCTGCCAGAAAATCTATTGATTCCCTAGTTAGTGTCACTGCTGGAAAGAGCAGGCTGAACAGAACAACTCACTGAGTGAATGGGCTAGCTGTGCAGGAGAATCCGGCTTTTTGGATAGGATCGTACTGTTCAAATTAGCTTAAAAAATAGCAAAATCTGCCGAAGGAATAATTTGGGCGTCTCTCTCTGGAGCCATTCTGCCTGAAGGCTGATGTTTTCAGTTTGACTGCTGTGTATGTTCCAGCAGAGAAACACATACATTGTACTTTGCCTTGGAGTTGTCATGTGTTTTATCAAATGGCTGCTTAATGTAAAAAAATAAACAGTCTCTTGGAACAGGGTTTGGAACCCAGGTTTTCCTATTTCCCAGAGAGTGCCCTAAATGGTTTGGCTAGAAAGTAACATTCCTGGCCTACTAAATCTTGAACTCCTTTATGAAGGTGGAACAGCTCCAGTAGAAAGAACTAAACCCACCACAGTTTCTTCTACCCCACATAATCTATACATGTGCTGCTAGAGCACTCTCCCAGACAGTGAAGGAGGAGGGCTTGAACTCCTTTCGCTGAACACACCCTAGGACCCAGGGTTCCTATGTCCTGTGTAAGTGTGCTAGTCATGGAGCTGTTGGTTAAAAAAAACAAACAAAACTCTAGCGGCTGTCCTGTCATGCTTTAAAAGAAGCTTATAGGGTTAAGCTCTCAAGTTTCAGGATTGGGTAGGATTTAAGGTATCGCTTCTCACAGGCTCTGGTGGCCTTCTGTTGAGGTTCTGCCTCTCTTGGGTCTCAGTCCTCCTGCACATTTATATACAAACACTGAAGGCTAGGATGAAGGGTCTGGGACTCGAGGTGATGTTCTCAGTCCTGCCAGTGATGAGCAATGATTTGGGCAGAACAGATGTATCCCACAGATCAAGGCCTGGCTATGTGGCTGGTATCATAGGCATGGCTTTGGCCATAGGACCCTCTTGCAGAAATGAGAATCGCTGGAGAGATGGGATCCATCTCACAAAGAGGGGGCAGAGCATCTTTGCCAACAGGCTTCCTAACCTAGCAAGGACAACTTTGAAGGAACTTCATTAAAGGATGGAGACTGTGGCCCACAGCTAAGCGAAAGAACAGGCAACAGAGGGGAAGTGTGCATGGGACATGGCAGCCTGGAAAGTTCTTGTACTATATGCAAGAAGGCAGGGCAACTGGAGGCCTATTGCGAGCATCTGTACATAAGCACGCTCAGCATGTGTAATAAACAGGAGAAGCTGGAAGTCTGTGCACAGTCACAGATCTCTGATATCTCTGAGATTACAGAGACATGGTGGGACAGTCCTCATGACTGCAAAGCTGCAGTGGGTGGGCGCAGGATGGTTAGGAGGGACAGGCAGGGAAGCTGAGTGTGGGGTTGCACTCTGCAAGGAGCAGCTCAAATGTGGGGAGCTCTTTAACAGAAGGAGGAAAGGGCTGTTTGAGTTTATGGGTCAGGATCAGGGGGGAGGCCAATAAAAAGGATCATTGTGGTGGGAAACTGCTACAGACTACCCAGTCAGGAAGAGGAGGTAAATAAAGCCTATTTCAGAGAGTCAAAAGACACCTCATGAAAGAAACAAAGGCCATGGTGATTCATAAGTCACTCCAATATCTGCTGGAAGGGTAGGAACATGGAAGGCAAGTAATCCAGGGGATTTCTGGAGTGTCTTTGGGACAATTTTTGATGCAAACATTGGATGAACCAGTAAGGGGAAGGACTCTGCTGGACATGCTGCTTATGAACAGGGAATAACTAGTTGGGAATAGGGCAGTCAGTGGTAGCCTTGGCTAAAAGGACTGTGAGATAGTGGTGGTTAATATCCTGCAGGAAGCAAGGCAAGCAAGTACCAGAGACCAGAACACGGACTTCAGGAGAACACACTTGTTCTTGTTCAGGGAGCTAGCAAGCAGGATCGTGTAGGAGGCTGTCCTGAAGGGTAGAGCGTTATCCTATAAAGGGAAAGAAAGTTTGACGTTCATCAAGGACAATCTCCTCAAAGCACAAGAACAATCCATCCCAATCTATGAGAAAATAGGCAGGAATAACAGGAGACCAGGCTGTATGACTGGGGAACTCTTGGCTGGGATCAAATGCAAAAAGGAAGGGTACAGGGGGTGGAAACAGGGATGAGCTAATAAAGGAAGAATATGGAAACATCAGCCATGTGTGGGGATGGAATTAGAGAAGCTAAAGCTCCTCTGGCATCAAAAATGGAGAGGGGTGTAACAAGGTAACAAGGAGTTCTTCTGCAGGTATGTTGGCAGCAAAATGAAATACTGACAAAATGTGGTGTCCCTATTGAATGGGAAGACAATCTAATGAAAAAGGACTTGAAAAATACTGATGTACTCAGTGTTGTCTTTCCCTTGTTCTTTCCTGGCAAGGTCTGTTTTCAGTGCAAAGTTTATGGGAAAGAGGGACTGTCTACAGTAGAGAACGATCAAATTCAAGACCAAATAAGGGAACTAGGCGTATATGAATTCATGGAGAGTGCTGAGGAAGCTAACTGTCCTTTTTGAAAGGTCATAGCAATTGGGGGGGATTAAAAAAGTCAACTGTCACACTTACCTTCAAAAAAAAAGGGGGGGGGGGGGGGAAAAGGGAAAACCCAGGAAACTACAGGTCTCACCTCAGTCTCTGGGAGATTGTGGAGCAAATCTCCCAGAAGTCATCTCCAGGCACATGAAGGACAAAATAGTGAGAGGGGACAGTCAGCACAGATTCATCATGGTAAAACTGTGACTGGTTGACCTAATTGTGTTCTTTGATGAGATGAGGGGAGAGCGGTGGATGTAATTTCCATTGGCTTTAGCAAACACTGTCTCCATAGTATCTTTGCAGTTCAGCTGGGGAGTTATGGACTACATGTGGACTACAAGGTAGGTGAAACCTGGCTGGACTGTTGCACTCAAAGGGTTGAGATTAGTGGTTTGAAATCCAGCTGGTTTCTGGGTACTAGTGACTTGCCTGAGGGGTTGTACATGGGGCTGTTGCTACTGCTTAGCATTCCTCACCAATAACCTAGGCAATGGGATTTCAAGCTCAGAAAGTTCACAGATTACACCAAACTGGCAGCAGTGATTTAAAGGCTGCAGGTTAAAGCTAGCATGTAGCATGACCTTGATAGTCTGGAGGTGTGACCAGATGACCTGCAGAAGTCGCTACCATCCTAAACTACTCTATGACGCTTTTCCATGCCAGGAACCAGGTTCCCAAAAGTGAGATGCTGCAAAATGAGGGCAAGACCCACCTCACATAACTGAGATGAGATTTATTTGCTTGTGAAGGGCTGCATTTGGCTGAGTGGAAATTTAATACTATATTCAGGGGACCATGCAGGTGGTTAACAGAAAAAAAATTACAGTGAAAAATCTAATATTTCTGTATGTGCTCTGTTAACTTATTTGATAAAGAAAAACATCTCAAAACCTGTGTATATAGTCAGGACACAAAAAGAAACCTAATTCCCCATTCCCACAGATATTTTTGGAAAGAACTGCTTAAGAGAAAAGTCAATCTTGCAACATTTCTGAATATAACTGCCACGAAAATTGTCTTAAATCAAGCAGTGGGGATTTTTTTTTTTAAATCCTTCAACTCTTCATTGAACTAGTCATATTAAATTATTTCCAGAAGACATGTAATTCAGGAATGATCTGACAAATTTTGAAATATGTTTTATTTTAAATGCTATGAATAGATCATACTTAGATACTCATAAATTATGGTACTTTGAAAGGGGGACATAAATCAGCAAAAAATGCTTAATAAAAAGATTATGGTGTCTTGCAAATGAATAGCTGACTACTTAATGTCAGGATATTGCAATGTAAAAAGTATTGACTATGCATTGAAATTAAGGCTTATAGCCAAGTGAGTAATATTAAGCTTTAGCAAATAATCTTTATAGCTTTTGAAACAGTTTCATTCTGGAAGTTCATAATGTCTTAGTGGTTAAATGAAAATGAGATAGTAGCTATATAATGACAAGCACTATTGAATTAACTTCTAAGAAACACTAAATGCTTAATACTAACACTGGGCTGAGAGAAATGCAGCTGCAAAGAATTTCATTAAAATGGCAATGCTCAATGTTTTGTTTGACTTTAATGGAAAATTTATGAAAGACTGCTATTAAGGCTGGGTGGGGGAGATGATCACTATCATTCTTTTATTAGTATAACTGAGGGGCTTAATTTTCCTTAGCTCTTTAATTGTTCCTTCATCTTCCCTGGTTCCATCCCTTGCTTCCTAAGAGCATGTATTTATAAGAAAATATTTAGATTTAAGCTGGAGAATAGGTTTTAAAAAGCAACGATTTTGTTTTCAAATTAGAACACTATTCATTTTTAAATGAAAGGAACAAATTAATTCCTCAGTGGTCATGGTCAAATGTTATTCCCCCACTAGAAGTATGTATGCCAATTCTACCAAGAGGGTTATTTGTATCTTGAAGTTATGTCTGTTGTCTAGGATGTGGGGAATTGGCCACTGGCAACGAGTCAGAACCTTTTAAAAAAAGGATTTACTCACCAGTTTTGAACTTGGAAATGGTGAGTTTTGGATATCTTATTCATTAATTTTGTGAGTGATGACTCAAGACTCACCAAAACTTTTTCTTCCCACATTTACTGAATTGTGCATTGTATCCTTTTTTAATGACTGTGCCAGGTTTCAGGGAGATGTCTGCACCAAGTGCTCTAGACATTACTTTTTCCATGCTTAAAAAAGGTAAAAATTTAAAAAAGCATTTTTGTTCACTGAGGTAAAAAAATGGTACAAGAAAAGCAGATATTTAGCATGAGCAAATTGTAGAAATGTGAAGAACAATATAAGATAAAGAGCTATATTGACTTTAATTTCACTCTAAAGCTTAGCCAGCTCAAAGGTGAGTTGCAGTAGCTCACGTTCAGCTGGGGACTGCAGTACGTCAGGCGTAGCAAGAGATTGCTGTGAGGTGGATATGTTTGCCTGAGCTGGGGAATGCGGAAAAGACCTTCTGCTAATGTAAATAAGCAACTGAAATGCAACTATGACATTTTTATAGCAGATAAATAGCCGAGGCATAAGTTTTTCTCTCTCCCTTAATACTGGCTGACATAGCAGGTGCTCCCTACTTCACATATTTTGGATGAGCAGATATTTAGTCCTCCTTACTGAAAGGCTTTGAAACCCCTCATCCTCCTCCAAAGCTGGCCCATAGTCCTTGTTTCCTTAATAAAACTATATAGGGTTGTTATGTGCTTTGTGACTAGCATGCAGCCTTATGAGAGGGAGAACTGTACTCATTTGCAGTAATTTGTATTGTGTCAGTACACTGCCTAAATGATGGAGTTTGTAATTCCTTGCTTGCTTCTTGGACCTTTGTATTTCTTCTGACACTTCTACCTTCAGTAGTCTGCCTTTTCCAGAGGACTAACCATACTCTGTCACAAAATGTTTGTTCACAGCTCTTTCTTTTAGTATATGGTAGATTTCTGCTACAGAACAATGTTCAAAGAACAAATAATGCCCCTAATTATCAGAGAACAATTCATAAGTTTCAGTAACGTAGACAGAAAAACCTTTAGGAAAAAAGGATTACTTTTATCTGTTGAAAAGTTCTCTGAACTTGCTGTTTAATGTAGCTCTACACTTACATACATTTTGTCTGTAAAGTGGCAGGCATGACTATGGCAATGAATAAGGAGAATAGCTTCTATAATATATCTTTCCCTGGCTAACTAAATTGTAATTATTCATAGAGATGATTTTATAGGCCTCAGATAAGCAACATCTAGAGGCTTTTCTACAGTTCTACCATAACCTATATAGAGATATACATATGCACAGTAAAATTGGATTTATCTGCGTGTTGCCCGCACCTTTCAGGTATGAACCAAAAATGGGTGCAGTTGCATTTATTTGTAAATATCCTTGCTCTGAATGTAGCTGTGAGGAAGCAGTGTTGGCTTGTATCATAAAAGAAAGCAGGAGGGTTGACTGCATGGTGTGGTGCAGACAACTGAACACGTACTTGTGGAAATTACTTACAACTTACAGAATGGAGGCTCTTTAGCTGTAGTTATAAAATCTGCCATTTGAATTGCTGCATGAAATTCACAGACTCCAGCTACCAATAAATCAGTCTGCATTTCCATCTTCTTCCAAATAACCTTCGATGAGGTCACCCAAAAAGAGATAAACAATGTTTCATGCAAGTATGTGCCTCTGTTGTTGCAATGGGAATTAAAAGATGAGGCAACTCTGAAAGATAACTTGAACATGGTATTTCTCTTTTATTTTCCAATAAATGATGACTTGGAAGAAGACTTCTCAGCACAAGCCAGAAGTGAATAGTAAATTATATTTTTTTCTTTATGTGCTGTACATGCTGGTTATGTGTTGGGGGAGGACTTGGGATTTTTAACAGAACATTTGTAATATCATACTGCAAAACTTGAGAGGAAGCCATTAAGCAAATTGGGAATCTTATATATGGAGGAAATATTATGTTCAAGGCTTCAGTGCTTGCTATGATTAGAGTGCTCTTTGTGGGAGATTTGTTAAAATTTCTTCATCCTGGACACCTGCCAAGCTTAAGGCTTTAATGCTCTGAGATTGAGTCACGGAAGTGGGGACTGACTGCTCTCAGAGCTTGTTGACTTGCCAGGAGGTGGGTGTGGGAGGTAGTACGCAAGTAAGAAAGAAGAGGGGCATGAAAAATAATCTTGACATTCTGTGATAATCTTTTGTTTAGAATAAATAACTCCATAGCGTCAGGTTTTTAATCTGTTTTCCAAACTTGCCAACAAAAATGGGACATTTTAGAGATGTGATCTCTTCTTTCAGGCTGATGGCAGAAAGAATGTCTAGGTGTTTGGTATAAAAAAGACTAGAAAAACAAGGATTAACATGGTACTGAACATGGATAGTTAAATATGGTATCAGTCCATGATAATTATCAAGTGAAATGAATAATTTCAACACAGAAAATAACTTCCTTCAACTTTTTTCATTTGCTAACCACTAGAAATCTCTAGTGGATCTCTGCATGACTGATTTAAGCTTGCTGAAAATAGACTAGCTTTTCTGGATCATGTTTTATGGATCCTGACTGTACAGCCCCTGAGACTCCTAGAAGCATACGCTGAAAATCATTAGATAAACAGAAATTGCACAGACAGTAAGAAATGACTGTATGTGTGAGACCCATTTAATCAAATCAGATCAGTGTAATCAAGTATTCAACCTTTCTCAGAGCGTATGAGGGGGCTAATACACAAAGCTCAAATGCTTTTTGGAGGGACAAATGATAACTGGTGGGTTTTGAAAAAACTGCTGAAAACTGGGATATGGCTGCAGGATTACACACAGAGGACTGGATCTTGAAATCAAGGCAAGACAAATGCTTGGAATGTATCCACCTTTGATATGTTAACATTCACAAAACCTGGCTCGAGCAGGCTTCACAGATAATGCTTTTCAGCTGGGAGATGAGGACTGATGCCATGAGGGAGCTACTTCATCAGTCTCACATCAGCTATAACTGAACCTGTCTGTGCTCCAAGTGAGCTGAGGACAAAGCAGCACAGGTTAGCCTAAATTGCTCTCAGTGTTGTATTTGCCTTTACCCTGGTATACACTGCCTGTGCTTGTACATCAGCTGATACCATCTTGCTCGGAAGTTACAGTAGAGAGCATAATCTCATGACCTCTTAGTGATAACTCTCTGCTCTTCATGTCTCATGCATGCTTCTGTCTGACATACTGCAACAACTTGAGGTGTAGACATAGACCTGGTAATCTTGTACAGTTCCAGCTACATGGGTATATCCAGAAAGAGCCAGGGAATGAGCTCAAGAACTAGACCCAGGTCATTGCTAACAGATAGCTGTTAGTTTGCTTTCTGGATCTGCTCCAACCACCTCTCTCCTAAACATGGTTGAGGTGACAGTATGCCATAGGGACTGTTCCCAATTGTCAGTATGAGTGAAACTGCAACAAATTTGCCTTCCTTTATCCTGTTCAGTCCTCCACCTCTATCCCCAAACCTTATTACTATCAAACATATCCTTGCCAGAGCCAGGGCATGCAAAACACTGACCACAGCCCTCTCATTTCAGAGACTTTAAATGGAAAAAAACCCAGAAAAAAATGATAATTGTCTCTTAAGAAGTCATAGACCAGGATTCTACCTCCATATTTCATAGCCACAGCAGAGCTGTGAGTAGTGTGCTGTAGTGCAATATACCCCTTGACCCGTACCACAAGACCTCACCAGTTGTAGGATTCTCCCCCTACCAGCCTCCGCCTCTGTCAGCTGCTTTCTGGAAATATCCTTGTGCTTCTTTAGTCCTTGATGACAATTAGCACAGCACAGACAAAATACTGAGCTAGCTCTTGGGCTATTGTGGCAAGTACCTTTCCAACTGCTGTGGGTACAGAAGTGGCTTTGCCACTGATGAAACTCTCTCAGGTCCTGACACAAGTCACAGCTGCTCTTCTTGACATCGGCATTATCCACTTGCATGGGAAGAAAGCCCCTGGAGGGTTTGTAACAGAGGATCTGGCAGGATAAATTGGTGCACTTCTCTGCAGTTTTTAAGCTTTCAGGGTCTGTCTGTGCTGGCTGGCTGGCTTCCCAGGTGTTTTGCACTTGAAGGAGAGAGAAGACTCCAAAAAAAGACCCTCAAAGCCTAACAGTTGTCATAATCGTTTTAATACCCCTGAATTTGAGTGTTTGCTCCTCTGCCTGCCTGCTGTCTGCTGTAAAAACCCAAGTGTTTGTAATCCAGACAATATTTCCTGTTGGTCTAGAAGTTTTAAGATAGCCTGACATGAGGCTTAATAGCAATAAAGTAAGTTATGGAAGGTTATGAGGTATTTCAGAGAAGAGGAAGGACAGTAATGTTCACAGATGTTATTGATTTTATTTTATTTATGTATTGTGGAGAATCACATAAAAATAGAGCAGAAACAACTTGCTAGTTAAGTAGAAAATTATATCTACCTAACCATCTGTTTCTATAATGCTGTGAGTTACAGTGAATCTGGAGGAATCTGTTCTTCAGTGAGACGATGCAGCAATTCAGTCTTTTCCTTCAGAGACTGAAGAATTGGGGACATACTGTTTCAGTCTCTCTTCTGGTGTTAACTCACCAGCCCTTACCCCAAGGTAAACTCTCATTGTTCTCATTTCATTTTTGGAGACTTCACAGCTAACATGCTGCGTTGCCCCTTTCTGAGTCACATGTGATTGCAGCTGCTCAGCATATATATGCATGAATTCACTCAGTTTCAGTAGGGAATTTCTAGGTTAAAGCCTGCACATTACAGTTTAAAAAAAGAGATGAAGGAGGGAAAAGGAATGAAGGGAGAAGACCTAAAACTTCCCCTGAATGCCATCATAAGATGCAGGTTTATTTGAAGGTTCTATAGACAACAAAGAGAACATTTATTTCCACTTTACCTTTTATATTTTAATCTAAATAAACATTGCCCTAAAGCAGGAAAGGAAATGATTTTTCCTTTTGATGGTCTCTGAGGTAAATCTTTCAGTATGTTCCTCAAATGTCTTTATCTTATTTTATCTTTCCAAGGCCAATATTTCTACCTCTTAGGTTCTTCAGGCTTTTTTTTTGTCTATTGTGTGAGAATGTCCCAGGGTGGAGAGCATCCATCAGCACCAGGACAAGGGCATTTAAAAGGAAATATTTTCCAGTGTAAAGAATGTGGACTTAAACACAGGATTTCACAGTTAATCATAAAAATGAGATAAAAGCTTTGCTTTCAGGAATACGAATAGCAGAAGAGATGCTAATGTATGTATGTACATGTGTGTGCGTATGTATGGAAACAGGCACATTATATATATACACCTATACATAATATAAAGGCCTATTCCTTCTTTCATTGGAGCAAGGGGAATTCTCCCATGGGTTTTATTTTGTGCAACAGGGGCACGGTTACAGCAATCTGCAAAAAAAACATTAAGGCCTTGACTGACGTGCTTAAGCATCTGAGAAGGCTATTGAATTCATGGGGCTTCTTCACATACTTAGAGTTTGGCATGTGTGTAAATACTTCTCTGTAGCAAGGTCACAAGGCCTCAATTCAGCTCTTATAAAACTCAGTGGAAAGATTCCTTTTGATTTTAAAAGCAGTTGGATGGCTTTGCAGTGTGTCTTTTTTATGCTAATGCAGAGTGAGCCAGGCGTATTGCAGGAACATGTGGTACATGTTAAAAGTCTTAGAGGTTGCGAGCAGTAGCAACCTTACACTGACAACGTTTATCCGTATTGATTAAAAGATGGGAATAAAGAGGCATTCACAGATGGGCAGAAGGCAGTGAGCGCCTTCCAGAAAGGACAGCACAGGCTGAGCTCTGGCTGGGGAGTCGTCGGTGGTGGCAGGAGGGTGCTGGGGGAGCCCAGGAGGAAGGCTGAAGATAAGCTCATTATTTGGATGTAGCCGGGAGACAGCTGCATTGTCACACCCCACTTACACCTGGGAGTGGGGGGAACTCCTGCTGCGAGGAGCTGACGCCAGCCGGGGAGGAAGACCAACATCCATCCGTCTCAGAGACTGGGATTTGGCACCCGTCAGGGCCAAATTTCTGGGGAAGAAACAATACGCTGGGAGCTGCTGCAGCATAACTGCAAATGTAAAACAATCGCCACTTTGACAGGAAGCCTGCTGAAAAGGCTTTGTCTACAATTGTGTTAAATTATCTCAAGCAAAGTATTCTGCTCTAAATTTCTATTACTCCAGAGCTGAAGGGCACCAGCAGAGGGGGTGTGCTGGAGGGGCATGCCAAGAGGCACCCCTGACAGATGCGCCACACATGTCTTTTGTACTGAGAAGCGCTCAGGGACCTGGACGGGACCTAGAAAAGTGAGGTGATACTCTTCCAGCTCGCACTCAGTTGCTCCTGGAATGCTACTTCCAGGCATTTCTTTAGCAAGAAAATTTGGAGGAAACCTAGAGAAGGCCATGCAGTTGTAATGGACATGGTTCAGTAAAAGTGATAAATATCACAAGTAAATTATAACCCTATAGGGAGACCTAATTACTTGTGGCATTTACAGGAAATGGATTGCAAGGAGTCCCGGATGAGTAATCTAAGGAGATAAAAGGAGATAATTAGGAACTGGAACTGCCTAAATATTTTCAAAATTTCAATATGGGGAAATGAAGAGAAGAAAAATCATTCTGTTTTGACCTGTTCTGTTCGCAAGGACAGATGTAAGAAAGGGGGATATTTAGGCTGGCTGGTGTAGAGAAAGTGTGTTCCAATGAGACCATAAGACATTAAATAGGAATGAATAGCAAACCCCTCACTCTCTATTGCATTCAAAGCAATACTCAGCAAAATTGAAAAATAGAATGTAGGGGTAGGCAAAGAACAAGAAGTGAACCAAAA
The DNA here is from genome assembly GCF_000737465.1 of Haliaeetus leucocephalus. Lineage (NCBI taxonomy): Eukaryota > Metazoa > Chordata > Aves > Accipitriformes > Accipitridae > Haliaeetus > Haliaeetus leucocephalus. The sequence goes on from NW_010972631.1 coordinate 4,182,970, forward strand.
AAATTTAAAGGTAATTGATATCTGTATTTCATTAAAGAATCATCTATGTTTTCATGTGTGTTCATTTAAGTAAATTCTAGATATCTGTCCCTTTAACTATGCTGCATAGTTATAGTCAGTCTTTTTTTTTTTTCTCCACAGGTTGAAATTCAGCCTTAGGTAGTACTTGACTCTCAGGTGTGTATGGCACTGCTTTGGGCTGAGTATTTCCATCTTCTTATCCTATATGACCTCAGTTCTCGTTACGAGAAAAATCTGCCTTCTCCTCCTCTGATGAATAAGCACCCTTTTCTACTGTTCTTTTATTTATGAAAATGTTCTTCGTCTTTCATCCTGCCTTTTCCATAATCTCATCACTCTTGTACTTCAGCTGTTTCTCAGTGCTTTATGACAGCCTAGCTTTGACTGATGTAAACTATGAGTTAGTTTCCTCAACAATCTTCCTAAACATTTGCTTCAAAAGATACAGTAACATATAATTTGATTCCTTTTTAGTTCAAGGCTCAAAATTTTTGCTTGCATAAGGGTGGAGCATAGGAAGGTCAAAAGACAAATGAATATTGCTCTCACTTTCCTCCAGGCAATTTTTTAAACCAGAAAACCTAACTCAAAATGTAGTCCTTACCAGAATCACAGGAAGACTTGGCACCAATGGCACCTGCTCCCTGCTCTCCCCTCCCAATCTCTTCCATCTATCATTGACATGGACCCACAGCATCTACAGTCAGCATCCATCTCTTGTCCCCATTTAGTGCTCCATCCCGCTTGTTCCTATCTACAGCTCAGGAGCCACTATTGTTCTACTTCCTAATTATTTCAACTTTGAGTTAGATTAGCTGGGACAATACGAGGCATCTGGTAGACTGACAACCTCAGGTGGTGATATTGTGCAATGTTTGCTTAATTGCCTTGGTAGAATTATGCTGTTTATTTTGTTACTCAACTAGAAATGATAGGCCATTTAAAGTTTAGAAATTTGGTTGATAAGTGGGAAGATAAATGTAATAATATTGCCTACTAAAAAGGGTAATCTAAAACTGCATTGACTAAAGAACAGCTATGCTACATAATTGTGCTGAGTGGGAGGAGGATTCAACACTGTTATTACCCAGATGTGTTGAGGCAAGGAGGTCCAGTTTCACTTTTTGAGAAGGGCGAAGCTGGTTTTCCCATCCTTTCTCTCCTGGGTGCGCATGTTACACATTTACATAAAGGTCTTATGCCAGCACTGCAAAACACTGCTACAGAAATGGATAAATAAAGCTCCTTAAAACTCTGTGAAGATGGAGAACCAGTTTACCCATTTCAAGCAGTGGAAGCAAATGTGTGGACATGGGACGTGTTCAAGATGAGGCACAGAGGCCATTGCAAAGGTGGGGCTGGAAACCTTGAGACTTTAATCCCAGGCCTATGCCTGTGCTTGGTAAGGGAAGATTCCTTGTTGGATGTTGGACGCATGCATAACCATTCCCAAGTGCCTGTCATTCCAATCATGTTTCAGTTATTAGTATTTAAGTGATTAATTTTTAAGTTTTGTGAACACATGCTCTTTTGGCAAGGAAAACGCTATATAGCATCATTGTATACAAGTAAGATTTATTCTTCTAGCATGAGGTAGTAGTAAATTGGCTGTGGGGCTATCTAGCTTTTTGATAATGACACCATGATTGGTAAATCCAACTACCTTGAAAAGAATAATAAACCCAATCTTGAAGTTTCTCCTGATGTTTCTGAAATCCCCAAGTGGATTCATTTAAGCTTAAGATGTCCAGTTCTCTCAAGGGTGTGCTGTTAAGTGTGCTGCTGCTAAGGTAGGGTCAGAAGCTTTAGAGCTAAGCTGCAGCTTTTCAGCAAGCTTTGAGCTCCTGCAGCACTGGTCTGCAAGGCAGATGGAGGCTCAGTGCTCAGAGCAGAGGCCCCCCACCTACTACGCCTGTATCCTCACATCTTGGCAAAATTTCATAGGGGGAAATGAAGAAAAGAAAAAAAACCATTTTGCATTTTGACCTCTTCTATTAGGAATGACAGAAGTAAGAGAGGGAAGTTATTTATGCTGCTTGGTACAGAGCCAGCATCCTCTTGGCTAACATCCTCCTGTCCTCAGGACAGCAGTGTAGCTATGTGCTGGCTGGTGAACTAGTGAAAGCAACCAAACCCACCCTTGCCTGGGAGGAGAGACAGCAGAGACCTACAGGAGCCACACCGTGGTCTGCTAAAGATGCTTTGTTATGCTCCCTATGCAGTTGGGTTAATTGGGCCTTTTTTGTTTCCTTGCTGTACAGCTGACTTGTGTAGGATGGGAGATCAGCTTTGTAGGCACTAAACAAGAGCGAGCAGTGCCCAGGAGTCAGCAAGGCTCCTCCAGCTCCGGGGTGGGGAGGAAGGGGGAGAGTAGAAAACAGGAAGGGGAAAAAGTCCATTTCCAGATAAGCATGTTGAAAGGTTGAAAACAGGGAGAAGTCTGCTTTTCTGCTCAAAGTTTACTCATTGATAGGGACTCGGTTCTTGGCTGCTTCTGCTCCTTGGATGCATATGTTTAGAATTTGTAGAGCTTTATGTTCTGCGTTTGCAAATTATAGTGTCAAGTGGGGAAAATGGTAAACTATCAAGATGCTTGCAGGAGGTGACATCTGTCACCAGTATCTTATATGGGCTTTTATTCAATTTTGTCATCAGGGGTCCTCATGATTGCTTCAGTGTTGTCAACATGTGTGCACACAATGTCTGTTTATCGATTTATCTATCTATCTGTCTTTATACACCAATTTCCTGCATGTTACTGACACTTTGTAGGAATCATGGAACTGATGTGACTTCTTCTAATGAAAGACTAAAACTAAATCTTACTTCACAAAAGCAAACTTCATGTTGAAGACCTTCTTGGTCTGCACTGTTGGAATTCCTTCTCTTGTGCCTGTGAGATATTTTCCTGTTACAATTGCTCTGTTACAATTAACCACACACACTTATGAAACAGCAGTGAATATATTTCCCACTTTTTTATCTCTTTTGTTTTCACTTTATGATGCTGCAGTGCTTTGTGCAGTTGCTTTACTGTTTTTCCTGGATGTTCAGTTCCTCATTTGTGCTGTTCTTTCACATAGCAACAAGAAAATATCTTTCATAATGGGGAGATGGGAATATGACTACTAAGCCACAAACACTACCAAGAATGATACAGGGAGAGGTGTTGTACATGAAATTGTGTTCATTAACACTTTGTGTTTGTCTGACTGATACAATGTGATTTCAGTTCTTGTCATTGGAGAAAAAGAATATGCAAAATCCTGTCAGTGGAAGGTTATGACATTTCTTTCCCAGACTTATATTTGCCTAGACTAAAGGCACTGAACTTTAGGATGTATATCAGTGAAGTTCCACTGTGCCTTCCCAGATCAGACAACAATTCTGGTCACGAATTCAGTAGATATTAAGATGACTATTAAAAGAACACATACAAAAGAAAATCTTTTTTGGACATAATAGGTTTGACTGATTACCCTTTATTTTATCACATATCAGTGTGAGAGTATCATTTGGTTTTAATCAGGATTTTTAGAATTATGTAGCACTTGTAAAGAAATTCATGCAGGTTTCCTTTATATAGGTTCCATAAGGATAATAACATGATCCTTAACTCTTGTTTTTCCTTTCCTCTTCTGTAAGACTTCAGAGAGCTGAAAGTATCCTAATTGCTGATAAACAGCATGTCATATTCATTCAGAACCAAGGCTAAAGTTTTAAAGTCTGATCCCTGAATAGCATTAGCAAAATATATGAGACTGGTGTTCACTTTTCTCTCCCTGTTTTTAATTACAAAATTTGGGTAACAGACAAGTTTTAATTATGCTGTGCTATAGTTCTGAATAATCCTTTCAGCTACACTCTCAGACATCACAAATTAATGTGCTTCCATTGAAACTGGTGAAGCTGTATGTCCTGGGGGCCAGATTCAGTTGCCCACACATGTCTGGTGCCATATGAGATACCCTCAAGTAGCTTGCCTGGCCTCTGACTGCCCTTGTGGAAGGGTACCTGCATCCCTCCCATAGGTCCTGTGTTGTATCTGCCAGCTCAAGGGGCATCTCAGATGGCATGACACACCTGTGGCCAGTCAACATACCAGCCCTGCCTCCTGAGAGCTTAATTTATAGCCTTTTGAAATTGAAGAGAAGGAGTGAACAGGTTAAAATACCCATCTTCCACAGAATCTTTGGGGACAGTTCTTGCAGTGTTTTTTTAATTAAAACCACCTGTCCCTCCAATTTATATCCATTTCTACCTGACAGCCATTTCTCTTATTTTTCTTACTCTTTTTAAGTGCACTTAGTGGGTAAGTGCTGGCAAAAAGCCTGACCTACAATCACCAAGTAATGCCATCAAGTCTGATGTATTAACTGTCTTGGTTAACCTGTAAGGTTAATAGGGAGATGCTCTTAGCTAACTGTGTCATATCCTCATTAATCCATTATGCTGGAACATAGCAAAGGTTTGGGAATATTCCTCAGTAGAGTGCAGAGGACATAGTAAGGATTTTCTCGCCTTCAGTGGAGAAAGAATTAATAAGCTTTAAACCTGCTACTCATCTTCTTCTCTTCTGCTAATATATTTTCCCGATGCTTCCTCCTTCTCTCTGTGTAAGTTTTAATGTTGGAATTGCCAATATAAGAGAATAGCTTTTTGTGTCTGTTCTGAAGATTGCTAGAACCTGATAGTTAAAAGAAAATATTAAATATTAAAAAATGCAAAGACCTTATCTGATAGATTGGAGTTCCTCTGTCCCCTGGGAATTGTTGAAGATTAGGATAAATTCTGAAAAATCATTTCATACCCTTTCCTATACTTTTGTAACATTAATATTAATTGCTACAATACTGGATATCTTTGTTCTTCCTGAAAATACAATTATTATTTCAGTTTATCTAGATTTTTGGCCTCACTGACATCCTGGAGCAATAAATTCCAAGATCAAATTGCATAACAAGATTTATACCTGTTACTTCCTGCTACAGGTGAATGCCTCTTTGCTCTTATTTCATATGACAGAGAATAAAAACGTAACTTCTCTGAAGCTTTTCTAAGACATACAGTTCCAAGCTTTGTAGTTGTTCCAGTTTTAAGAGTTTTTCTAATTCAGTGACTGTTTTCTGTCATCTTTCTCCAAGTCTCTCCTAACTGCAGATTCTCCACTCATACTGCATGACCCACTAATGCTAAGTGTTCATTATATATTTCACTGTTATTTTTTTGACTGGCTTGCACGCCACTCTGTTTTTTTCATTCACTAGTTGAGTGGTTTACAGATTACCATGGGACCTGCCTTTTGTATTTGATCTCGATTAGGGTCCTGGCAGTAGTGTAAAAACAGCATGCTGAATAATTGTTGGAAAGTTGTCACCAACAGTTGCCATATGTTTTCTGGGTCTTTTCCAGTTGATTTGGTAAGATTCTTGACTATGTTCAGATATTAATTTATCTGGCTATGTATGAATGCCAGAATAACATAATAGGTATTTCAGCATTAGCCAAAAAAAAATGCTTATGAAGGAGTTAATAGATGATGCATGGGTAAAATTCTGCCTTTTACTTACAATGTTTGAAAGCTAGTGGTCTTCATTTGTTTTAAGCACTTAAAATCACGTGGCCTTTCAGTGCTCTGGCCATATTTGCTGATTGAATGAATACAGGTATCTTTGCCAACTTAATTACGGACTCTTTGTTCTCAACCATAAATCAATATTACCAAATCTCCACGTTCGTTCTCGGTTGGAAAGGGTTGGGCACTTCGCAGTTGCCAGAGGACGGCTGTGCTTGCTGGAGGGCCCAACAGATCAGCAGCCTCGGGTCATGCCGGGCTGGTGGTGGAGGGGGCTGAAGGGAGAAGCGCGGTGCCCACCAGAAAACAGCTATGTCACCCTGCTTGGCAAAACCAGTGGGCATCCACAAGCAACAAAGAAGTGTTTCAGGATTGCACAGGTCTGACAGCAACATTTGTCTTCCAGTGGAATCATACGGATTCAACTGTCCTTATTTAAGCGCTTGTCTGCTTCATATGAACTGCATTAGAGTGATTCCTTTATTTTCTCCCTGTCCTGCAGATGTTCTTCTCAGGCCTTGCAAGTGGAGTTCAACAAATATTAAGTAGGACAACTAGAGAAGAACTCCTGCATTTTCAAGCCCTGTTTTCTGCTATCACAGTAAACACCTTTTCATCTCACTAATAACTGGCTCAAGCTCTAAAACAAACTGGTTTTCTGCTCTTATTATGTCTATAGAGTATCAGTCTGATGGTAAAAACTTTTCTCTAATTCCCTACATTACTTTCTTCAGAGCCAGTTTATGCCCAGTTGTTTTCATGCATGTGTTGCAGATGAGCCGAGATTACTCCTGTGACTCCCCTGTTTACTTTCTGGCACCGACAGAAGGCAGTCATTATCTTGCTAGTAAACCTTCTGCAAATGGGTAAAATAATTTCTATGGCCTTCTCCCACTGGATTGACTCTTCCTTTTTCAGAAATCTCAGTAGCCATCTCTGCACCTATCCCAGTTGGTATTATTCTTTTCATGATCAAGGTATTTCAGATGAGACCTTAATGAGGTTTATTCACCATTCAGTAACTGAAGTGCCTCTTTGACTGCATTCTGGGGTCGTACTTGGTTTTGGTTTGGTTTTGAGGGTTGTTTTTTTGGTCATGGTTGCCTTATATTAATAGCACAAAGCTGTCCTGAGATCAAACAATGTATTCTTTCTCACTCTCCACTTCAGGGCATAATTTGCACTGTGTTTCTTCCTGTTTACTTTACTCTCCTCTTCAAAAAAGAAATCTAATTCCTTCTGTAGGGAATCTGTTCAGATCCTTTCCTGATGATGCAACGCCAGTTTGTGTAATTTGTAAATTGCACTACCATATTTCTTGAGCCAGCTCACCAATGAAAATGCTGTAGAAGACTAGTCCCAAAATACATGATTTCTGAGTAATAAACAAATAAGCTAACACAGCTGCCTGTGCATTCTGGTTTTCATTAGGCAGGAGGAATACATACTGAAGTGCCTGGTCAACAAATGCTGAATAAATGACACACCACATTTGCATTACTTTCAATGATGATGTCATACCAGTGATGTCTGAGTCATGAGCAACTGTTCTGGAATCCATCAAAATCACTAGGCAGGATATTAATATTAATAATTTAATGCTTTTCATTCAGCATCTGAATGACTCCCACTGTAAAGGCAGGAACACTGAGGGAAGCCAAGAAAAGTGTTTTTTGCAAAGCTGTAGAGCATCAATGAAATATAGGCAGCATTAGTGACTTTGTCAGGAATGCTCATCAGCCTGCCTAAGCCTTGTGACTGCAGACTATGTACCCCGTATTTGAGCACAACAACAACAATAACAACAACAGCAGCAGTAAAGATATTTACTCAAAATAAAACTAGTTGTTGTCTAGTGAAAAGGAGTCAAATGATCCTTGGCCATGGCCAAGGAAATTAACTCTCCCACTTGGTCGAAGATTATTTACAAGCAAGCAGAAAGGCAAGTCTAACGGTTGAAGATGATTGCTTGTTCACCCAAGAATGCTTTCCTTGAAAGAACTTTGACCCTGGTCCCAGATAACCTTTCCTGTGTTCCAGTTCTTAACCCCAGCTTCCGCAGCAAGCAGTGTACCTCTTGGAGCCTCTGAGAGAGGTTTACCCCAGCTGCACAGCCCAGGTTCCCCAAGGACTCACTAGACAGCAGACTAATGCCTTCGTCGTCCCTCAATCTCTGTAGCATAAGCAATATATGTTTTTCACCTGTTTACATAATTATTTGCAAAGTAATCTGCAAGATCTGTGAATGTTTTGGCACAGTATTTCTACTAGATATTTCTATATAGTTTAATTGTGACAAGGAAAGATGTTCTTTGCATCTGCTCTCAGTAAAATGGGCCAATGCACAGGGCTATGGTCTGTGAACATGAAACTACGAATCTTCAAGGAAGTTGTCTCGAGATCTCTAAAGAACATATTCTGCTCATCCATCTAACCACCCATCCATCAGATAGTTAGGTATAAACTATTTATAGTGAATATTAGTCAGGCTTAGCCATTTCCCCCTTCTTTGCAAATTATCCAGAAAAGAATGATGGTTTTTACGACTGGTGCACATTTGCTTTTTCTGAGTGAAGGTTAGCATGTGGCTGAGTGCGTGGTTTCTTTCTAAATCATAAATTCTAAATACTACTAATAGCATTGCTATTAGTTGATAGTTTGAATAGCAAAACCAGAGAATATGACTGGTCCGATATACAGGAATAAAGTTTTCCTGGTGTCAGTTTCTCCTATGAACTTATCTTCTTCCTGCTTCAGAGTTCACACAGGTGACTATTTTCTAGTAGTTCTGATTTCTAAGGAAAGAGTGAGTTGAATAAATGAGAGTTTTCTTACTATGGATAGTGTCATGGGGTGGCAATTCTTCAGCAGGTGAAAGCACAGAGAAAGAGCAGGGAAAGAGAATTATTTGCAGAAAAAATGGGACCCTAGAAGATGTGGAAATGGACTCACCTGACCAGCCAGAAGGAAGAGAGTGGCTGCAGATGCTTTTTCCATAGGGTAAAAGAAGAAGGATTTTAAGAGAAAGAGGCCTTTGGAAATCCCTGGGACCAGGACCTGGATCTTGTAATGGAGAGTTTCAGAGGGAACATCGGATGTGAGGGGGAAAAAAACTGACTTTGACGCTGAACTGCCATTGTATTTTAGTAGTCCAGGTCTCAAAAAGGTATGTCATGGTGTGTGGAAATCCTAGTAGCACTGGTCCAGTGGGGAGTGCGGTGAGGAGAAGGCAGAGCCTTGTGTGGGGTTGACTGCACCACGGTTCAGCTTTGACAAGCAGCATGTATTACCTTTCTTCGATGTCAAACTCTGTCAAACTGGGCCCGTGCCTTTGTTGTTAAATGTATGGCTTGTTCCACTGAAAGAAAGTGTGGGAGCATTTTAAGGAGAGAATGATGAGAAGACTTTCTTCTCACTTCAAACATATTATTTCCTCTTTTTCCATAGAAAAAAGCAATGTATTGTGCTATACACAAAGATCCAAGTAACAAATAGAGAAAATATCTGGATTCCTTACTAACTGAGAAATTAGATTTATTGGCTGCTTAACAGAACTAACATTCATTTTTTTCCTATCCAAATAAGTATTGTTTACATGTATGTGTACAGGCAAGCAAAATGACCGCCCATCTAATCAAACACATTTAATTTATTATCTTCATGTGAGAAGTGCACAGAGCATAGCTGGCTGATGGATATTCAAGGATGTTCAGTACTTCTGTAGGCAGCAAATTCCTCTTCACTGCAGCGGCCAGCCGCATTTATTTTTTCTTCTGTTGGTGCAGTCACAGCTGTCCTTGCAAACCACAGGGGCACTGTATGTGTTCCCACCTGTGATGGGGACCCCTGTGCAGCCTCATCTTCACTTCTCTGTGGGCTCAGCCATTTCTTAATGCTTTTTCTCTTGAAACGAACTGCTCTCGCTGCTCACCCTGTGCCTGTCAGGATGTCTGGATGTGTGAGTGCATGCTCCAATAGCCCCCACACAACTGCCTGTTTGGATAGTAAACGCTAGTCTCAGCAGCAGCTGAGACTCTTATTTAAATGTTGCAAAGTGCTCAGAGGTGTGGTTTTTGCTTTGTTTGTTGAACCATATATAAGAACAAACTTTCCAAGACCTTGAGGAACAGCTAAAATTGGCAGCCCTTCCTGCAGCACTCTTTGCCTGCGGCACGTTATGGGTGCCACAGCCTCAGAGGCTCACAGGGTGCCTGAGGAGCCCGGTGGCAGTGAGACAGACGGGGGGACAAAGGGCAGTGCTGCTTTTCATTTTCTGTGCTCAGCACTATGGTCACATGCTTCCTGCAGGCTTAACAGCATCGCATTACGAATGGAAAATAGAATGTTTCTTTTCTGTCTCTAAACGTAATTTTTTATATGTTTTAAAATAACTTTCTTCCTGGTTACCACTTTATAATGGGCAGGTGGTACGTCAGTGTACCAGAAGCTATTGTCTTGCAGTGAACTCTCTCTATCACTTATCCGAGCCTAACAGCACATACTGTGTGACATCATCAACCCAATGACTCATACACCAAGGTACCATAGGTGTGTTCCTATATCCTGGAGATCAGAAAAATCCTACGCAGAAGACTTGGCTTGTTTTTCCTATCTTGTTATGGAAACTACGTGCATAGGCTCTAATAGCATTAAACAACTGTAAATGAAGTCTTTCTGCTTCTTATCAGGAGATAAAGTGCCTGTTTAAAAAAGGTGTTGCTAAGCCCAGGAGAGCCTCTTAAAAGAGCACAGGCTGCTGATTGTAGCTGTCTGGGGAGAGATTTTGTATGTAAAATATTTTAATATTTTCACAGCAAACACCTGTGCTCCTGGTCAGGGGGAGAGTCCAACCAGTCTGAAGCATCTGACACATCTGAAGCTTGAACAAGCTTAGTAGTTTGACATATACCAAAAATGTATAAAAAAGGATACAAGCTGCATATGTGCAGGGTGACACTACAGCTCCTCCCGCTTCTGCAAAAATAAAACTGAAGGTAGAGAAGAGTATTTATAGGGAGTTTACAACTTTTGTCCCTGCTAAAAGGCAGCAGGTAGTGTTACTGAAGGCATTTAATAAAGCACTGCTTTCTTTCAAATCTCATTTATTCAAATAACTTTTTACACATCCCATACCAGTAAGTATGTAGGATTATTACTTTCACCTGTTTGCCTCTTTGATCTCACTGATAACTTTTCCATGTAGCGCTTGGTTCAGTTCCTCCTCCATAGCATACAGAAATGGAGGAGGCATTAGGGTGTCTGCTGAAGCAGGCTGGAATAGTTCCACCCTAACAATATTTCAGAGAGAAAAACAGAGGGAAGAAAACTTGAAGGTTGAATGTTATGGACAATTGGCTGCCCCTCAAAAGACTTGGTGGTTTAATGGAGAAAAGACTTGCTTGGTTATCCAAAAACTGGGATAAGAACCTTATAAAACCAGGCTTGCCCAAGAGGTTTCTGGAATTTTCTATTTCACATCAAAAAAAAGAGAGAAAAAACAACCTTTCATATGGCATTTCAGTATTCCTGCTTTTATTCCTAGCTGGAACAGAGAAGGGCAGACTCACACACAAATGCAAAATAATGAGAGCATTACAGCAAGAGCATGCTGAATCTCACAGAAACGAACTTCAGGAAATTTTCAGAAAGGGGACAGCAGCTGAATTCTGCTGTTACCTGAGCTCCTGGGGCTGTTACATCTTGTGCTCTACGGTGCCCTTGAGCTGTGAACCACTGGAGCCTGTGGAAGCAGGAGGTGCTCTGTTTGTATTTGTATTTCCATGGCAATGCAGCTAAGGAGTTGTTTGGTCTCTTTTCCTCAAGAGATCAGCCAAATCACTCCTCTTCACAGAGCGAGTTGGTAAAAGGAATTGGGTTGGCATTCCTGTGGAAAATTTAGCCTTGTTGCAGCTTCATGCATGGTTATGTTAGTTGTAGATATCATTCAAGTATTTAATCAACATTTGTAATTACTAAGCTTTTAGTGGGATTTTCTTCTGATGATTTAAATGCTCAGTTGTCTCAACAGGTTCTTGTTTCCTTAGGATGCACTTTCTCATTTTTGTGATACACTTGAACATAATTCTGAAGGTTCAGAAACTTAGTATTTTTAACACTGAGATTTCTGGATCTGAAAACCCTTTATAAACCCTGCTATATACTTGCAAGATAGGGCTTAGACTGGGAAACTGGAGCACCAGAGAGGCGAGGAAGACATTTGCAAGTCTCTAATCTTCAGAAGCCTGCTAATGATAACTGTGTTAGGAGAAGCTTTACTGGGACCTGTGGACCTGTACACCTCCTGCCCCCAAAAAGCAGATCTGAGGGACGCAGAGGGATAGCGGAGTCCATAGGTTTGTCCCCATCTCTCAGCAGGTCAGTAGCAGAGTTGTGAAGAGCCAAAGCAAGCCAGGAAAAAATCTACCCGCTCACTCCCATCCTTCAGCTGCAGGATACATTACAGAAGTATAGTGATCATATAAGGCAGCATGGTGGTCTTGCAGAAAGAGGGGTGCTACCAGGGGATTTGTACTTTATCCAGGCGTTTAACCAGAACAGCCAATTGAGCGAGCTTGCTTCCTTGGCTGACTCAATGCAGAGTTACGCTCTTGCTGTGACCTACCCTGCTTTTCTTCATCGGGTGCTCCTGAGGTTTTCTAGGATCCTAAGTTAGGTATGCGTCTGCTTTGATAATTCAACTCTCATACAGTAATTGCTAGTTGCATGTGCTAAGTGCAAAATTGCAGCATGATGAATAGCTGAGATTAATCTGGGACATTAATGTAGGAGCACACTGGCTTTTGGAGCTGGCTTATTTAACTGAGAATCTCCTGATGTACCTCTTCTGTTTTGATATTCAAAGTAGTTTGGGTTTTACTAAAAGCCTAGTGAAATCAGCTGAAATCTTTCTGTGGATTTCAGTGTACGTGAAGGTCTATAAGAGAATGAAACAAAGGAATTTCAAATACTCTGTAATATTTAGCTGAGAGACCTTAAGTGCCTGGAATCCAGAAGCTGAGGGTGTGAGTCAGTTAAGGGATAATAAGCAACTCCTCCTCGTGCCTTGAATGATGGCGTTATACTCTATGATGGCAAGGAGAACATGAGAAATGAGAAAAGCAAAATTATATCTGATGTGTGAAATGTCATGAAGGCAAGTATCACATGCAATAAGTATGAGCAATAAAATAGATTAACCACTAGAAATTCTCCGTTTCTGGAACAAAAAAAGTCACATTTTTGTACAAACCAAATATGAATTTACTTTTGTTTTAGAACTATCCATGAACAGTCTAATCCCAGGCAAACTGTTTTATCCTTTCTTTTCCTGCACTCCAAGTTTTAAAGAGAAAAGTATGCAAATTTATTCCTCTATGTCTGACACTAAATAATTCAACAAAATGCTGTAACTGCTGTGAGAGAGGATCCTGTGGACCATTAGCTTGTAATACTAGACTGATGAGCTAACAGCTAACTGCTTACAGGAGAACATATTTTCAACATTTTGCTGCATGTTTTTGCTGCTAACTGAGAACACATTTAATTCATTAACAGTATTTTTCTGCATGAAAGGGCTTTATACAGATTTTTTAAAAAAATCATAACTCAAAATTCCTCATGAGATTTGTGAGAGTGTAGCAACAGAGAAAATGTTAATCAGGGTCACGTCCATTACATTTAAATGAGTACATCTAATTTTTTAATAGAGTTGTTTTCTACAGCCATTGTCTTGGGTTTTTATTCATCTCAATCAAGTTCTTACACAGAAATTGTTAAAAATTAGAGGTGGGAGGGAATCCTAAATAATTTCAATGTGATTTTTGATAGAGACAGTCCTTCGGACTTTCTGCCTTTTGCCTTTATGCATAAGCAGATTCTCTTGTACCATTATCCTACAGAGTAGCATTACTGTGTGATAAATGGAACATGGAAGAAGCCTCATAACCCTCATGGGTGATCAGGGCACGTTTGTGTTAGGTGCAGTAGGCACATGTAGCAAAACCACATTCACAGCCCTGAATAAATTTCAGCTAGAGGTTACAAACATTTCCATAAGCTGTAACTTTACCACAGCATATAGTGCTACTGACGTCGGTAGGGTCACTTGCTGCCATGAGGTTTACATGTAAAGTTATGTGAATGCCTTAGGACTTGCAGACCCAGAAGAGGACCTGCTTTGGGTGGCCAAGTCAGTATATATACTAAGTGGAGCATGCTGCGTTTGTCCAAGGGTGATGCTGAAGATCCGTTTGCTTTTCTTTTATGGAGAACCAAAGAGATGAACCAGTTTATTTCCCATCAGAATTTCTTCCCTGAATTTTCAAAACTCTGGCACTCGCTCACACCAGGCTTCAGCCTGGCCAGTCGTGAGATTCACTTGTTAATGAATTACTGGCTTTTTATCAGCTTGGATTACCATCAGAACTAATTGCATTAGTCTTCCAAGGATCCTCGAGAGAAGTGATGTTTGGCCGTAAGTACTGATATTGGTGGTAAAATAGGGTAGCTGGAAAGGTAAGAGTAGCCAATTAGGTGTCCATAAAGACAGAGAAGTAACTTATCTAGCAAGCAGAAGTTCCTTCATACTGCAGGGGTGACACAGTACTGCCTAAATACTTTTCCCCCAAACAGACTTCTTCTATTTCAGTTTTACAGTAGGTATTACATACATATGTACTATTTATTGTGCATATGTTCATGACCAGTACATATTTCTTTCAAAGTCTAAAGTAATAATGTCTCTCATATCTTGCTGTAGAAGTGATTAAGAACAAGCAGCTTTATCTGATCAGACTACACTAAACTGTTATGCTCATTTCGGTGAAAATATCAGATGATTTCCTGGATGTATCTAGTTCATACATAATAGATTTTTAAAAAATTTTGTTGAAGTTGTTTGTTTTGTTTGTAAGCAGTTCCCACTAAATCAGATCCAAACCAAATCTACTCTTTCCCAAGAAATGGTTTTCTGGGTAACAATATATTTTGAATCTGGACATTAGGCTTAAGATCTGATTGCAGGACTTGATATATTTTGCTGTTAATGCAATTTGGCATTTTACAGTATTTTTTAAGCTGTTAAAAATTGAAATATTGGAATCAAGCTAGGATATAATAAAATAAATAGCATCAAATGGGCTTACAGAAAATTTATGGATGAACTTCATGAAGTATAATAGGAGAAAATCTGTATTTTTAAATTGGTCTTTGAACTGAAAATCAAGCCAGCTTTTAACGCAGTCAAGTAGAGAAAGACGTCACAGTAAAAAAAAAAAAACCACCTTCTTAATAAACCTTGCTTCACTGATGCCCATGCATGTCATCCTATTTTGAGCTGTCAGGAAAGCAGTGAAGCACATGCAGTGCAGTGGAATGCCCTGTTCCCATGCCTGATTCTCCATATATAGCTACTGCACTGCACTGTTCTCCCCTGGCTCCCACTCTGAGGGCTTAACTTGCATTTTCTTGGCAAAATTGCCTCACTGAGAACTGTCCTCACGATAAACACTCAGGCAGCTACTCCTTTGTTGCATCTACCTCCCCATCAGGACCAACAAAAGAAAAGATTTACAAAAATCATGTGCAATGAATCTTCAGCCACACTTGCTTCCCCCCCTCCCAGCTTTCATCTTGGTGTTGGTACTAAGTCTAATTTTCTTTTCTTTTCTTGTTATTTTTGGAAGCAATTTTCAGACTTGAAAGACTGCCATGCACAGAAGATGTGTTTTGGCTCTTCTGCCACTTGCATTCTGTGAATGATTAGATCAAACCGAGTGGCTGCCAGATGACTAATCAACTTGTTACAGAATAACAGGTCTCACTGGAGAATTAACAATGTCTTTATAGTCTCCCCTCAATGAAGTGTCTGGAATTTTCTTAGCTAACAGGACAGATCAGTTTAAGATTTTCCAGTGCTACTTGAATATGATTTATATAAGGGCTTTAAAAAAACCCAACACAACAAAACCAGCCCCTCCCCCCCACAACCTCCAGCATTTAAGTCTTAATTTTACTTCAGGGTTAAAGGCCATCATTTAAAGAACACTATGCCCTGCACTATGTGTCTTTTTATGCCTCTGTGTGTTAGTGGAGATGGGAGCGCCAGTAAAGAAGTACTTTGAAGCAATGAACGCTGGACTGTGCACACTGGGAATTCAGAGCTCTCAGATATCATGTATAGCTGACTGTGAATCAGGCTAGTTGCAGTGAGTTGTAGAAGGATCTAAAAATGTTGTGGGTCTGGGCAAGAAAAGGTGTGGATTTCCCAAATCAGCAGATCTATTCTCTCTGCTCTCCTCCTAGCCATCTCAAGATTTTTTTGTGAAGGGATACTCCTTCACTGTGAAGCAGATACTCGTGGATATTCCTAAAATACTCAAAACATGGAAGTGTTTGAAAAGTGCAGAGAAAAACTTGTATTTTCAGTTAAAACCATTGGCAATAATGGTGTTCTGTTCCCACTTCAATCTGTAGAGTTGAATATAAAGATGAGATTGAATTTGATCTCGATGAGTGTATATGTGTATATATGTGTGTATAATCACATGAGGAAAACATGTCCAGTAGGAAAATGTTCTTTAACTTTGGAGTCACAGGCACAAGACCTGGAAACTGGATGTTGACAAAATCAAACATGGTATAAGACACGGGATTTTAAGTAAGGGCCATTAACAGCTGTTACAACCCGCAAATAAAGTAAAGCCTATACTATGTTAAACTTTTTAAAAGATATGCTCCATTTCAAGCACAAGTCATTGCATCAGATGCTGGAGTTGCTGGAGGAAATTGTATTGCCTCTGACAAACTCTCAGAAGGTTGGACTTCTGGTATTGATTCCTTTTGGCCTTTTGACCTGAGAAAAAAGATTTGGGTGATTTACCTATACTCACTGAGAATATGCAGAGGTGGAAGTATGGTTGGGATGGTTGGAAGCGTGCTACATAGAGCACTGCGGTACTACAGTCTGAGCCCTGTAGAAGTCTATCATTTTCTGTCCTGAGCAGGGCCCAAACTTACGGAAAACTATGTACCTTGAAGCAAAAGGAGGATGATGACACAGAGCTCACATGTTGAAGTCAATGGTGCAGTTAGCTACTCCTGGTGAGTGTTGTTGTTATTGGTGCTACACCCTTACCTTGATGTAGCCCAAGACTGGAAGACGCGGTCTGCATTTTTTTGTGTCCTGTGGTGACTTCAGATTGGCTTCATCACACCTAACTTCAGAAGTTAAAAATTAACTGTCTTAATCCAACCTAATCATGCAGGTCTCCCTGTGTAGATAATGAAGAGAAACGAGATGCTACAGGTTTCGATTCCTGATTCAATCACAGGCACAAGCTTCCCTGCCCTGTGTCATCGTTGGGAGCACCTAGTTTTCCAGGATTTCTGTGCTGCAGCAGGGCGGGTGAGTGCAGCTGATTAAGCATGATTAACCTTGCTTATCGCGCTGTTCAAAGTGTCCTCCTGTGCATGAGCCAATCTTCCCCTGATACCAGGGCTGGAGCTGCTGTTTCTATTGACACTTTATGCTTCTTGCATGCCTTGTCTGCAAAAAGGGAGGCTAGACAAGGCAAGGGAGTATGGAAAAACCCTTGACTGTTAGGAACATATAAAAAGCAAAGGCTGGCACGTTCATGCAAAAATCCAGGAAATAGCTGCACGCTTTTAGCTGCACTTGTTTTTGTATTTGGGTCAATTCCAGTCATGATCTTGGCCAGGAACCGTGTCTGATTTTCACACATTTTTTGAGCCTCTGGAGTGTAAAATAAATATTTTAAATAATATTTATCTCTGTGTTACAGATCTCTGACCAAAATGATACCCACAAAATATTGCTTTCTGAAAACAGACCTTAGCAGCAATTAGATTTATTTAAACACTTTCAAAATCTGCACTAATGACTTATTTTAAATAAAACCCATATTACACACAGATAATCTCAGTCTCTAGCTATGCCAAATTCAAGTCACTTTGCATGCTCAATTTTTCTCTGTTTTTTTTATCCTAGAAGGCTGTGGGGGAAAAGAAATGTATTTGGAAGTTTTCTTGTTAATAACTGGTGTTATCATCCGGAGGGCACTGGTTGTTAGCAGTTTCTTTCTGATCACATAATGTATTTATATAATATCAATATTAACATAAGATTAGTTGGAAAAAAGTGTTGCTGAATGACCATTAGTGCAAATTGAATTGTTTGTACTAGAACTGTATGAATAGCATATTTGGTGTAGTGTTAAATTGGACTGCTGAGATAGGGGAGACATTAGCAGAGATCTGCATGTGAAACTCAGCCAGAGTCTGAGTTTGCAAAGGTCTTTAACTCACGCTGAGCACAAACTGGACTGTGCTTTGAATGTGAATGTTAGAAAAACTCCAGACATTACTGCATGGTGGTAATATTACTAATTTAGATCCTAGAAAAGATTTAAGCTGCTCTAAACCAGATCAAACCATACAATGTAGCAGACCTGGATACTCTGGCCTTCAGTCCTGAACACGTATTTCCCATTACAATTCATAGTCTGCTGCTAGAGCCTACGGAGACACTGACTGTCATTTAGAGTTTGTTTTTCCTTCTTCACCTTAATGCTGCAATGTAAGTTGCAGCAGTGCTTTGTCATGTTTTTTCATTTAATCGGTGTTAGTAAATGTGAAATTGAATCGGTGGTTTGTTCCTTTAACTCACTTAATAGCTCTAAATAGTCTTTTTGCCATAAAAGAGATTGCTAGTACCAATATGCTACACCATAGGGGTTTAGTTACGCATTCAAAGAAGAGTGACTAATTATCACTTTCTGGTTATTATCTGAAACAACGCCCTATGTATTGAATGCTGTCTGGATTCTGTTTATTTAGTTGGTTTTGGCTTCAGTTTCAATAATAGAGAGCCTAATTCTCATTTAATACTAATATTCACTTTCAGGTAGGTTGCTTTGCAGTGTAATGAAGAAGTGATTTATAGTAAATGAGAATGAGGCTCACCACAGCATGTGCCTTACACAGATCTTTCTTTAAAACACCTAATACTGGTGTTTTGCTTTTGCTTTAGCTGGTGTCATGGGTAGGTAACTTTTTCCTGGGTTCCTCAGCATTTGGTTCTGCTGATATTCTATGTAGTTCTACCATTTTGCATTCCTCCCAAAAGAAAAAAAAAAGAAAAAGAAAAAAAGGAAGTTTGTCATTTAAAGTATTCCACAAGTAACTTACTGCTTAATTTGGTAAAACTACAAAAGACAACAACATTCTATTCTGCACCATTTTAAAGGCATGTGATTTTTTTACTATTTTGGGGCTCAGGTGATAAAACCTCATTTTTTAATGCTGATTTTGAATGTTAGTTTTGGGAATCAAGTGTCTGTTGGAAGCCAGAGAACAAGGGCTTTGAAGAATTCCTGTACAAAACACAAGGGTAAATAAAAGTGGTGGTTAAGTCAATATTTTCTTTATTTTTCTAATTTGTTCAGTTTATAAACATAATCCATGAAAAACAGACAAAAATCTTGCTCTTCTCACACAAGACTTCCAGTTCATAGTTACGATTATTCTGTATCAACAGGAAATTAGGATAAGAGAGCTGAGACTGATCATACAGATAAAATTTGGATCTATTCTGGGTAGAATTTCATTAAATAGTAGGCAAATGGAGACGAGAAGATCTTAAATTCATTTGAAAAGAATTTATTTTTAGCAATAACGAAGCAGTGTTGTACTACATATGTTCATATTTAATTTCCTATTCAGCTATGATAACCTGGAAGCACTCTATGGCATTACTAAAATATTACTTTTGCATACCTTAGTTTCTAATATTTGTGTTTGGTTTTAGTTGGTCATTTCTCTCACTTTTAAACTCTAACATTTGTGAAGGAACATTTCCTCTGATGCTGCTAGACCCATACACCAAGGCCCACCCACAACAGAACCCTTGGACAGTAATCTTCACCTCTTTATGACTGTACTCACAGAGGCATATGTATTTACAGCCCTGGACTAAAAGAGGGAAATTGCCTGTGATACATATCCTCTGTGTAGAGAAGAGAGGGGGTGAAAAATGAACTGCTGAAGAGAAATGTAAGATGCAGGTCTGGGGACTAGAATGAGATGGGAAATGTCTACATCTGGCCAGAAAATGGGTCTCAGATGTGCGTTACTAAGGCAAAGGAGAATACCCTGCTCTGAATTGACTATATGGCTTGAGGAGCTTAGATTTAAGGTTTGGCTGGCCCTTGAAAGAGCATTCTGACAAGACTGGGGGCTGTACAAGGAGCAAGAGCAAGATTTTCTCCTTGCTCTCTGCCTGAGTTGGGTGACATGGGTGACATGCCTATGTCACGCTCCTCCCTGGCCAAAAAACTTGCTCTGTGGAAGCTGGGCTGGACCACTGACTTCCAGGCAGCCAGGGTTTCTCCACCTGAGCTTCTGCTTCCCTCCTCATGTTTTTTTCTTTTCTTGGCTGTAGCTTTCAACCTGACCAGGGCACCTACCTGAGCTAGGGCTGGCTGGCTTTTGCTCCCTGGGCTATGCTCTGGGGTACGCTGCCTGCCGAGTGCTTGCAGTGAGTTGATCTAACACAACAGGGACCTCTGAACGGAGCCCTGAGGCTCTCCTGTAATATTAATCCTAAAACCAACTCATACATGGATAAACTTTAAAACCAAACAAACAAACAGAAAAGCCATTTCCTTGGTTCTGCTCGAATCCTGCTTCCCAAAGGTGACAGAACATACAAAAGAGCCAGCAACACATGAGAAAAATGTCCTGAGGAAGAACAGAAATCTCCTTTAAAAGCTTTGCATTCAGCAAGTTGCCGTTTAGTTCCTGTGTGAACAATTAATCTTAAAACAAATATTTGGCCAAGGGGGATTGAGCTCCGGGAGGTTTCATAGCTAACTAGGGTTGAATGAAAACACACACTGCCTGACTTCTTCAGGCCAGTTTTCCTTTTTCACCCTCTCCATAAAAATAACTAAAAAAAAGTATCTGTTACAATGACCCAGGTTTTGCCATTCAAACCTCCCTAAATTACAGGCTTTCCCTCAGAGACCATTTTCAATGGGGTATATAATGCATGGCTGTGTTACACCCTACCACTCTTTGAGTTCACTATAACTGGTTATTACTACGTTAAAATGTAGTGGTCTGGTTCAAAGGCTTTTCTATAAATAAATATCTTCCTAGCTGGGCAGATGACTGTCCCTACCAGCAGCTCCTGTGTTATCGGCTCTCTAGTTTTTAGCTCTCAGCTAGGCATGGCTTGGAGCTGCTTTGAAAAGTCTGTGAATGGCTGGCAGCCTCAAGGTCTTGCAAAACCTGATTAAGATCAGATTGGAAATCAATAATGATATTGCATTGCTAGTTCTTATTCTGGTTAGTATTTCAATGGAGATTTTTTTTTAATTTTCTGTTATCTACACTTCCTGAGTTGTATTTCTTTTTAAGGGAGGGAGGAGAGAGGACGTGCCTGTTCTGCTTGGGACACAAAGGTTGTACGCTATGTTCGTGCAGTCATGGATGCCCTATCCAAATCAATGGAGAAGCTCCCATCGGCTAGAGGAAGACTAAGGTACTACCTCAATAGCTGGTAGATGCCACCGTGTCTTGGCTGTATTCTGGATTATGCTGTATGTATGGGTACTTAACCCCCGGAGAATGGTAAAAAGCATAGCCAAGGGGTATATAAAGCTCCTGTAAATGGTGCTGTGCTGTGCCCCAGCAGTCAGCAGAGCCCTGTGCTTTCCCTGCCCATTGGCAGCTCTACCCGGAGCAAGAGCTCAGGCACCCCTGAGAGCCTCTTCCAGTGGACAATGAGTGCTGGCTCCCTTCCCCTGCCTGAAATCATGCCCCCTCTGAGCCTCCTGGGCCATCTTTGGATAAAACATAGTTGGTGCCCCTGCACTAGCAAAGATAAGTGAAACAAAAAGCCCCTTAATTGAACAAATTGACCAGGGCAATCCATTTAGACTGCGGGGTCTTTAGGGAAGAGGCTCGCTTGTGCTGTGTGTAGTAACTAATGGAACGGGCTTCTGATTACTGCAGGCTTCCTGGCTCTACAGTAATACAAATGATAAAGGGATAAAAAAGCATAAACAATATGTGGCACTCTTGGCAAACAGTGCTTTCCATTTTCAAGGCACTGTAAAAGAAAAAAACCAACCTAATTCCTCCTTCGAGTGCTAACTAGCAGTAGTATTCATCTCATGGATCCAAAAACTGTAAGCTGGCTCTCCACAAGACTATAAGTATTGGGAGATTCTTAAAAAAAAAAACCTAGCCCATTATATGGTGTTTGGTTTGGTTTGGTGTTTTTTTTGTCTTCACATCCTAATTTTTAGGCTTTATATTTTCAAAATTTTGTCCACTATGATGGGGAAGGGGAAGGGGGATCCAAAAATTTTTCTTATAATTGCATAACTCCAAAGGCTGAGTCGTTATTGAAGCATGAAATACTGCATTTAAATAATGAGAAACAAAAGACACGTCATGGTTAGGGAAAGAATACAGTACTGCTAGCCGTGTCAGATCAAAACTCATGAAGCATATCCTAAGAAATCATGGGATTGCTTTAAGATTTCATGAGAATCAAAACAGTTTTTTTCTTTTTTAATTGCCTCAAGGTTTCCGCAGTCACTTCAGACTTTCAAGTGCCCTTCCAAAACCATGAAAGCTGGCAATTTACCTCTTTTTAATGACAGACAATTCCAGTAGAGGGTGCTTCTTGAAAAACATTGAATATTGGAAAAATTAGTGACACTGAGATCACCATGATTTGGTAGTTTCAGGCTGCTCACTCTGGGCCTTTTTTCCCGCAAACCATACTGCCTTTCAAGTTGTTATGAAAGAATATCATGGCAAAGAACCTTTAAAAACAAGTTATTGCTTCAAAGGATGCTAAGAAAAATCATATATCACAAGTCTTTAGTGGGCTAGACAGAAACTGTCAAATTGACACTAGAGTTCAATGAAAGAGACAAAAACACAATGGGTTTTTTATAATTAAACTTTGAGTACAGTTCTGTATATTTGTTTTTGAGAATTTTAACAGGCTGGGGTTTTTTAAATGCCAAGTAGGAGCTTACAGCTAGTGACATCAACTTCTAACATAGTAACTATTGTACTTCACTCCGGTTTGTATTGCTCCAGTGATGCTGCATAAACTACTACAGGGAAGGCAGCTTCCAAGGAACAGGAGATTTTAGCTGCCCCTAAATTACTGGAAATGGTGTGCTTATATGACATAATAAAAGGGTATGCATAGAGGAGATGTTTCGGCAACTGCAATCTGCTGCAATTATAGCAGATACGACTACACCAGGCGACCAATTTAAGTGAATGGCATTCAAAACACAAAGCCAGACAGTCCATGGGGAATTTCAGCTCTTTTCTTCTGTAAGGACTAGTTTTCCCAGACATCCACGGCCCTCTCCCTCCTCTCTGGCATTTCTTTTTGATCTTGGTGAACCTGTCCCGGCGTATGGATGAAATTTAAAACTAAGGATTTGACCACTTGTGGTCACTGAAAATCACAGGGCATTTGTAGTAAGAGCAGGCTTCCAGCTCCGGCATCACGGACACATTTCGCTGGGAATAGCAGCATTTTGGGGCTCGTGTGGGAGACCCCTTGGGTCAGGGCTCTCCAGGCTGCCTCTGCCCCATGCTACAGCCTTACAGACCCAGCACGGAGGGGAGGGAATCTCAGCCACCCACCCACCCGCCTGGGGATGCTCTACTGAGCGTGGGCCATGTGAATTTGGCACAATTATTGACAAAAGGTCATCTCTGTGCAGGTGTACATAGCCACTAACATTTCCAGTTCTGCAGGAAGGAAAGGATCTCCTGTGCTTACAAGCTCCTTAAACTTTAATTTCAATAACATTGGCCAGAGCCTGTATTCAACGAATGGCATGATATTTTGTGACTAGGTTACCAGCAAAATATTTTTTTCCACTATTGACACTGCCTGAAAGCCTGCATATGTTTGAACATGACAGTGTTTTTGAAAAGTGGTTTTGTGATTGTTTTATTTTTTTTTATTTTAAAAATGAGGTGTGATGTTCTATTTTTTTTCTGCTTATTTTGCCTACTCTTGCTTTACACACGAACAAAAAATTTTTCACTGTGGCCTTTCTGCATTGGTGAGCATCAGGGAAAATGAATTTTCTGACACAGAAAACTTCTGAAATTTCTAACTTCATGTGGCAATCACAACCATCCTTAGCTTTGAATATTTCTAACATATTACTCTGCTATACATAAAAAATCCATTTCCAAACCACTTGTAAGGAGCCTATTTATTTGTCCATGAAAGTGTATAGGCATTGTCCATGAAAGTGTATAGGCATAGTAGAGAAATTTTATGTGAAAAACATTACCTTGTTTTAAGTTGTGAATGAGAAAAAAAAAAAGAAAGAAAACCTTAAAGAAATGTAAGTTTTGACAGACATCTACATATATTTCAGAAATACTTGACAGCATCTTGTTCAAATTTCCAGAAATGTCTCTGGGCTGGGACCAGATTTAAAGAATGTTTAGTCCCCAAAGTAAATTGTTTTTCCAGAAAGTTATGAGTATGTCAAAAAAGGGATTATTATAACAGTTGCTGTCAATAAGAAAAAGCTAAAGTATATTGGTCCCTTAGGGGGAAAAAAGCCATATACTAGATGATTTTGCTACTGCATTTAACAGGTGCAAGGAAGGCGTTAGAATTCTGTGTAGTTCTTCTTCCTTCCTGAGAGCTGCAAATATTTTTTTTAATTTTCTCTGCTTGTTTTTTTATTGTAAGATTGTATTTTCACTACTGGAATTTCCTGCTTATATGGTGACATGTAAGCCAGGGTATTCTTGGCTGTTACCAAACCTTTTGATTTCTTGTTGGAGAAGCCCAGAACAAATAGCAGTTAGAGGCTGCTGATGGGCTGCTCATACCTTTGCATTGCTTCCTTTGTGAATTTATGTCTCTTCAATACCATGATGTCCGAAGAAAGTCAGACTTTTCATACTTTGAATTAGATGATTTTCTTCTTGTGAGATATACAGTTCCTTGGTAAACTTAGCCATGTTGCTATGCATTTGAGTTTTGTTTTTCTCTTCTGGATAAAAATTAGCTCCAGTGAGATCAAAGACAACTTCAGCAGCTGAGAGAAAAAGGTAGCACTCCCTTTTTATTTTCTCCCATGTTTATTTTGCTGCCAGCTCTCTTTGAAAATGGCCCTTTTTGCCAAGGCAAGAATTTTGCTAAATGAATTAGTGTTAATATTATGTCTTGTTTATTTGCACAAGTGGAACATGAAAGATGGGAAACACTGAAGTGAAAAGATAACAAGAGATCAAAAGCAGACCAGTACGAAGAAAAATGTGAAGAGTGGCCGAGGTACGTATCACACACGCTTCAGCCCTTCAGCGGCAGGTTGGCCCTTGAAAATCCTCCGACGGACCTGCCAAGGTGCCAGACCTCAAGGCTCTCCCTGCAGCAATCCTTGCAACCCTCCAGGCTCGACTCGGGGGATTTTGAGGAGTGAAACTCACCAACTGCAGTGTCGCAAATTTGCTATGTCAGGCTGGAGAGGGGTGAATGAGGCCTCCCAGGTTCCAGCCAGATCTTTGCAAGAGCAGAACAGGGACCAAGCGGCACACGTGTTTTCATCTCTGTTCCTCAACGGGATGCTGAAGGAGCTGAATTTCCTTCTGAGGGGCTTGCCGCCAGCTCCCATTTCATGCGCCTCAGTGAGACCGTGAGAGCTACAAAAGCTTGGACCACTTCAGTCAGGTCCTCATCCTTCAGCCTGCTGCTAGCCAGAAAGTAATAAATTAGATATGGCTAAAGACGGGATTAGATGACAACTGAGGACAGGAATCCATCAGGATCCTTTGAAAGCTTAAAAATATGCTAGTCACTACTGAGGGCTGCAGAAAGAGCTCGTCGCTTTTTAAATCCTGAAAACCTGCCTATGACCAGCATAAACTACATGCTTCCTCTGTGTGGTGACTAGCTGAAAATCACAGGCTTGCACAAAAAATGCAAGGTGGGGTAGTCCAGCCTCCTGCTCAAGGCAGGAGATTGCTCAGGGCCCTGCTGAGTCCAGTTTTGAAAACGCTTGGGGATGGAGACTCCAGAGCCTCTCTGGGCAGCCTGCCACATTGCTTGACCACCCTCATGGCAAGGAGTATGTTCAGTCAGGATTGTTTAATAACTGAAAAATGTATTTCTCGACTAAAGAAATTTTATGCAAAATGCCTTCTTTTGGGGTGTGACATTTTCTCAGAAAAGACAGTCTCAGAAAAAAAGGTTATTTAAATAGCCAGAATTAACTGTTTTTAATCCAGTGGATATCTCCTGGGCATGAGTGTAAAATGGCTTTACACTTCCATTTTCTTCTAGGCATCAAGTTTTCTGGTTGTGCTACATCACCCACAGTGTAATTCTTATTGTATATATACTCCCCTTATTTTAGGGGAAGAAAACTGTTTATGATGCCAGAGGAGTCATCCACAGTTGGAAATGGGAATGTAAAACACTCTGTAACAAATCTCATAAGAATTTCTGGCATCGCTGTGAATTCAACTGCTTTGGTTGTTGGCCCGTATGTGAATGTGTGTTTGTGTGTAAATCCACACATATACATATATGTGGCTGCACATCCACATATCTGTAGATTCACATACACATATTCATATATATGTGCATGTATGTGTGAAAACACACACACGTATATAAAATGCTTCTTTTTGGAAAAAAAACCAACACAATTTGCATCTGGCTGTGAGTAGAAACTCTGTTTTCTGACCTTTAGCATTATTTTCCCTACAGTCTAGTCATCTGACTCGATGCAATGATACAGTCAATGATCTAACACCTGTAATGATACGTGTGCTGACAGACCTGTTGCAGCTTTGGTCTTAGCTATTCCGGGAGAGCTTATTTTGGGCAGTGAAGGCACCCTGGGCAGACGCTGAAGCTACCAAGATGGGTGCCAGTGTCACCTACCTGCCACAAGACAGGGCAGGGGAGGCTGCCAGGCAGGTGATGCAGCGGTGCCTGGGCAGCGCAGTGCTCCACAGACCCGGGGAGGCTGTCTCTCTCTCACGTCGGCATGAGGGCTGTGGGAGATGCTTTTGGTATGAATCACCTTGGCAGGAAAATTGTCAGCCGAAGGGAACGCACTCAGAGAAGAGCCACATAATAATTAGAGGTGTGAGTGTAATGACTTTGTGCAAATACGTACAGAGAATAAAGACATCTTTGGTGTCACGTCAAACTTGGAAGCATGCGGTGGCATGAGAGGTTATAAATAGGAGCACTGGGATGAAAACGGAATGGCGCTGGGCTGAAAAGGCTCCTGATGACGGGCACTGCAACCTAGGCAGCTCCCAGCACCCTCTGCCACCGCTCCTCCTTCTCCTGCCTTCCCTCGGCTCGCAGTTGCAGCAGCATGTTTTGGGACTTGACCGCTGCGGGCTGAGGAACAGACCGCCCTAAGAAAAAACATGCTTTTCTTTTTTTGGCTGTGTTTAACCTGACTGGTTTGCCCACCTGGCCCATCTGGGCAACCGCACAAGCGGTTGTGCTGGCAGAGGTGGCAGACTAGCATGAAGTGGCAGGGGCAAAGTCTGCGTGGGCCAGTCTCGCAGCCACCCACATGCACACACAGTTTGCTCTCCAGCTGGCTCCCAAGGAAGGTGGAAACCTGCCAGGAGGAAAGGAGAAGAGTATCTTGCACAGTGCTCTGCGGAGAGCAGTTCTGTGCTGAAAGGATGGAGATGAGCATGTAGATGCTGCTTCCATACTTTCCTCCCTTTGTTGTGCCTGAGCTGCTTTTTGCTCCCTGACCACCACCCTGAAACCACAATTTGTTCTTGACTGAAGAGCAATGAAAACAACATCACCATTTCCCAAGAAGACTCATGGCAATTGTATTAGTTCCATCTGATAAACAAATGAGTATACATAATTTCTCTCCTTGTCTTTCCATTGTTTCAGCCAGAAAGCATGTGCCAGAAGCGGATGCTAGACTTAAAGCACTGACTACCTATAACTTGATCTCAGACGCTGTCTTCCTCTTTGTTTTGCAAAATGGAAACAAGTTCTGATTTATCATCAGTTGATAGTTCATTTGGAAGTGGAACAAATTAAATTGAATAGGGACTGCTTTAATTCTGAACATTGTCCGCTCACTGTTTTGAAAACACTTAAAATGCTTAGATTAACTGTCTTTCTTTATTCTTTCTATCCAGGCAAATCCTTTTATAAGGCTAATGAAACCTCATCCATTGGTCTGAATACAGTTGTGACTTTATTGCATATGACCTGCAGCCCTACAATATCATAGTAGTGCAGGGAAGGTAAGTTGATATTAATTTATTTTTGTGGTGTTATTGGATAATTCTGATATACTGAAATACTAAAAAAAAGTTCCTCACCTCTGCCTAAAAAGAAAGACAGTAACTTTCTGTAAAACTTGTCATTGATGATATGAAATAGCATTGCTGCTTGTCAGGAAAGTTAGTTTAATTTCTGTGGTTGAATGTTATAATCCAAGGACAAAATTCTGTGTTTCTAATGGGAATTAAAGCTGTATAACTAAGAGCACAAGGTGGTCCCTAACAGCAGAATCTATTCAGAAACTATTGTTTTTTAGATTTATGTAGTGTTTTATGCCTATCCCAAATGCTGGCTGCTGGTAATTTCTGCTGCTATTGTTGCTTAAGGTCATCTATAAATGCAAAGTGTTTCTCAGTGCGTACTTGACAGCAGTAACCTAGATAAATATTTTCATTTACATAAACATTGTCTTAACAATTCAGAAACTGTAGTAAATAGTCTCAAATCCCAGAAGCCATCTAGACAGTGCAAGAATTACATTGTTTTTTGAAAAAGATTGATGTACTGTATTATTTCATTGGTCACAGTCCAACACAAGAGGGTGGACTGATGAAAGAGATGCTTAACACATCCAGGGTTTGTGTTGCTTTCTTTTTTCTAACTGTGCTAATAGATGAATTTCCATTTGTTTTTCAAATTTTTATGTACCCTTACGCAATAAAAGATAATCTAACTGGACAGGCACAAACAGTGGAGACCAACTGGCTTTTAAAAGCGAACCGAAAGCCAAGGAACCTCTCTATAATTGCCACGAAGTACTAAAAAGAAATGAAATTACTTTCTGCCTACTTGAGAGCACAAACATTGGTATTTTGTTAAAAATGAATGCCACTCAGAGCTCCGTAAGTTCACATGTGAGTAGCTGCAATCCTCTGTACTTTGTTGTATGTGCTCTTCATGGAGGTAATGTACTCCTGCAAGACCTCTTGGACTCGGACAGGTTCTTCACCCATGCAACGCTGCACCACAGGCCTGTGCCAAAACCAACCAGGCTCCAGGCATTTCAGAGAGGCTAAAGCTAACACAGAATACACTAAACATGGTGTGGGTTGTTTGCATTTGTTCTCTGTAACTAATATCTTGTAAGACCAACCAAGAAAGAGACCCTTTCTGTACACAGGCACTTTGACTCCAAGGATTTCGCTTTCTTTCAAAAAAGCGCATGTATGTGAACAGATCCAGAGAGGCCTTGGGTCACCTCCAAGGCAATTCCTGCTTGTTGCTTATGCAGCACGAGCCGAGCGCTGCTCTTTGCAGCTGGACAGGGCTGCCTCCTGCTCACTGTCCAGCCTGAAGCCTTGTAGATAATGAGCTTTAGGTGGAGTAGATGTGGCTGAATATATATATCTAGCACAGGTTCACTGACATGCTGTCTTCCAGTGTTGCCATACCAGCCCAAAAAAGAATGAAATAAATATAAGGAGGTGAATATGCCCTACTCGGGATACTGGTGTCCCGTTAGAAGAGAAATCCAGCATCCAGCCATCGATTGCCATTGCCTCTGCATGTATTATCCAGACCTTGTGCTCTGTGTAAGTTTTGCAGCCACAGCATGAGTGTGTGTTGGAGCAAAGCTCTCTGAGCAATTGCATTGTTGCTGTGATCTGTTGATACTGAATTTCAACAGCTAATCCTTCTAATCCTCAAACAATTATTTTAGCCAATACTGTAGCTGTTCAGAATTAGCTGACAGCATTTGTGTAGTTCACACTTAATTTAAATAATCATTGTCTTATTATGAGTCTCCCATATGACCAAATTACTTGACTCCATATGAATGCATTACAAATTCACTCTAAGTATGGGTCTGCAAGCACATGCACACATATATGTAGCCATCTGTGCATGCGTCTGTTTTACATGTTTGCATTATAATTTAGAACTGACTAACGGTGTTTGCTGTTCAGCTTGGGGCACTTGAAAGAGAGTTTCTTTTCAGGAAGGACTGATCACCCTACAAAAACCAAGCCCCCCCAATAAGGAGCTCAGATTTTGCATCTGGATCCATTAGTAATTTCTAAAAATCTGGGGCAGATTTCCTTACAGCCGGGGGTTCTTCTGTGCCCTGTCACAGCCCACAAACTGGGATTAAGCGGGGGCCTTCAGGAGTTAGAGGTGCCTTGTCTCTTCTCTTCCTACTGGGCTGGTGTTTGTCAGTTGTGATGTGATCACAGGTCTCAGGAGCCCAGACAACCATTTTATAGGTCCATATTTTGGCAGCAGAAAGAAGAAACACGAATTTCTTTTTGCTTTCTTAATCTATAATTTAAGTGGATGACTACTGACCTAAATTTCCTACGGAGGAGGTGCTTCTCTGTGCTTCATTTCCTCTCTCTGTGTGGGAGTGTGGCAATTCCTGCCATTGACTGCAGAAACTCCTGCCTCCCAATTACAATTTCAGTGCTTTGAAACTGCAGCTTGTGAGATAGCTCACAAACTTGCACCCAGCCATAAGCATGTAGCTTCCCCCAAAGCTGCCGAACTTTCAGATTCCTCAGTTTTAACTGGGCTTTGCTCACCGACTAAGATGTTCAGACAACATAATCATGACTTTTCTGAGTATTCTGTGATTACCACAGGATTTTGAAGAGATTAACTGTCCAGGTACTATAAGGTTATACCTGCATTAAAATGCTAGGAAATAGATTAAATGCCCTGATGCTCTTTAACCCTGGTTTTGTCACTGTCTCCAGCTAGTGATGGAGCTCAGGCCCCATTGCAAAGTTACACTAGTACAACTTGGTGATGACAATGCTGCCAAGTAAACTTCATGGGGTATAATCTGTCTGTCACAGAGTAATTTCCATTAAATTCAATTTCCTGCATCATTATATTGTAAAGAGAGAGGAATCTACTTATTCACAAATTGCTTTGAAGATTCTGAGCGCAGAGGCAGTGAATTACACTCATTTGATTGCTAAAGCTCAGCAGATAGAGAAGGCTGTTAATCATCCTTAAAAAATATTTTACTGGGTTTTATTTTATTTTATATAGTACTCCTTCCAGGTATCTGACATATTGTACAATGTAAACCAATAAAATAAATACTTAATAAAATAAATATTTAAGCAGAGTTAGCCTAGGTGGGGCAAGAAAAAACTATAATTAAGTACAGAAAAGGAATGAAGAAAGGATGAGTTGTTTGAAAAACAGGGGCAGGGATTAAGACCTAGGAAGGTCCCGCACTGAGATTTTACCAGTTAAATATTATTCTGCTTCTGTGTCCAGATCTAAGTGTCCATGTTTAGTGAGCAGCCAGAACAACGAGATCAATTCTCTGTGGTTCTGAAAGGGAGCCTAAGCAAAGAACAGTATTTTCTTCCCCGGCGTCTATTTGCACATGTCAGCAGCCATACTGAAAGCATCCTCTGTCCGTGTGTCTGTGCAGGGTGAGACACCGATCACCAGTCTTTCTGGCTTCTCCACAAGCAAACTGGGGAGTGGAAAGTGAAGCCGGCCAGGGCTGCCCCACGCCAAAAAGGAGGAGGCTGCTGCTCTGCACTTTCATTTCCCGCGGCTCTCCCTGAGTGCTGCTGGACATGTGCTCAAGAAAAGGCAGCTGGTTATTTTTAGATACCAGTTGTATTTTCTCCAGCCTGTTTCTGTGGCACACTTTATATCGCTGCCTCATCTGACAAAGGGTGACAAAGCAGGTTTAGGGGACAGCATGCAGAACTGTAGAAATTCATCTGGGAACAGTAAAACGCTTTTCAGCTTGAGGCCGTTGTGTTGTGTTATTTCAGAGATGAGCTGGTGCCTTATATTCCCACCATTTGTTATCTATCAGTGTCAAACAAATATTCAGAAAGGCCTCTTGGGTCTGCTGTCTCGCTAACACACCACACATACAGCTCACACAATCTATAGCCTGCTGAAACCACTTTTGCTTGACCATCTATGGCACTGTGCGTGACCAAAATACTTAAATACTGACTCAGAAACGTCACAGCTAAACTGCCATGTCACTTAATGAGGCTACATTACCATAGTTTTTTCAGGCTTTCTTAGAGTTATTTGTCAAGCAGAATTATCCGTTGGGCTTGTTAGAATCACCCAGATTAATATTTGTAATGGAGAGAGAAAAAGGGGAGTTAATTTATGGCAGCAAAGAATCACTTGTGAAGGGGCACTGCAGGTCTGCACACTGACATTGCCTATCTGTTCCAAAAGAAATGTTGCCAACTACAGTCAAAATGTTTGTACACTTACTGAAATGTGTGGATTTTTATTAAGACTGAATTATCTCACAGTTCTTATTTCTACAGTGTCAGTATATTCCTGCAATGAAAACAATTTCTGATACCCAAGCCTCTGACCCCTGTTGCAAACTCCACTGTAATGCCAAAGGGAAAATGCTGGGGAGATGCTGCCTTGAAGGCACCAAAAAGGTCATTGCAAGAGGAAGTCCCTGATACACCGTGAAATTTTCTTTGCTGCTTTACTTATACAAGGGGCACCTAAACCATGGACTGAAGGCGTGCTGCCTCCAGTGCATGGCAACACCATAGGCCCTTTCTGCATTAGGATGAAAGAAGTTTAAGTAATTTGTTAAGAGACCAAACTCACCAATAGCCAGAGTTTTGGGCTTGCATAGGATGTGTGAAGTCACACCAAAGCCTCTTCTCTGCCTGGTGAGAAGCAGGAACCTATGGTCTCCAGCACTGAAGTTCAGGACTCCTGCTGCCAGTCTATTACCGTGGTCCAGGTGGTTTGTCTTCTGTTTTCTGACCATAAATGCTGCCCTGGAGCTTCCTTTCCTTTTGAAACTGGGGCAAGCAGCTTCTGACGAGACGCCACTTAGTGAGTTCATTCTCAGCCAGCTCTGCTGGTGACCACCACTTACCCTATGAAGACTGCTCAGCTCTGTGCCTTGAGAAGATCCTCACACTCTGTCCAGAATCCTTGCTTGGCAAAATCTCCCAGGAAACAGTAGGAGTTTTGACTGAACGAGGTTTCTAGGATCAAGCCACAAATAAATTATGTTTGTTGCTTTGCAGTCATATGGAACTTGTCTGATCATTGTAAAAATAAGAGTTAAGACTGAAGCTGAGAAAGAACAGGACACTAAATTATCATTGTAATATACAAAAACCCCACCAAGTCTTCAGACTTCCATTGCAAAACTGCTCTTTTTATGCTAGTGTTTTCACAATGGATCAGCCTGAAACTTGGCTCTGAATGGGAATATGTGCCCCTTTGAGCAAATGAGCTTCTAGTCTGTATGCTTGTTAAACTTGGCGAGCAGGGGAGCCTAAAGCCTTAATTAATGTCACTTGTGATATTAAGAGGCAAATAATAGAGCAGCAAGTCAATTTGCAAAAGTGAAGACAAAAAGGCAATGGGGAGCATTAAAACAGTTGCACCAGTTCCTATGGATTTCTGTAAGACCCATAAGCAATGCTTTGAAAAAGCAGGGAAAGGAGAAAGCAATTTTGCCCTTTTTTTGGTTTTGTTTGCAGAGTCTTGGGCTAATTGTCCCATGTAAACAGTTCATTTGATAGAGGAGGAAGTTAGGTCTATTAAGTTGCTCAACAACTTCAGTGTTGAATTTATTGCAATGTTTGTTTTAAAACAGATCTGCATGTTTCATATAAAATACTTTCAAATTTGAGATTGTTACTTTCCAAACTATCCAAGACTCAGCTGGTTTGTTACACATTTAAAATTCAGCTGGGTTTTGCTGAAAAGTTTATGAGCTTTTCTTCTGTTCTCTAAATAAAGTTGAGCATCTGAGTGAGAACTGGGGTTTCTGACTTGGCCTGAGTCCATATCCAAAAGCTTCATCTATATCTTGGATGATAGATAACTATGAACCCTGGAATACAAAACTGATGAGACTCTCCCAGCACAAGCTGCTTCCTCATTTCTGACCTTTCTCTCACTGAGTCAGAGACAGTATTTGTCAAGCAGGGCTTAGTTCAGGTCAAACACAGCCACCATTAGCTTGGAGAGAAGTGGCAAAGTCCAAATTTCCAATACGGAGGCTGTTGTCTACCTGATGACTTGTATTCCCTAAAAACCAATATAAATTTTCTCCATTTCCCAACTTGATAAATGACCATAGGTACAAACACTCCGGGGTCTTTGACTCCCTGGGAATTTGGATCTTTGAGGAAGTTAATGGGATTACCCATGTGATGAGGGACTTACCCATGTGAGGCTTAGGAGGGCTATCCCTTAACTCAGCAATGACGTTCTGCACGTGCGTCGGGAACGATGCCGTTTGCATTACTCCTTCTGAGCCGCTCTACACTGTTGGACTTAAACGGGCTATTCTCAGATAAAATGATTGCCTAAAACGGCAGTGGTTTTTACTCTGGTCATATATTGCTTGGCTTTGTGGGAGTGCTGTTGTAGTGTTAGTCCTGGAATCCCACTAAGCAGAAGCAGTTGTCCTCTTTTTTGCCCCCAGACATCTGGTCACACTGTGGCTACAGCTGTAGATCTGGCACCCACAGCAACTTCTCGGGCTGAAATTTATAGTGTTTATTTTAATATTTTAAAAAGTAAACTTTCTCTCTGAAAGACTCTAAAAATTAAGAGAAAAGTGTGGATTTTTCCTCAAGAGTCAGCATGAAATGTCTTAGAAAAGAAAGGCAGAAAAATTCTGCATCTGACAGATAATTATGTTTTGCAAATGCAAAGCAAGAATGAATCAGAACTTTAGCTAGGTATAAGTATTCCCATATCAAGTGACCTCCTCATGCACTGAGGTTAAAAAGCAACAGAGGAGTGTCTCTGATTTGGTGTCTGAAAACAGAGTCATTATTCTCTGTAGTACAAGCACGGCCATGCATTTTGCTGCCAACGTGTTTTTTTCAAATCTCTGAAGTGCTAGAGTACTACTATGTAAAAGCAAATATTAGTGTTTTAGATAGATGGATCTATCTATTTTATAAGTTTCTGCTGTGCAAATATTTGTGTTACATGGGATTTTAAGTATTTTAATTTTTTTTGGAAGTTTTATTCTCTTTTCAATGTAGCAGGAACCGACTGTTCTGGTAGTATTACATAAAGATAAACTAGTACAAAGGCTCTGTCACGAGCTAAAACTGCCAGACACCTGGGTTTGATCTGGACAGTCCGTGTTTCCATGCATCTCAGGGTGATGGTCAGATGTCAAAGGTGGAGTGCAACCCGGCCCACTAATGAGGTGGCCGTACCTCGAGCATAGCTCAGAGGCAAGCTGGAAACTTCACTCCGCTCTGAATGTTGCTCCAGCCCATCTTCCCAGATGCAGAGGGGACAAATCACTGCTTGAGGCTTAGCTGAAGCCAGGCTCCTCACAGGGAAGCTGGGACTGCAGTTACATTCCCTGAGAGTTTACTCAAATTACTAGTGGATACCCATTATCTTGCAGAACTGGTTGACATTATTAATGCTGAAGTCTATGGGGATGCAAACAGGTATTTGACTGAACTGGGGGGACAGAGGAGATTAAACTACCAATATCCTCCAAATTCATATCTTGGCTACAATTCAGCCTCCGAGAAGACAAAGAGATGAATAATCTAAGTGCAAGTCCTGTCCCCCTTTTCTTATACCATTAGATACCACTGCTGTCAGCTGTGCAGGCAGCCTAGGCGCAGACACTGAGACAGTAAACAAGGGAAAAAGGTGTGGAGAATGACTAAAACACAGCAGTTGTTGTATTGAATGATCTGACTGCCATGGTTTCCCAAGTAAGACGAGGCTGCATCATACCAGGAGGAGGCAAGGGAAAAGAAGCAGGGGAGGCTTGGCAAGAACCTCCTCTAAAAGCAGTGCTTTGCGCAGATTTGTAGTGCAATTAATTTCTTTAAAGAGTGATGTCCCTTTGATAAGCTGCCCGGGAGAGGAGGAGGGTACTGAGATAGGGCTACTCGGGCTGTGAGCAAAGCCCCGCAACTGGCCACCCATCTCGAGCTGGGGGCTATCACCGCTGCTTCATCAGCACCTGCAGGCAGGTCCCAGTTGGGCATCTGGTGCCAGCACCACACGGTGTGATCCTCGCCTGGTCTGAAGCCATTTCTCTAATAATTTGCTCAGTTGTCTTCTAGCAGCTGCTTTAAAATTGTTTCTGAAACCCAAAGGAAACACCCCTCCGGAATGAGTGGTTTCGTTCTCCTGGATCCCGGGGAACTCAGGGAGAAAGCGAAGGAGCTGGCTGCAGCTCAGGGGCTGCGGTGCCGCTGGCCAGGCGCTGGCCTCGCGTCGGCCCCCAGCCCTGCTGTGCAGCCCTTCTGCATTGCTTTGCAACCGAGAAACCTGAAAAAATCCTCAGCCAGACTCCACAGTCGTGGGACGGATGAAGAATTTGTTTGTCTGCCTGAGATCTCACAGTTACAAACCCTAGAGTACATCTCTCTCCGAGCTGATAAGGCCTCTCTTTGATTTTTTTTTTTTAAGGGATTACCCATACCATTAAGCAAAATACACAAGTCAACCTATTTATGTCTGATTATAGCTTTGCCTAGACCACCTGAAGCATGTAATAATTGCTCTGAAGTGCATTTCCTGATGAGCCATTTATTGCGTTTCTAAAATATAAAATACTTATGAGGGAAAAACCAACAACAAAATCCAAGGAAAAATGGACAGTAGGGTTCATTTTTTTGTGCTGGAACTCTTTAATGTACACAGTTTGCCATTCTAACAGCCAGTCAAAAAGCTCCAGTTCCACTGAAAAGCTTTTAAGGCATTTTAGCTTTTTTGGTTAAAGACTGAGCACATTGATTGCTACTTTACAGCTCCTTTTTTTTTTAAAAAAAAAATAAAGAAGATATAATGCAGACACGTGGTTCTACAACCTTCATTATGACTGTCTCTGTTTTGGCATACAGTTTGATTTATGTGTTATCTTTTCCCATCTGTAAAGTATGTTGTTTCCCTTACACACACATTCATATTAGAGAAAACAGAAGGATGAAGTATGGTTTAGTGAGGCAGGATGTCAAGGCACAGTAAACATAAAAAAAAAAAAAAAGAAAAGGAAGGGACTTAGCAGAATAAAAGCAAGAGGGGTTTTTTTTTGGTGACAATAAAGGGTTTTGACATATGGCCTCTATCCATGGGAACAAAAATACTTAGCTTTAAAAATCCCATAGAGGTCTGTGTGACCAATTTCAAGGCAGATGAATAAGCAAATGAGCTGTTTGCAGTGCAACAAATGCCTACAGTACTAACATGAATTGTGAAATCACTGGCTGTGACTGATCAGAGTTCATTAAAAATAAATCTTGGCCCAGCAGTTTTAATAAATGGAATGAGCAATAAAGGCAGCAATGATTTGCTTTTTCTCATGCAGAAAACTGTCTGATTTTGTATTTTTCACTCAGCCAAAGGATTTCTGCTGAATAAAACTGATTCTGGCATCTGATGTAAAAACTCAGGTCTCGCCTTTCTGGGGGTGAGGAGAAGATGGGAGACAGCAGCTTTGTCAAGTCCTCAGAGCCTTTCAAATGTAACTTTTTCTAGAATTTATTTTGGCATTTAAGACATTGTGGGGGGGAAAAAAAATCAAAGCCACATTTTCTGTTCTGCCTGCTGAGGAAAGGTTGAGAACACAGGCATAAAAGAGGGCTCCACTCGCTCCCATCGAGGACAGCTCTGCCTGATGGCTGAAGGACCGCTCACGTGGAACCGAGTGTTACCTTGGCTGGAAAACTCACCATAGAGACCAAAGGCAAAGCAGTTTTGGAAACACAGATACTGTAATGGCATTATATATGCTCCTCACTGGGCCAAGGAAGGAATGGATTAATGACCTGGCCTGGAAATATGGTCTGCGTTTGACTCTGCTCCATCACATGTGGAGGCTAAGAAAATTTGATGGAAAAGGCATAAGAGTTACCAGCCCTGTGCTGCTCAGAGGCGCGAGCACCAGGGTGCTGATGCCACCTCAGAGGTCGGCTGCTAAAGTGCTCAAGCCTCCGCCTGGGTTGGAGCAGCACTTACCAACGCTGGGCACAGCCTGAACGCCTACAGGAGTGCCACAGGTCTCATCTGGCACCTAAACCAGAAATCCAGCTGAAGCTTGCTGCTTTCTGGTTCAGGAAAAAGGGAGCAAGTGGCACGTAGGCACAGCACACGAGTGAAACGGTCACATGCTTCCTCTGCATTTTTGCTGTTATTTTAATTTTCTTCCTCATACAACAGCAACAGCAAATGGACAGACTCAGTCCCAGAATGCAGTAACATGTCTACGTATTATTTATGGCACACACAATGCAAAACAAATACGTCATCTACTAACGCTAGCACTTCTCTGGCACTGGGACACAGGGAGCAGTGAGAGTGGGTGGACCTTGCCGGTACAACAGAACTCCAGTTACAGAAAAGCTGTCCAGAAAGCAATAAGCGAGAAGGGGAATGAAGATGGTTGGGGTTATTCTTTCCCTCCCTGCCATCCCTCCTTCCTTCCCTGTCACCTTCCTTCCCCTTTGCCACCTCCACATAGTCCCAAGTCCGGTTGCACCCCTGGGGAGCAGCAATCCCTATTAGAGCTCCTCTGACCCTGCAGACGTTTCATAGCTGAGGAAGCCAGCTCCTGAGAACTACGCTCTTCATGACAGCAAACATTAATCAGTAAAAACGCCCCCAGCAGCAAGCTCCCCCATTAAACTATGCATACAGAGCAAGCCGAATATTGGCGTGGCAAAGATGACTGCTCTAAGCCGAGATCACGCAAGCTCCAGTCAGCCTCTATCAGGTGATTTCCACTTTTGGGTAGGGCTAGTGCCGAATTCACTGGGGAGCCAAAGAGGCAAAGGTGTAGTTATCCTGATCTAAAGCCCAATGGAGTGGGTGGAAAGTCACACGCTGGTTTCAGTGTGCTTTGGATCATATCTGTAAGCAGGGAGGAGCAGGCACAGAGTACTCTGTGGACCTTACATAGGAGCTCTGGATTTGGGGGAAATGTCTCTCTTAAATCAAAACGCTTGCTGTGCAAGTGCAAACTCGGCGTGCGTGTGCAAGAAGACGTGATGCCTGGAGGGTATGGGTCATTTATACCCTAAGGAAAGACACTCCCTAGAATAAATGGTTTTAATAAAGTAACAATGTTTACTTTTCCTTTGCTGCAGCAGAACACAGAGCACCTTCATGAAAGGTCCTCGAGGTTAAATAAACTATACTTGGTCAAATACCTTACAGTTAAAACGCGGGGTTGCTCCTGCACATGAGATTGGGTCTTTGTTAT
This sequence comes from Haliaeetus leucocephalus, assembly GCF_000737465.1. Taxonomy (NCBI): domain Eukaryota; kingdom Metazoa; phylum Chordata; class Aves; order Accipitriformes; family Accipitridae; genus Haliaeetus; species Haliaeetus leucocephalus. Next base: position 4,222,120 of record NW_010972631.1, read on the forward strand.
TCTCCTGGGTATAATAACCTGTGCAGCTTATTTCTTTGCAACTTGTATCTCTAATTAAAAAAGGCAAGTAAACGAAAGGCTAAAGTAAGACTGACACATGTCAGCAGACGTGTTAAGGGTCTGTATGTTGTGATGATCTTTCATCACTGGGGTTTCTCATGTACAAGGTGTTGGGCAAGAGCTGATTCTACAAGCTGCCAGCACATGCCCAGAGGGGTACATCACACACCTATTTTCAGGACTTCTCTCTTGAAACTTGATTTTGTTTACTATTTTCATTCGTTTTCTTGTAAGTGGCGACGTGATGACTAATAAATGAGGTTATGTCTTGCAAATTTGATAGTAGCAGCCTGCTGCAATAATTTCTGTCCTCCAAGCTAGCCAGAGCAGTTGTTTTTTTTTCCTGCAATCCCTTTAGCTGTATGGCCTACTCCCTAAAATGTTCCCCCTCATTTTGATTTGATAAAGATCCCTGTTTACTCATTTTATAGGCCTTAGATGAAGGACAGTCCCGATTTATCAAATACGAGGAAGATTGTGGGGAGGGGAGAGCAGCACCACTGTGTTTTTCCACACAACCTGTTACGGTAACAAGCACTCCCCCGCAATGTTTGCTGACAGATGTTCAAGGCTTGGAAAAAAAATTTGCTTTCAGCTGATGGCTGTACCACCACTTTTGAAATAAGTGTTAGTTCCAGGCTCCTGAGTTCACGAGGGCAAAGAAACAGCAGGAGGAAAACAGATGAACTGGGTAACGAGGGGGAAGAACAGAACGGCAAAATAAAACATTGGTGCTGACAGAGCTGACAAATGTAATATCTCCTGGGCAGCAGGGAAGTAAAAAAAAAATAAAAAATAGAGCTGGATGTGAAAGAGCTGGAGCAGTGACCTTCAAATGGCTGTGTGGGTCTCTGAAGTTGAACTACGAAGGATGTCCAAACTTCCCACTGGGTCTTCTTGGACATGAGTATTTAGTTAGCACGTGCGTGCCCTGGCAGTGCCTGGGAGGAGCTGGGGATGGATATCCCTTCTCAGGGCACCGAGAGGGAATCTGGGAGGCACGGGCCGTACCGGGGAAGGATGGGGACCTGTGCTTTTGTGGAGCCCGTACAGCTGCTTGAGCACAAAAAGAAGTCTCCAAGGAGTCTGGGTGACACCAGCCGGAGGTCTCCCATTAGGTGATACAGTTTACCAGTCCTGGCTGCGGCTTTGGGCATAATCCTGCCTCAGACGACAGAAATTTAGTGTGCAAGGCCCAGATGGTTATGGATGAACTTGCTGGGACGGACAAAATCACCAAGCTGTTTAAGGCTTGCTGATGCCAGTGGGAATTAGGCAAGCAATCAGTTTGAACATCAGGCGCTGCATGAACTAGGCACGTCAGCAGCCTTCAGTTGCTTCTGAATTCCTGGTCCTCAGCTAGGATTGGTTTCACATCTGGCATAGCCTGGATTTTTCTCTGAGGCTACTAAAGCTTATCCAGCTATAGCCCAAGCAACTGGAGCATGCCGGGGAGGATTAATCTAGAGCAGTGAAACTTCTTGTTGTTGCCAGTTTGTTTGGTTTTGTTTTTTTATTAGGATGACAGAGGTATGTGTGTAGGAACTGGAAATCCTGTGAGTGTATCCATTTCAACACACCATTTCTTGGAAGGGGTTTCTCTGCTCGTGGGCAGACTGTAACAACATGAGGATAATCCCTTTCTGTCTTCACGTCCTTCTTCCCCTCTCCCAAACAGGCAGGAGTGACTGGAAAGACTATTCATAGTTTTTCTCAAAATTTCCCATCCCTTCCCTTCCCTTCCCTTCCCTTCTTTCCCCTCACTTTGCCAGCTCAGATATTCTATTAAACAGTAAAAACGTTTATTTAACCTGAGGTTCAAAGTAAACTAGCTGTGCTATCACCTTGTACATATCCCTATCTTCTCTCGCGGCGTGGGAGTACTTGTTTACTCACCGTGAATGTTGCAGTGATTTACATGTCTACTTTTAAAAAAAATTGAATCAAAGCATTAATAATTTACCACCAAGTAGCATTCATTTTTGTAAAGTTGTATCCATACCCCAAAATGTTGTATGAGCAGCAGATTGCTGAAGATATGAACTTCAATATAAGACTAGCAAGCAAGGTCAATTTTCAGCTCTAATAACCCTTGACATTACCTGTTTAAAGGTGCAGCTATGTAGTTTCTACACTGTTATTCTGGAAGATGGATTAATTCAATAAAAGTTGGCAACACGTGGGGTTTTATTCTATGCGCAACACTTTCTACAAATAATGTTCCCTAAAAGACAGGCAAAGTTGAGATGTTTTCCTTTTCTACTGATGAATCATCTGGCCATTTGGACAGACCAAACTAATGGGAATTCCAGCAGCCTGAGCCCTGTATACCAGAAAGAGAGAGGTGCGTAACGTGCGGGAGAGTGTATCGTGTGTGTGTGCGTGCACGCATCCCTCCCTCCACACATACATCCACTTTTGACAAAGTAAAGTAATACTAGACAGGAGAGAAAAACTCTAGATGAGGGACTATTCCTCCCGTTGTCTCTGTGGCTGTGGAGGTAATTGTGATGAATGGTGCTAGAAAAGTTTTTGAGTTTTATGGAAGCGCTTTGTCCCTACTTTTTTTTAATTGAATCCTTAGCACTTTAGCAAAGGCAACAATGTTTTCCCAGGGTATACTGGAGGCAGAATGTCTCAAAATGGAAAAAATAAGTACAGTTTCCATGATTTATGCCATTTACTCTGCAAACATAATATGTAGAGCAGAACATTGGCAGGTGTTAATCAGTATATTTTTCTTCGCACCAGTAGAGCTGCTTCAGCTTATACCAGCTGAGAATCTGGCTCTGTGTATTAAATAAAAAAGTGGGTCTGGCTTCCTGATCTTTTGTAGTAGACACACAAAACTGCTCGTTATTGAGCTGTGGGCTTGAAAAGCAATCTCACTTCTCAGTATTGGCAGCAGGCTGGAGAAATGGGGACATGGTGTGCTGAGCTCCTGGGTAGAAGAAATGTTTTCTTTCAAACCATAACGACCTTTTTGGCCATCCGAAGGAATATGTTCAAGCTTCCTTGGCAAGCAAAGGTGGGACACCAGCCAGTTACTACATGAAGGCTTTGAAGATGGAGGGAATAATAAAAGGGGGAAAAAAAAATTAAAGAGGAAAATCATTTTGTTCCCAGATGGGTAGCTAAGGGGTAACCATTCATCCCTCTGCTTTGGAAGCAGAAATACAAATTGACCTGATGCATCAAAATCAGTACCTTTTTTTTGACTGTTCCCTATCTCAGATGTTGTGTCTGTTTTTTACATGACCACAAGGTTTTAAAATAGGTCCAGTTAGCTCCCGAGAGTGGCTTCAGGTGGTATTTCTGATCTGTAAATGGTTCTGGACTGACCTCTTTGGAAGCTGATGTACAATGTAATAGGTAAATCAACTGAAACCCTGCCCGCTATTCCTGACTTAATGTAGGGAAGAGACGGAACATAAGTTTGGGGAAGAAATCAAAGATTCCTGGGGGAAAACAGGAACATTGTTTTGGCAGAAATGCTACAGATGCACATGTGTATTAGTAATAGAAACTGTCATTTGCAAACAGCTGCTGTCAGAAAAAAAACAAGTGAAAAAGTAAGTAGAAGCTGGAGGGAAATCGGGGAGCTATAGAAATATATGCACACTATTTGTTTTTTCTGATTCTTAAACTTCTTTTAATCAAGACGATTACCCAGGGTATGCACAGAGAAGTGCTGGTTCTTACGCACTGAAACATGAAATGAGATTCTCATAATGTAAAGCTCCTGGGAGATCTTAAGGTCACAAAAAAGTGAGCTTTATATAACAAATTTGAGGGGAAAGGATATGAAAGCTTGATAGGTTTGAATGTCAAAGTCTGGTGTCCACTGACTGAATGCTTAGATGTTGCAATTGTTTGTTTTGGAAGGACTATACCTTTGAGTATACAGAGCACACTATTTTAAAGATTAGATCCCTCCCTAATAAGCAATATTTTCTTACCCCAGAATTTTATTCTATCAGAGTGATCTTTAAATGATGTTTTCTGTTATTAGAGTTTGACCTAAACTCCTAAATAGCTCTATTATGTCCAGCGACCTCATTCTTACCAAGTTTTACAGGTCAGTGGTGAATTAAGCAGCCAGCTTCCTGCTAATTAATCCTATTTAGTTAAAGAACTGTTAGACTGCATTATCTTATCTCTGTTAAAAGGAAGTTTTTACGGGATTGGCACCAGATTACTGTTATGAATGACAACCCTCCATCCAACTTTGACATACAGTACATGAGCAGAAAGGTAGAAGAGCAGAAAAAGAGGTCGGCACACAAATGCTGTCTTGTTCTTCAGTGTTTCCTCATGACATGAACGATTAGAGTTATTCCAGCACCCAGATGGCTTTGAAATTACACAGCCCCCAAATCTTTCTGCCCGGCAAGGCACTGTATTTTGGTACGTCAGGGTCCAGATGTCTTGTCAGAAACCCAGGCCCCCAGTCAGTGTGACTGCAGATGGGAGAGACAGACAAGGCCAACGCTGCATTTGCGTAGATGGTCCTTGTTTTACTCCAGAATAGCAGCGGCCCGACAGAACTGAAACCCACTGTGTGGCAGGAAGCCTGTATCAAAATAGCTGATACTGAGATTGTACCACTTGCTATAATTGTGAGGCCCAGAGGAGCCTTTTCTATGTCAAGTTTTGAAATCAATAATTTACACTAAATGTCATGGAAGGTGAGCCCTTGTGGAAAATACTCGTGAGTGCATAAAGGGTAGGGAACTCAATAACTGTAAACCAGATAGCAGAAATGTATTTGGTGGTTCTAGTCCATGTTGGGTGGGCTATACATGCACCAATAGGTTTATAGCTGCTTTTCTTTACTTTTTTTTCTTTTTCTTTTTGCCTTTAACTGCTCACCACCATTATGCCTTTCACTACTTGATTGTGTGGTCTGGAGTGAAGTGGACAAAGTCTACGACAAGCAGGGTTCACCCTGCCAGCCGGCATCTCCTGGGAGCAGGGCAGGGAGGGAGAGGAGAAAGGAGAAGGAGGTGTTTATAAATGGCCTGATTTTTACTGCTATTTACGTATTACATGAAATTTGTGGAGCTACGTCTATGAAAAGTACTTATTTAATTGGACAGCCACTGGCACTGGGAAACAAGATTAGCCATTCTGGGGACTGTTGAACAATGGACGTATTTTCACCTGAGCTGCTTGAAATAACCCACCCGCGTGGCTCCTATGCCATCCCATCCAGCGTGCTTTTCTGCTGGGAGCTGCTAGAGCCTCAGCACTGGCACTGTCTGGCCACCCCAGCTGTGGTACCTGGCTCCAAGCAAAGGTTGGGCAGATGCTGCTTCCAGGACGCTGGCAGGAACAGGCAGGGGCTGTAAAGATGGGTGTTCACTCTGCTCAGGGTGGGACGACCAGGGTTGGGGGAAGCCCTTAAAAACTAAAGAATTAGAAGTGAAATCATCTACGCAGAAGTTTATGAAATCCTGGGTCCTCCCCTAGGGGCACTGAGACGTTTTTGTCTGTCAGATACCATCAACGAACCTGAACATTTGCAGTTTGTGCCTCTCCTTAGTATCAGAATAGTAAATCCTTGGTGGATATTTCAGATGTAGCTGGGTAAAAACTGCCAGATATTGAATGGTAACTGCTGCATTTATACTATTGAGTGTGAGTAGGAAGTTTAGTTTTACCACTTTGGGCATCTCAGCCACCAAAAGAAGACGTACATTAGCTAGCAAGAGGAACAAAAAGGACAATTGCTAAGTAAGAAGGACTAAGTTAGAACATCAGCTCCACTAAAAACTGTTTCTAACAGTTTTTCTAAACGCCCCTCATGTCCCTTCTAAAGCACCACTGCCTGTTAGAGAGTGACCATGAGCTCCACACACATGCCAGGCCCAGACCTCAGGTAGGTGTAATTAAAAACAAAGGTAATGAAGAGTTCTTTAACTGGGTTGTCAGCAAGCTGACCCTAATGTAGCAATTCTTTTAATGTGAAGAAAAGCTACCGATATCTGAATGCAAGATGATACATTAAATTACATGTCTTATGATGAATTGCTAATGTATTCTGAAGTGTCCAAAATTAGTTTAGAGAGCCTCTTTCCAACAGCACAAGAGATATGGGAAGTAAATCGCCTGCACTAAATTTGCATTGAAAGACCACAGAAAGTCCCATTTCTTTATGTAGGAATAAAAACACATACACAAGAAAAAGAGACGATGAATAAGAGGGGCTTAGGATACATGAACAGTTTCTGCTGCCGTTTGACTGTAGTTTGTCTGGCCTGTGTCTGAGGCTGCAAACGTCTTCCTTATTAGTAGGTACAGAAGGATTATGAACTGCACTTAGATGTATGGCATTTGCCCAGCAATAAAAGGGAAGAATCACGTATATTCTGGAAAAAGTAAGAAATAGTTTGAGAAAAAAATTGGGTTTGTGTTAAAAATAATGATTTTGGAAGGAAGAACATGCTCTTTTTTTACCCTGGAATTTTGCTTTCTTCCTGTTGGATGGATCTCTCCTTTCTTAACTAATTCCTTACCCAAAAATGCTCATGTTTAAAAAATGCATTTTGCAAAAATAAGTAAACCAATAGGAAATTAGATTTTTGACATTTCACCTGCATCTTTTCTACGTGGCTGGATTCAATCACTTCTGCCTTTGTGGACCATGCATTTGCTGCGCTGCACTGTATGATACAGCCTAACACGTGCACAATACAATTACTTTGAGCTAAGCTGAGCTAAGTATATCCAAGTACGCTACTGGCTTTCATCATGTGCAGTTAAAGCACCAACCTATTCAGTTCTAAAACGAGTGCCTGGGTGTTTTTTCATGCTTCTATATCCTAAGGTGACCTGTGAAAAGCAAAGGATTCAGATCTGTACTGCGTGGCTCCCTACAGCACAGACTTACTGAACAGCCTATTCTGGAACTCAAGTACTTGCAAATGACACACACATAAATGTCTAACTAAGCCTTAAACCAACTGACTTCACATCTACTGGCATAGTTATTTTTAATTCTCTGCCTCATTTTGCACACCAGCAATAATCTCATGCCTGGCAAATTGGGATCATCTGGCTTAAAAGTTCAGCTGCAGCCATGTTAAAAAGACCAGAGGAAATGGATAGCTCATCTCTGGAAAATGCAGCCCTTTGGAGCGGCGCCAGAACTCCTTAAAAACAAATCAACTCAGGATTACGGTTTATTAGAGGCAAAATGGCGAAATCATTTCCAGGCTATTTTTTGACCCACTACTTCCTTGCTACCGTTAGCAGACAGCAGTTTTGCTCGTCCCTAGTTTTGTGCATTCGCCAGGTGTGGTGTTTTGAAGGGCATGTGATAATCCTGTGCTTTTAGTACGTGAGCACGTAAGCAATCATCGGAGGCAACTACCGTTAAGTCGAGTAGCTGCTGGAAGCACGGCAAGAAGCCTCCTGGCACTTCCCTCCCGGTCCCCGGCACGTCGCCCATGGGAGAGAAAATGTAGGAGGAGGCAGCCGGAGACTAAAGCTGGCAGAGCAGCTGCAGCTGCCGTCAAAGCAGAAGCGGCCTTGGCATTTTCCTCAGTTAGATCCGGGTTTCCTCTGTTCCTGGTGACCCTCTCTTTGGTCAGCCCCCTCTCCTGAGCCTCAGGGCTGCTTCTGTCTCTGGGCACATCCAGGATGAGTGTGGTTGGTAGTAAAAAGCTAAGCTTCTGCAAGACTGAAATTTAGGTGAGGAAGGTAGTCAGTGATGAAAAGCTGCACACTTCAATTAATAGGAAAACGAAGTCACTTTGCCTGCAGGGGATCAGCTGCTTTTAAAATGTTACTGGTTTACTTACACAGGTGATATAACCTAAGACAGATGCTGGAATGATGCATGGAACAAAAACGTTTATTGGGCATGTGCTATTTAACAGCAATCAAGGTGCAATTTTTCAGAGCAATAAAGTGCCGTAAATTATGCGGTGGATACTTGCCATCCTAGAAAGGTAGAAATGTATTACCTGCCTCAAACGGGCACACAGTGTGATGTAATCAGCAAAAAGGAGATAATGCACAGCTCCTTCCTTGCTGTGAAATGCCATGTAGGATGGCTGGTGGAGCAATGCCCACCACGGGAAGCTTTTTTCCTAACAAGTTGCCTCATCAGTGGACTGGTCAGAGACACAGGGCTCCTACCAGGAGGAAATCCTGGGATTGTTGGGAAAAGACTGATGGGAAATTGACCCTCTTGAACAGAGGACTTCTGCGCACCACCTCAAGGAATAATTCAGTGCTGTTTGTGGGGCCTTCTGCGTAAAAGCACAGACTATCTCTTCATAAAATTCTGTACATTTAGAGCCAAAATCCTTCCTCTGCTATTCTAGTAGGAATGACAGCAGTATTTGGCATGTGGAATATAAACCTTTCTTTGAAGCTCTGCATTAGGACAACAGGTCTCCTGGGCAAAGCATCATTTGGAATTCAGTGGCAAATGAAACAAACATTATGCTGATAAATAAGAACCTCTTGGGGTTAATTTCAAAAAGCAAGACTGATCCTCAGCAGAGGAACAAGAAATGGACTAATAATATTAGTGTGTCATTCACTCTGATTTCATTTACCAGGTCACCTCATAGGCCAGTGACTCTCATTTGCACTTTCAGATAGACAGTAATACAACCACAATGAAATTCCCTAATGTCACGGAAAAACTCGAGAAGGAGATGGTGTCCAAATCTGGACCGGGAGTGAGCTGAGGCTGTTGCCTGGGATAAGATTAGTTTTGGATATGAGTAGGAGGCAATTTCAAAAGGGTGAAATTTCACAAACTCTTCTCTGTATTTTGGCTCAGATGAGCCGTCTTAGAAGATTTCCACTGTGATGGGGAACATTTAAACATTAGAGCTGGACAGGAAGGCTCCATTCCCAGTTTGGCTCCTTCCTACAATCCCAGTGGTGGGCTGATGTTACACTCTGGGATGCCTCCTCTTTACTCCTTAGTCCACCTGAAACTTTACATGCCCAAGGAGCCTGTCCAGGACCAAGTGAGAGCTAAAAGGGCCATGTAGTTCTGTGCCTAAGAGAGTTTTTGCACTTGGACTTCTAGTCTCTGCCCCTTCAGCCTTGTGAGGGCTTCACAGTAAAAGAAGAACAGAAATGGGAGAGTTGCCCTTATTTCGGTGTTAATGTTATTCGTGCCTTACTATTTTTATCCATGCACAAAGCCAGCTTACGGTTCAGAGCTCAGCTGGGCTACTGCTGAGCTCAGCAGGACCGAGGAGCCGAAGCTGCTGCTCTGAAGAAGGGCTGCTTCTGCCTCTTGGGAAGGGGGGGCAGCAGCGGAGCGCCAAACTTGGCAGGAGCTGGGAGCAGGAGCTGGTTTGGCCCTTTCCCAGTCAGGAAAAGGCTCCCGGCTCCTAGGTCTTGCTGATTTTTGAGGTCTTCAAAAGCGGTGAGACTCACACCTCAGTGGTAGAGCTCAGTGGAGATTGCCACGCTCCGGCAACCGCTCCTCAGGGAAGCAACAACTCTCCTCTCGGCACAGCAAGAGTTTGTAGCCCTCTCTGAGCTAAAACTGGGTTGCAGCTGCTGCCACGCAGCTGCCCATCCTTGCCAGCAGTAAATAGTGCTGGTGATGCTCTGGTGATGCTCAGGAAGGGCTGGAGTCCCAGGGTCCTTGCCTTGCCTGGCACAAAGACCGGTGGTGACCTGCAGCTGGGGGAGGCGATGGCCGTTGATGCAGCTGGTTCTATTTGGGATCCTGCAGGGTCCCAGTGAGAGCAGCGGCAGCACAGATTGGAGGCTTCTCCTCATCAGAAGTGGCTCTCTGCCCTTCCCAGTGAGGTAGAGGCAGGGCATGCTGCTGCATAATAATCTGCTCAGGCACCGATCTGTATCATTTTCACATTCCTGGAAGAAAAAATCTTGCATGGGAGAAAATGCCTTACTTCTTCTGCACTCATGACATGCTCCCCTTTCTAATTTGGAAGAAAAAGGGTGGGGTTTTTTTTCAAAATACCCTACTTTTGCTTTGAAATGTAGTTGATAAATTGCCTAGTTCCAATTTTCTTCATACTCTGACTAAACGCTCTGCTCTGACGGTATTTTGCTCTTTGAATCTAGCATACCAAAGCAGCTCAGGGTGTGGAGGAGCTGGGTTTCTCATGCAGGAAAAGGAGACCCATGAAAGAAAAAAGGAGTGTTGTAGGTGAGTGCTTTGGCACTGCATTCTTGTTTGTGACAGCAGCGCGGTTCCAAACCGGGTCCTTGCTCCAGCTGCCATCTTTAGCATGTGGAGAGCTGGAAGTCATCTGTGGTGGGGAAAAAAAGAAAAGATTAAGGAAACAAAAAAGGAAGGGATAACTTCTTATTTTTTGGGTAATAGTTTGGCTGAAGACTGAGATGCATGCAAAGCAGATTAAGATTAAGAACAGACCCCTACTGCCTTCTTGCAATTTTGGAAAAGCCAAGGCAGCATCAGGATTCAGGTAGGATAGGAGTGCACACCAGCCCAGCATGGTGGCATCCCGTGGGCACCAGAAAAGTTTTTGCTTGCTAAGATATCTGATACAAACTGTGATTTTCAAATGGGGGCATCCTGGGGCCATCAGAAACCCTATTTGTCTCTCCTAATATGCACAAATGGACTGTGGTACCTTCCAGCTCTTTACTTCCTTGGACAAGGGCTCTCACAATCTTTTGGTTCATTGCTGCACAGTGTTTTGATTGCATCCCCACATGCACAGGCCTAAAATGTTGGGTTTCATTCTTTCATCTTCAAGGCACTTTGATTCTTTGTCTCTAGGCCAAAGGCCCAGAACATCCATACAACTCTAGATGACCAAAATCTATTCTAGTACACATAATGGTTATGCATTGGCTGTCGATGTATGTGCAGCTGTAAACGAACCCATTTTGGCTCCCTGGGAGCAGCTAGGGGTAGGTAACCTTCTGTAACAGCAGCCCACTAACTTCAGTAGACTTGGATGAGATGCAAAGTAGTGTGGGATGCCAGCTGAGGAATTTACTTTGTGCCTCTGTCCAGACATTTGTAAGTATTACTTCAACAGGCAGTTTTAAACAGGAGCACCAAATGTGCGTATCTGACTTTTTGATAGTTGCTAAGAATTGCATCCTGGGGAATATATATGTCATTTCAGTGTACGGCAACTAAATTCAGTGCAAACACTCCTGTTCTGGGCCAACATGGCCTCCAACTAGGAACATTATGCACATTTTTAACAGTGAGGGTAATTAGGTAATGGAACAAATTTTCTGTAGTAATCCAGTTAATTTCCAGCATTTATAGACTTTAATCAAGACTAAAAGGTGCCCTGACTCCACCAGGAGTCGTAGTCTTGATAGTGAAAGTACTTGGTAAAATGGCTTTTGTTTTGTCGTAGGTGAAACTAAATTATGGCTTTGAATCTGTGAAACCAATTCTGAGTGAACAGTGACCCAATTTCTGTTAGTTCACACTGTGTATTTTCACACTGTGGTTTGCTGTTCCAAAAGCAGGACAGCTTGTTTAAATCTGAAATGATGAGTTTCTCCAGCTCTCCTGAATAAAAGGCAGAATGCTGAAATCCACTGGAGTATTCCCACATGAGCTTAATGCATTGTAGGATAAACAAAACATGGAAAAGTAAAATCAGCATAAAATCCTATCAGTCATAAGCAACTGGGATTGCATGAATGCATGAGTCATGAAACATTGGGGGGTTGTCTTTCCTATGTGGGTAGAAAGACTGAAGCTTTAAACTCTCCTACATTACAATGAAAAATGTGGCCTTTCCAAGAAAAAAAAAAAAAAGTCTTATTCTTGGCTGCCATATGAATAGGAATACCTGGATCTTGTAGAGTTCATTTTAATTGCATTTAGATCCCATGGGCCGATATGGGCTAAACCACAACAGTATCTGAGTGTAAAACACAACCGAATCTGAGAGCACGGCTATTTTTTATGCACGTGAACTAGGGAAGAGGGGTTTGCCCAGGACCGCACCGTCCCGTGCTTTACAGGGTGGGATGGCCGCCTGCCTGGCACAGAGGAGAGGAGAGGCTTGCGGCTGCCTCTGCCGTCTCCTGCATCCGACTACAGCCCCAGCTCTGGAAAATCCTGCTCAGGAGGTGACCCTAACGCTCCTTCCTCTGGGGGCAAATGCTGATGGTTTTATCTCATCGAAGATACTGCTATTTACTGGTATATTTAGGCTATGAACTCCCTAGATGAGGCAGGAATATGTCTTTTGATAGATGAACTGTTTGGTGCCCTGATGTCTTGACTTGGCCTGTGGCTGTTGCAGCGACACACATGTTGAATGCTACTATTTCATTTAACACACACTTTCTCAGCAGAATTGCAAAAAGCTATTGGCAGGCTCTTCAGAAAATTCTGATAATTTGGCCTATTTTAAACTGTACCTTTTCAAAACAACACAGCATTTAGTCCAAACATTGACATTTTTCCCAGGATGAGTAAAACATCTTTCCAGTAAAAACTGGCAGAAGGAAAATAAAACTAATAGAACGGTAGTACTTTGAAAGCACAAAGGTTTCATTTATCTTTGAAAGATCATTTTCTAGATATCTCTGATTTTCATTTTATTCAAAGAACCTTAGTATTGACTAGTCCAGCACTCAATGGTAATTCCAGTACTAATTCCTAGTATAGCCTATTCAATCACAAAATGTAATAATTTTTGATAGTGTCAAGCACGGAAATAAATTTTGGAAGTAAATCAGTGTGAACTACAGAATATCAAGGCATCAGCAGACTACTTTGTGCATGCATGCAAGAGAAAGACAAGGTCTTTGAAAAGAGTTTTAAAATCAGGCTTGAGTACTCTTGTGAGAAAAAAACAAACAAAAAACTCCCCCCAAATCCAAGACCCCAAACAAAACCAGCCTTTGAGCTCTGCTTCCACACCGGTGCTTAAACTTTGCTCAGAGTAGTTCTGAGGAAAGATGCGAATGAATCAAGATTTGGAAAGGATTGCATACTGGTACACGTCTGGTACAGGCAAGGTCTTGGAGCTCATTTTGAAGGCACTTGGTTTTGTGCTGTTGTCAATAGTGTTAGTAATTTTGGTGCTCAGAGTCACTTCCAGAGGGTCTCCACTGACCTTGGGCTGTTGTCATGAAACTATTTTTTGGGCGGTGCACATGTGCGTGCACGTGTGCATGCAAGGGTGAGGTCGGGCTGTGTTTGGCTCTGGCGGCTTTGTGTCAACTCACAGCATTTCCCATCCGAGTCCAGAGTTCTCTGAACGTCTGTCCTGTCCTGACGCCTCCTCCGCATCCCTCCGCTCTCCGGTCTGGGGCAGCACCCCGCAGAGAAGAGCCGTAACACACCCAGCCCACCCGTGGGTTGCCCAGCCTTGCTGCGGGGGGAGCGGGACGCAGCTGGCGGCCGCCCAGGGCAGCTGCCAGCAGCTGTGCACGAAGAGACCGGGAGGGAAGGAAAAGGGCACCGTGGCCCGGATTCTCCAGAAATTTGTATCTGGAGATGAGCTGATGCATTCGTGTGCTATCTGGGTGGAGAACAGCTAGGAATATTCTTCAGCCGTACAGCCGCTGTTTCCAGCAAGATAACTGCGTAGCAGCACAGTGAATAATATAAAGAAGTTTTCCGGTGATTGCTGCCCAGCGATGTCTTTCCATCTCTAGCAGGCAGAGAACAAAAAATTAGGTCAAGCTCTTGTTTTTAATGTTCTAATTGCCGTTGGACTCTGTAGGAGATAGGCCAAGCCAGCCATGCTACGGCGTTATGAAGCAGAGACGGAGAGAGCTGCTGTGCCAGAGGTGGGAGGACGCGGGGGGCTGCCAAGGGGACCCCGAGCTCCCCCCATCCCAGCCTCTTCATCCACGCCAGATACATCCAGCCAGCTGGAAGTGGTGCCTCTTGGTATCCATCTTGCTCCAGCCTATTGCTTTTTTTAGTATATTGAACACCTATTTTCATTTTTAACAGTCAAGAGGAGATAGGAAAAACCATCGTGATGGGACCTGCCATTTCTCCCTCCGCTGTGAACAACTGCCATTAAAAGAGGGATTAGAAAGAAACGAAAGAGAGGAGGAATGGTACTACCAAAGTTTTCACGACACAATCGTGACAAAATTGTGCTGTATCTTTTTTCCAAACTTCTTCTGAGGGAGTGTTTTAGAAATCCTAAGCCCTTCCTAGACTTCTTTGTTTCTGCCAAGTCAAGCCAAGACAGAAGGCTGCTGCTATTAATGCCTAGCGATGATAGCAGTAATGATGTTTATTAGGTTTTTAACAAAAACAAGCACCTCTGGCTGAGTCAACACTAGCTTTTGCACTGAAGTAGCATTGCTGCTCAGAAGTGAGTCCCCCGATTGCCCATAGGTACCACATGCTGGCTGTGTTGGCAGAGCAGCTGTGGCACACAAACTCGATTCCTCTCCGAAAAAAAGAAAGACTGTAAGTTTTGCTCCTGCTGGGCACCGAATGGGCACCAATTCCTAGCATAGGCACAGCTGAAGAGTCACAGTTTTTTTGCTTTTTTTTTCTGCCAAAGAGAGCATGTTCCTGTTTTAGGCACCGTATCATGGGCAGAAGGCAGGCAGAATGATGTTACGGTCAAGGTACATGTAGTTCAGTCACGAAAATACTGCCAATTCTTAAATGCAGCAGAATTCACCTCGAGAGTGCCTGCTCCCCTATGCGGCCAAGCTGAATGAACAGCTCACACCGAGGACTTTGTTTGAAAAATACACACAAATGCATACAGAAACACATTTATTGCTATTAATCTTCATTTGTTCTAGAGCAGGACTGAGAGTATGGGTGAGGTGAAGGGACTAATTGAACAATATTGTGCGAGCGTACAGAAAGACATGATTCAGATCGTGCATCTTGCGTTCCTATTAATTGTTTGGGGAACGTGTATGGGTAATACAATCAAAATTCTGTCAAAGAATTAGCGCTCACATTGAGAAGTTAAAAAAAAACTTTTTCCTTCCAAAAATGTGTATTTGTCATTCAAGGCACAGGGCATGTTCATGAGCTGAATTAATGCTTTGTTAGCAGTAGCCTGACCGGTATCAGTCATAATTAGAATGATCTCTGTAACTCATGTAAATACTTCTAAATTTCTTGCAACGTAATTCACCCTAATTCAATGTCTTGCTACAGGTCTTAATGACTTCTACTGATTTAAAGCAATGTGGGAGGAAGAGCAAAAAATCGAAAGTATCCATGTACCCTCGATAAAGCACTGTGCTGATAAAGTTCTCTTTCCCCTGTATTTAGGCAGTTTATCAAAAAAATAATGCACCCTCTGCATAGTGTCCATTAATTAGGGGAAGAGAAGTGAAAAGGATTTCACATCAACACAAATAATTCTTAATGTATATGAAGAGCATGCTGATCAATATCCTCCTTACACAAAGCCCTGCGGTGTAAACGGCTTTTCTGAACCGCCCTCACCTCCTCTTCAGCAGATCAGTATTCTCCAGGATGAACTTCTGCCTATATTTTTGTTCTTAAGTGTGCAGGTAATAACAACTTCAGAGAGGTTAAAACCCACGCTTCATGGGGAAATGGAGCAAGATGCATATAAAATGGCATTAAATCCTCCCGGCCAGCGTAAATGCACCAACGCATTCTGCAGGATTTGAAATAGCGTGACAATTTCACTGTGGCGTGCTGAGAAATACAAGTTAAACAAAACGTTTTCTCAGGGTTTTCTCCGTTTCTTGGGGATGGCCTAGCGTAATATGGGGTGAGCCGGCCGGTCTGACCTTTGCCCTCGTTCTAAAAGCCCGTTATCTGGCCGCAGTGACATCGATAATTTGCCCTTAAATAAGGCGGGAGTCACGCCGTTCGAAAAATTAAATCCCACGCCCTCGGGAGCTGCGCTTCACCTGAGCGAAGCCGGACGGGGAAGGGGCAGTTGCTCAGCACGGTTGTCTTTTACCCCCCCCGAGTTTCCTAACTACGCCCCGAGGGCTGGTCCGGCTCCGCCGGCCATCCCAGGCGTGGGCACCCCGCGAGTGGGGGAGCGGGG
>NW_010972631.1:4239599-4328518 GCF_000737465.1 Haliaeetus leucocephalus
GGGGGGGGTTTGCCGGACCCGGTTCCCAGGGTGCCCCAGGGGGAGCTTAGGTGGCTTTAATATCTGCAAGAAGGCAACGCCGTTTGCAAGGCACGCTTTCTTGGGTGCTAAATGCCCCGGCGGAGAGGAGGGTTCCCTCCTCTCGGAGACAGCTCCCGCGAGTTAGTGGGGCTGAATGCCAAATGCCTTTGAGATTGGTTTACAGGGATTTTTTTTGGCGTATGGGGCAGATTTGTGGAACCTGCACTGAAAGAGCAGGATTGAGGGGAGTGAACACTGGCTGAGTTTTTTTGCGGGGAGGGGAGAGAGAAGTGGAAACCGATAAAAAAAAGATTTCTTCTCCGACTGTAGCGGTGACCTTTTGTGGGGGGGGTGCAGGGATATTTGGCATGTGTGCCATGGGCTTCATGTGTAGATGTATTTAGAAGTGATTGAAAGAAGCAGCGTTGCCATATGCTCCCCTCGCACGACACAGTCCCGGCAGAACACCCTCCCGTATCATCCCCTTGCAATGACAGCACTCCGAGCTCTCACGTTCAGCGTTTCTTCTCTGGTTTGTATCTGCAGGCTCCGTGAAATCTTTTCCAAAACACAAGGATGGGGTGGAGGGGCGGGGGGATGCAAACAAATGCAGCGGGGGGGGGGGAATTTCTTGCATCTGTGTCTTCATTTGCTCATTTTGTCTTTCCAATTATAGGAGGCTTATGTGCAGAAAATGGTGAAAGTCTGCAATGATTCAGACCGATGGAGTCTCATCTCCCTGTCCAACAACAGTGGCAAAAATGTGGAGCTGAAATTTGTGGACTCTCTGAGGCGGCAGTTTGAATTCAGTGTCGATTCCTTTCAAATCAAGCTGGACTCCCTGCTGCTTTTTTATGAATGCTCAGAGAATCCGATGACTGAAACCTTTCACCCGACTATCATTGGCGAGAGCGTCTATGGGGATTTCCAGGAAGCCTTTGATCACCTCTGCAACAAGATAATCGCCACCAGAAACCCGGAGGAAATCAGAGGAGGTGGTCTTCTGAAGTACTGCAACCTTTTGGTAAGGGGCTTTAGGGCTGCCTCCGAATCCGAGATTAAGTCCCTGCAGAGATACATGTGTTCGAGGTTTTTCATTGACTTCTCAGACATTGGAGAACAGCAGAGAAAGCTGGAGTCCTACTTGCAGAACCACTTTGTGGGATTAGAGGACCGCAAGTATGACTATCTCATGACCCTTCACGGTGTGGTGAATGAGAGCACAGTGTGCCTGATGGGACATGAGAGGAGACAGACTCTGAATCTGATCACCATGCTGGCCATCCGGGTCCTGGCTGAGCAAAATATCATCCCCAATGTGGCCAATGTCACCTGCTATTACCAGCCAGCCCCATACGTAGCAGATGCCAACTTCAGCAATTACTATATTGCCCAGGTTCAGACGGTGTTCCCTTGCCAGCAGCACACATACTCTACTTGGCTGCCCTGTAATTAAGGACCGAAATTAGTAGACCCGGTGGGGAGAGCGTTTTCTAAGACGTAGGAAGGGGCGATGCGTCCCTTTGAAATGGGGTGTTTTGTGCAATGATGATCTGCTCTAGTTTGCAAGCTTGGGAAAAGCTTGTGGTTCTTCTAATAAATAACAGGAGCACGATCGAGAAAGAACCCCAGATAATTGGATCCTACCCCAGAGCACAAGAGGCCTGTCATTAAAAGCAACCAGCTTCCCCTGAAATAAGTGAGGGAGGAATGCTTGATGACAATATGGGTTGGCAATGTCTGCTCCCATAGCTTTGGCATAGAGAAGGTGGGAAAGCCTTATTTTCTTTTATTTTTATTCTTACTCTAGAATGGGATCTGCAAAAGGGAGAATACGAAAGAAACAAAACAAAACAAAACAAAAAAAACAACAAAAAGAAAAAAAATCACAAAAACAATTTATATATATTCAGGAATTAAAAGTTAGAGGCATAAAGCAGAGATAAGCTGAATAAAAATGTATATTGGAATTACTGCATTTGGGGCTTGCAGCAAGTGCCGTCTATGGATTGACCGCGTAGAATGTATAGCTCGCTTGACTAGAATGCTTTACCAGAAACAGCTTGCTCCAAATGAACAGTAGTGGATTGGTACAGTTATAAAAACAGAAACACGTATGATGACAAAGTCCATTATTTCCAGCTGTGTGCGTGCCTCACATTTTAAAAATGTGAGAATGCAGGAAAACCAGCTGTGGCAAACAGAATATACTCAAGGACCAAAGATTTCACAAATAAGTTATCCGAGCAAAGAAGATACAGTAGAGTATATATATATATATATAAAAGAAAAGAAAGATGTTGCTATATTTGTACACACCAACAGTAATCAAAAGTGCCTGATGCCTTCATAAAATTTGAAGTGAGGAAAAAAATATAGTTTTGTGGTTTAACCATGCATTTTGTTTTATCAGGGACACAAGGATTAAAAAAACAAAAACAAACCCATAAGCTTGTGAATAAGTGGTGGAGGAAATGCCCTATTTTTTTTCTTGGCAAATACCTGTATAGAGTTAATGTTGATGTCGGTGTGCTATTATCCTAGGTACGTGTGTGTATGTGTGTATATATGTTTGTGTGTGTATATATGTACATGTTATAGGTGTATATCTATATATATACACACACAATATATATTAATTTGGTCTAGGAAAATGTAGCAATTAAGGAATGTTTAAATAAAGTACTCTGTGTTTTCCAGTTTGCAACAGGATGTCATAGGACAATGGGCACCTTGCAGTGAATTTTTAACCCACACTTGAGAAATTTGGAGTAAATGAACCAGTCAGGATTAAGGTGGGATTCAGATAATGTCTTTGGTTGCAAGAACAAGGATTACAGTAATTCAGTGGGTTGCTTGTGAGCCATAATAATTCCACAGATGGAGAAACATATGACTAGCTGATTTTTTTTTTAACTATTTTGTACTGTAATGCCATTTTGACATTTAACCCACTAACGTTGTGACTGCATACCTCCATGATGTGTAATTCAGTGGAACGTGGATCAAAGATAGGTTTATTTAAACCCCCTGACAGCTAAAGAATATTGTATTAGTTGGTGATTTGAACACTAATTGTTAATATTTAAAGGAGTATTTTTAATAGAATGCATTATGCATTCCAGGACCACTAGAATTTAGCAAATGTGAAATGAACCCTTTTTAAGAGTGTTGCACGATTGCTTAAAATTATATTTTATATATATATATTATATATATATATTTTTATGCAAATATTAAACATCTTTGATCTGGTTGTCACACTGCATTTACAATTTCAGTACTGTACTTTATTTAAATGGAATCACTTTACATTGGAACAATAACTATTCACTTTCATTTCCTCTCCCAAAAGACCGGCAGGGGGAAAAGAAATCAACCTCCACCGTTGTTTTCACTTCAGTGCCATCTCTGAAGGTGTTAAATTCTTTGTTGGGCTTTGAAAACCTGATGACTAAGTGACACTTGACTCTAATATTTTGCTTTTTCTTACTGAGGAAACAAGAAGGAAAAAAAAAAAAGAAAAGGGAATTCAGGCTTTTTGAATAAAAGCTGGCTGTGCCCTGCCTGGTTGCAGGCAGGGTCTGCCGTCGCAGGAGGCAGAGGGGCAGGGGAGAGGATTTGTGTCCCGGCAGCGTGTTTTCCCTGCGGGGCGAGGAAGGTACATCTATTTTTGTCGCGCTTTGTACTTCTCGCTCCGGAGGCGATTTAATAGGAACCCACCCGATTTGTTGACCCGAGCACCTTCCCCGGCAGTCCTTTGGGAAGCATCGGAGCTGGTTCGGTGCCATTCCCGGCGCTGGCCGGCCAACCTCGTCCCCGCTCCTGTCCCTGCGTCCCGGCCCGTTATTTCCCCTCGGCTCCAGCTCCTGGAAGGGTTTGCGAGCGGAAGCTACGGGGAGGGCTGGGGAAATAGGATCAGCTGGTAATGTGGTATGTCTTCTCTCGCCACAACTATTCGCAGCAAATAAATGAGTCATCCGCTCTTTAAAAGGGTTTGAGAATCTATAGCTGTGCCACAACCACAGAACGCTGATAGGACGTGACATGATGTATTTTTTCCTTTGAAGGACCCTTTTTTTCCATTGCTCGAAAGAAAGTTTTGATTTTCTTCCTCTCAGCTCAAATTTTATTGTGTGGGGTTTTTTTTTATGATTGACAGCAGCTAGTTACCTTATAGTGCATGCAGCAGGGCTCTGAGCTAAACTGCACCTTTCAGCGTTTGCATTTTAATACATATATAATATGTTTTTATATATATTATATAGGTATTCCGGATCTGTTTTGCATATGTTAATGACCAAGTGGTGGAACTGGTGGAGCTTTGTTTTATTTGTGACTGGTAGCTTAAAAGGTGCCTGGTGTTAGAGGTGGGAAGAAGGCATGAGTTCAGGCCAAGAGTAAAATAAGAACCCCTTTTCAAAGCTGGTTTATTTCTGCGGTTTGCACACCTTCCCCTCCATAAAGTCTGACTTTTTTTTAACTGGTTTTTCCCCTCCTTTTCAGCACACTGGTACTTTTAAAGTTAACGACTGCGTTCTTGCTTTGTGGACTTCGTTTTTCCCATCCAATCAGATGTAAGGTTAGAACTTGTGCTACAAGAGACAGTGCCCCTTTTAAAGAGCTGAACTGATTAAAAACATTGACCTGATTACAGTAAAACTGTTTGTGCTGCAGCTGAATTTACTGCTAACCAACAGGGCGCTAAACTTGGTTAAATGTAGTGATCATGAAACAACCCAGAGCTTTGAAATGGGATTTTTTTTTTCCTTAGATGTAGCTGTCCTCCCAAATGCAAGAACATTTCTTCTAAAAATAGAAGGGGGCAATTAGAAGACCAAAAAGATGATATTTTTCTAGTTTCTCTTATTGCACTTAACCTTTTTTTTATTTTGCACAAAGGCCTTCACACAAATCTTCTAAACACCTCTTACTAAATGCTTGGTTTGCATCATGTCAGAAGCTCCCACCAGTTTAAAAAAAAAGCTTTTTTTTTTTATTGAGAAAATGAAGTGTGTTAGATAAAACTGCACAGAAAAGGAAAAACTGTAATTGCGTATTCAGCTCCTATTTGAATATATTCATTTTTGTACGGTTTTCTTTATGCAGAGAGTTTCCCTTGCAAGAAAGAAAATCAGTGTACTGTTTTGCTGTTGTAATAATGGTTTGCTAAAAAAAAAAAAAATAAAAAAAAAAAAAAAAAAAAAAGCCTGCAAATTTCAAGACAGCTTGGCTAAAGCGTTGCAGGCTCCTGCAGTCTGTAGGAGTCTGTGCAGATTTGCTTTCCCTCAGATTTCCTTACAACTGTTGCCTTCTGCAAGGCATCCTGTTGCAGCAAACTGCTCCTTGGATTGCTCTTTTGGAACATTTTGACTATAGGCTTTGTCACAGACAGAAAAAGAGCTGGTGGAAAACAGACTCTAGAGGGAACAGATTGTGAATTTTGTTTACAGCATCCAATATTTGGATTTTTTTTTGTAAATAAAAAGAAGTTATTTTTTTCTATTGATTTGTGTCTGCTGTCTTCCGTGTCTGAAATAGCTCTGGCCTGCTCCTGCTGAATACCAAGTTCGCTTTCATTAAAAAAAAGACAAGGGCAGCACTTTTCTGAGAAGAGCAGCGTTCGGCCTCTTTCCGATTGGAGCACAAGGCGTTTTGAAAAGCCCTGCCTCGTGCCAGCCAAGTTTGACTGGCTGCACTCAGCTGCAGAGGAACCTCCCCAGCCCCTGCCAAAAATCCTCGCTCTGCCGCTGGCCGGGCCGTGCAAATGGTCCGAAATCCAAAAAACCGAAACAGCGCTGCGGCAGCCCCGTGCTCTTGCTTGCCTTCCCAGTTTAGATCCCGGTACTGGGACCAGGATCTTTTCGTGATGCCCGTGACTCGCGCATCGCGCGCCACCGTGCCGGCGGTAACGTGAGGGTCCCGATGCCCTCGAGATGCGGTCGATGGGGGCCGGCGCCTCCGCCTCGGCGTTTCGGCAGGTCCGGGGGGTGGCAATGGGGTGCTGCTCCCTGGGTGTAAAGGTTGGGCTGTGAAGGTCCGTAGGGGATGGGTGCTGCGGGTCCCGCAGCTCAGGGAGCTGCCGGGAAGCGGGGATGCACGTGTCCCTTTGATTCAGCTCCTGCATCAGTCCAGTCCCTCCTGCAGATTCGACGCTGACTCCCCTTCCCTGCCCTACAATGCAGTCCTTGTCGGCAGAGGTATTTTCTGTTTGCCGTGTTTACAGGGGAGATGCCTCTGTAATGAAGGCTAATTTCCTCAAAAGGCACTTCAAGGGAATGTAAAATACTAATTTACAATGCTCATGGCAATACTTTTTCAACCGGGGCGCCTCAGACTGACCCAAATTTGAAAAACGTTGACTAAGACTCCGCAGCTCTTACTGGGCCCATTCATCCAGGGCGCCGGGCTTGGAAGGCTCACACCGGCTAAGCGCGAGCGTGAATGTCCTTATTGTAATGATGAGTGAACCTGTATTCCCCTGTAAAAACAAACAAACAAACAAGCTGCTGGGACTGCTCGTTTTTCCAGGCGCGGGAGCAGCCCCCTTGCCGAACGGCGGGCGCCTTCTGCACAGTGCCTCTTTTGAAAACCGGGATGGTCGGTCGGGCTGGCCCGGAGAGGGGGATGCGATCGGCATCCCTGCTCCCGGCGGCATCACCTTTCCTCCCACGTAACTGCCGGGAAAGGGACGGGGACGTGGCCTAACGTTTCCTCCCATTGACTTGCTCCATTAGAAAATAGTTTAGGCAGTGTGACAAAGGCAGCTGCGGCGCCCAAAGACGCAGATGGAAATTGGGGGATTGGAAACCATCTAAATCCAAACGCCTTTGCTTGTCTCTCAAAATCCAAGCCAGGATGGATGCTCTTATGCTTTGGAGTGTGTTAATTCCAGTTTCTCTGCTTAAATTTGGGGGGATTTTCTTGAGAGATGAACGGTGGTTGAGTATCTGGAGTGTTGTGAGCCCTCCTCCCCAAACCAAGGAGGAGTATGATGGGGATGCAGCTGGCCGAACTTCAGCAGGTTGTGTTTTTAAGCAGGGAGGAGTGTTCAGGACTGAGGATAGAGGGAGGGCAAAAGCAAGGTGTGAGGATGGGAATCACCTAAGCGACAATGCTGTGGAAAGCTGGAGGACATGCTGATAGACTAAAGTAGGAGAGGAGAAATGGCTCAAGTCTTTAACTTGCGTTTGCCCTGCTAAAATGAGTCTCATCAGGAATGCTGTCACTTGTAAAGATAAGTAACAGTCTGCAGTTTGTCTTGGCTGCAGCACCACATTTTTATTTTATTGCATTAAAAAAAAAAAAATCCCCAGGAACCCTTTTGAACAAGAATGATGCTGAGTGTGGGCTAAATCAACCCTACATCCTCTAGTAAATGTATCTGCAGTCCCTGGAAGGCAATAAATTAATAATGCTGAGTTCAGTTTTATAAACCTGCTCTTGGGAAACACCCGTGAAACCTCTGCAGAGATTTTCATAGCATGGTTGTGTGCACCTTGTTCCCAAGTGTTTGTGTGGATCTGGTCATGCCTTCCTGAAACTGCCACCATGCATCCACCTCCTGTTTATTTATAGGTTTTTAGTAAAATTCAGTGCACATGGCCACATGCACTTAGGTAAAGCGCACTCTAAAGCTATGCACCGTTGCGTTGGAGCTGGTGTAGTTTTGCAGCAATCCCCTAAATATCTATAGAAATGTGTCAGAAGCAGCTCTGCATGCAGGGCTTTAGTCTGCACGTAAGAAGCAAGAGCACAAAATCAGAAGCTGCACTTCAGACAAGAAATACTAAGCCTTCAAAGGCCTGATAAAACATGATGAACAGACTCATCTCCTACACACTTACATAGCCTTAGGCTGTTCAGAATGATTGTTTTGTGGATGCACAATTCCACCATTTCATGTGGCTGCTGGTTCATGAGGACGTGCAATGTCAGTACACGCCAGAAAATTTTCATTTTGCGTTGTTCGGGCGAAAAACTGTGTCCTAAATACACACCTAAATATTGTGTGCAAAACATGGATATTCTCCACAGTAAAGACATCCATTAGATTCCCATAATGGCTTGGAGGGCATAAATTCCTGCTTTTTGACAGGATAGTGTGCTTAAACATACTTTGCCTTCTGTTGGACTTGGGGATGAACAGCTCTTCTGGGTAAGCAACTCTCCTGATAATTGTTTGTCTTCCTGAAAATGGAGAAATCCAGAACAGCCAGCACTTTTTAAAAGTAAAAGTCTCTGCATCTAACCTACACAGGCTTTCTTCTCTTCAGCTCCTCTCTTGGAGGGTGTAGAACAGAGCCACTTTTAAAATCACAGCTAGAGACAGTAGACAATGAATAAGTTTAGGACACATCTTGCTCATCCTTGTCAGTGTGCGTATCTGGTTACCTCTCTGCCACTTGAATGAAGGTGATGAGAGGTGCTCGGAATGGGAAGGCAGGTGTTCCTGAGGGAGACATACACGGTTCTGCGACTATTTTCTCTCAGGGAACGTGTTCCTTAGAGAAGGTGTGCTTGAGGGTCATTCCCTCAGTTCAAGACATCCCTGGAGTTCCTGCAGCACATTCTGATGTGCAAAAGTAATTGCCATCAAATCTTTTGGTAATTGCAACCATTCTTAATTTAACTCTTGCTTTCAGGAAAAAGTAAAGCCACAGCCTTTTTTTTTTTTTAATCTTTTCTTCTTGAGCAATTTCTGTTCTCACTTCTGCATTGCTGTTCTGTGCTTGCTTCTCTGCTGTCTTCTCATCCTGATTCTTGCAGCAGAAGTGGAGGGACCAGCACCACAATGCTCTTCAGGCTATCAATAATCCTGCTGGTCCCTGGAGTTTGAGAGCCACTGACGTAAGGTCCGTGCTAGATGGTTTGTTAGGTGAGGTTCAGCAAGAGGTGTGGAACATCTCTGTTCAGACAGGGGTCCTGGGTGTCCTGTGAAATGCTCTTCAGGAATATTTCAATGCAAGTTCTCCGTTAACAGTTTTTCATGACGGGGGAATTCTGTGCACAGGCTTGTACAAATGGTTACTTGGACATCTCAAGAAGTGCGGAGTAACAGTTAAATGAATTAAAGATTTAGCAGAATAACAATTCTGATTAAATCAAGGAGGAAATGCACTGCAAGGTACTTATTAAAAATGTCAGCATCCAAACTAGTAGGGCAGCTCCTCCTCAACTTGAAGGCTTTTATTTGAGTTGCAGCAGGCTGTTCATACTCTGTGCAACCAGACACTTGGCTTTGGGCTAAGTTACCCACTGGAGAGGCATATACATCTCTTGTTCCTCACCTCAGGTTTAGGAAACAACAAATACCTGGTAATTGTCTGCTTTGCGATAGTGGTGTGAACTGTGACTTTATGTAAGTGCTGTTTATAAGTAACCCTATAAATGTCAGCCAGTGGCGGAAGCGAAACCAAGAGCTTGGGCCTTCCTTCTCGGCAGCTGTGAACTGCTCTTTCGCATTTTTTATGGAACTGTAAAACTGAATCACACATTTTTTTTTAGATTGAGCTTTCCAACGTGCTTTTCATTTCTTCCCAACCTTCTGTCACCAATAATGCCAAATATTTAAGGCAGGATTTTCTAGTCTGCCAAAGTCATTCTTGCCTGTTTTTGCTGAAGTCATGGACCCCCGCGGGGCCGCGCAGAGGCGTTCTGTGTGCTGGATGTTTCTGTGTTCTGTGTGCTGTGTGCTGGATGCTTGGGGAGCAGCATCTGCTTTCTTGCAGCCGCCATGGGTCTTTACATATGCCACATTTCATAAAGTTATTCAAAAAAACACAGAAGTCCCAAGAACTTGAAACTAATCAAATTTCACCCCAAACTAGACAGCCCCAGGTTTGTCTCCAGGGTCATACAGACGCTACTTGTCACCTGCTGTTCTCTGACCCCAGGAAGAATATCTGTATTTTATAAGCAAATGAGGAATGCAGCATCTGCCTCGGGTCAGGCTATTGCTGTTGCTTGTATGAAGACAACCCATTAGGCAGCAGAGCCTCTGCAGGGCTGGACTGGTGGCCGTCCCGAGGGTAATCTACTAAGAAGAGAGAAAAAAGGGCTTCAGGTGCTGGTGAGGAACTACTGGCAATCTTTCTGTGAAATGCGCTACACAGAGTATTGGCTAAACATTGAACATGATACATTTGTTTTCTGGAGTTTTGTGGGCAGCTGTCATATTTGTCGCAGATCAACTGGTGCATTACTTGCATTTTAGTTATCACAGGGGCACATTACTGACCAATGCAGTACTCTTCAAACTGTGCTCTTTGACTGCTCAGAGGGTATTCTCTGGAAGCAGCAAAAAAGGTGCCTAGTAGGTATTCTCCACTGCCAAGAGCTCGCTCTTTGGACTCTGAAGACATTTGCGTGGGAGTCTTTCCTACAGGAGGGTGTTCTTCCATCGTCCCAGAAATGCCCTCCCACAGCAGTGGGAACATCCATGAATGACGGGAAGGATCTGATGAAATGCTGGCTGATGCACCAGACACCCGAGCAAAAGCCGGTGGGGCCAATAGGAGATTTTTCCTTTGGCTTTAGCCAGCCTTTGGATGCAGCGGTAGCAGCTACCTCAGTGCTCGAGAAGGCACGCAGGGAACACACAATGCAGATTCGGTAGCTGGGCTTGACCCTAGCATTGCTTGCTAGTTCTTTGTTGTTGAATGTTTGCTCTGCAATAGCAACCAAAGGGCATGACCAGGCTAGGACCCATTGTACCAGGCACTGTGCAAACACCCCTGTGCGAGTCCCCTCCCTTATTGCTTCTCCACATGGGGATTTCAGTAAACTTGTTCTTTTCCTTTAGCTGTCTCACAGTAAGTTAACACATTTGCTTAAGGCAAGCTCTCGCTTTTCTAAGAAATGGGATATACACTGCAAAAAGTGTTCCCAAAGAGGCAATTTTCATGAAATATTATTGAATTCTGTAAATTTGTTCACTTGCTAAGACTGTCATGTCAAAATCTCAGCTTGCCTTCATGAATAACTGAACTCACTTGCTTTCTTAAAAAGCCGTGTGCTTGATGCGATACATTTTTGTCACTGAGAACTGAAATCAGCCCTCTTTCTCTATAGTCAATGCAGAAACAGGTGCATTTCTCTCCCCTCCATCTTGAATTGCAATCACTTCAGGAGGTGAAATGAAACGACTGTGAAGTAACGTGCAGCAACGTTAAATGACTGCAGAGCCAGAAGTTGCAAACATACTGAAGAAGCTGAGCCCATACTTTGCATCTCCTGAAACTGAGCTTCCCCAAAATGAGTGGGTGTCCTGATTGGGTTTATTGCCATTTACTTCTGTGAAGGTGATACCACACTTTTTTTTTAAAGTTGGGCTGGCTACCAGACAAATGCGTCAGGCTCAGGAATTTTCTTAACAAGCAAAGATGAAGTCCACCCTGCAGGGCTATCCCCACCAGTTGGTAGTGAATCCACCTCCCCAAAATACTCGCTGTCATAAATCTACAATGTCCCAGGCCTAAACTGACAGCAGGAAATCATTATCCTGGGACACACAGTCTCACTGAATGTGTATTAGCTCCTGAATATATCGAATTGCAGTGTTCAGAAAAATCTCGATATGCTAAGCAGTTTATAGACAAAAGTTGTCAGAAAGAGGGTTTAATGATGGCAAACCACTGTATATAATGAGGTCAAGGGGAGGGGAGCCTAATAACAGCCCTTTCTGTAATTCAATAGAATAATTTGAAACTCAGCTGTAAGCCAGTGACTATGGTGGCGCCTGTGAGAGCCGTGCACTGTGGTTATGGGGTAGTCTGTGTTTCCAGCATCATTCCCCGTTTTCAGGGTTTATAGTTAAGCTATAAAACACCCATCAGAAACTCGGTGAGTCCACATATGGCCTAAACCCACAAAAGGCAAGAAATTCTGAATTAGGGCTGCACCTCCCTGTTCTGCCCCACCATCAGGTGATCGCACTGTGCTGTGCTGCCCATCAGGAGGCACAACAGCCTGTCGGTGATCTCCATGCAGCTCCTCACAGTACAATTGCTGGCTAATATAAGCTATTTCTTTAATATATAATTCCATCCTCTCCCAATGTATAATGTAGCGCATTGGTGAAAGTTTGCCTCATGTCTCTGATGTTGTGATAAACATTAGCGGACCTTTTCCCTGAAAGCTTGGCAACAACTACAGGAACTTACTCAAGTAAGAACTTTATTTACTCCCTGAAAGGCATATGGATTTCTAAATGAATCCATTTGTTAGGTATAGTTTAAATAACATGCCAAGAAAGACCAGTATGATAAGTTTTTTTGAAAAGTATTTCAAATATTGCTCATTTTGGTTGTGCAATAGACAGAAACATTCTTATTTGGAAAAGTTGTGCTCAGACGTGTTTATTTTGCATCAGTAATTTTAGATCTAATTTTTCCTAGGCATAGTAAAAGCAAAAATTGGCAAATCTAAAAAAAAAAAAAAACCCACTGATTTCTTGGGAAGCAACTGCTTTGCTAATCAGAGGTCTGGCCAGTCCAACACAGAGAATGTCCTTCTCATACTGGTATAAGCTGACTTTCCCGAAGACCAGTGATAGCTCATGGCTCAGACTCCTTCCTGCATAGTGTGGAGTTGATGTCATTTCTACTTTCTTCTTTGGACGGATGAGAGTAAAAAGCACGTGGGCTGGGGGAAGCCTCCTGCCCTGTCCCCTTGGATGCAAAGGAGGCTTGCAATAGAGCGTACAGCTTGCTTTTTCGTTATTTACTTCTGGTCACCCCAAAGCTTCATGGGCAGAATCCATCCCCAGTGTCTACAGCCCTTGCAGGACACTGGCAAGAAGAGCCTGGAATGAACGTGGCCAGGCAAAGGGTCGCCACACAGTTGGCCTTGACCTGTGCGGTAGTCATCGTGCACACCTAATTTGTTGCACGTGCACTGGGGGAAAAGTGAGTTATAAAACCTTTTTTACAATAGAGCTGGATTATGCCAACTTTCTGCTTATGAAGGAGAGCTGGATTTTGGTGGAGCTGCCGGAAGAAACCAGGTGTTGCTTGGTGGGAATATGGGATATGGATTTCATACGCTGCTTATGATGGGCCCTAAGGTGGCCAGGGTTTTCATGTAGACTTGCCTAGGCTCTTTTCTTATACCGAACGTATCAGAAACTCCACTCTTTCTTCATGCCTGGCCCACACTACATGCCAGCAGCTGCCCCCATTGACCACGGTGCTCTCGGGATGCCCTGATTTCAGATATGGTGGCCAGAGCAATTCAAACCCATCTCCTCCTACCTTGGCACCCAGCTAGGGACTTCAAATGAACCAGAACATCCCCTTGTATGCTGGGGAAAAGAGTGACTGAAGGAAACAGAGGGGGGCTGCCACGCTGCAGAGCCTAGTAGGGTCTTGGGCGCTCTTGAGGGGCACCCCGGGTTATGGCTGGCCCCTGTCAGGAGTGGGGGTGGTGAGTGGGTCACGAGCTCGGTCAGGAAAGCATTTCTTGGTTCTGGGACCAAACCTTAGGTTAGCACACTTGAAAATGAAGAGAGGGGATAGAGGATGGGGAAAAACTGGTCCTGAAACTGGGGATGTAATGATTATTACGTAATTCATTTTGTCTTAGCTTCATTTGAGGCATTTTATTCCATCTGAAACTGGAAAAATTATTTTAAATGTGCTTCAGCTTTTTCAAAAAATGAGGTCAACGTAGAAATAATAAAAAAAAAGTGATTTCCAGAATAATAATTATATTATGTCTTTTGACATTTCATAGTCTAAATATTTATCTGGAACTGTGTGGTAAATTTGTTTTGAAATAGCGTGTATGTGCGCGCGCCTGTGGTTGTGCACATATAAAGACTGGATAATGCCATTTAAGTTTTTCTTTGCTGCTTTTAATTATGTGATTTAAAAGGCAACTTAGCTAGGGCCTACGCAGTCGCAGTTCAATGGCTTCTGTGCAAAACCAAGTCCTCTTCGCTGGTTGTCTCATGCTCGAAGGAAGGAAGCATGTGCCAATGAAGCTGTCTGTAGGGACTTCCTCTGCTCATCACCAAAAACTGCAGGGTTAGCATATTGTCTGCAAAGTTAGCGTATATAGCCTTTTCCGTCTCTGAGGGAAGGAGTCTCAGGAGGCCTGTGAGTGAAAAGTCTTCGGGAAGTTTCTTCACTGTTCTGTCACTTTCTATTCACCTCGAGAGCCATAAAATACGATTTGGCTCATATGTCTGGGGGCAAAGCAAAAGCAAGTGTATGTTCCTCATTAATCTCTTATGGCCCAAACTTCTTCTCTATTTACCTCTCATATATTAATCCTGTTTATTTCCTCATTAATCTCCAGTGGCCTTCCTTTTTGCAGCAAGATGCCTGCTTGAAATACCCTTTTTCCTTCTGTGCTAAATCCAAGCTTTTTGATGCTGAAATTTAATTTTGTGTGTCAAATTGATTTTTTTTCCCAGTGTGCCTTTCATTCAGAAACCCTTGATTATCTATTTTTAAGGAGACCCCCCCCCCCCCGACCACAAATAGGAAAAATGTATCTCCAATAAATAATCTGGCACTGCTGCCATAAGAGAAAGTTAATCCTCACAGCCATTATTATGTCTTCAGATTTTTTTCTCTGACTTTTATTAACTTCTCATGAAAGGCAGGGGGATTTCATTCCCCAGTGGACACTTCCCAGCTTGCTTTACAGGCATCTGATTTTTGGCAATAATCTGGAAAAGGATGGCTGCTGTCAGAGCCCCAGAGCTGTCACAGAGACCATGTGGAGATTTTTAGCTTCCTAGCAAGAAACCGCTGTGTCTGTGGAAGCGGTTCCAGGGAAGTACCTCAGGCTTTGGTCCCCTCCTGCAGGGTGCTGTGGACCTGCTGCAGACCAGCATTTTCCCTGCTGAGAAGCCGGGGGGGTTGGGGGGAGTTCAGAAACTACATCGAACCCTGCAAGTACTTGGCACGGCTGCTGGATTGCTCAACTCCTCCTGGGGGTCCCAGCCCCTTGTTGGGAATATCCGAATCTGCTGGAGCGCAGCAGGATGGGGAGGAGGTGAAGCAGCAAAGGGCCTTTATATAGGCTGTTTGTAGGGCTGGGGGGGTGCTCGGTGCTATGGGCATGCAACTAAAACTGTCAATCCGTGTAATCCCCTTATCGGAGAAAATGGGGTGGGAAGAGCCAGCGAGAGCATTCTGCGTCGTCTCCTTGCCCAAAGGCGGCATCAGCTGTTCTTAAACTCTTCCTTATTGCGCACTTGCAGCCAGAGCAAACGAATATCTAACATATTTTCTTGTAGTAAACCCTTCAAGTCGGGTGGGAGAAAGTTGGTTCATGTTAGCTCCTCTGCCCCTAGAGTCCTCTGCCTGCCCTGGCTGGTCGGGCAGCTGCCAGCAATGTCCCACACCTCCTCACCAGGACCAGGCAGAAAGAGATTTGTCATATATTCCAACGCTGACAGATAATTAGTGTTTCATATCTCAAACTAACAGGAAACAATGTGTGCTGAGGATGGGTACAGGCAAGGGATCAGTTTTTCTCATCAGGATCTGGCCAGGAGGTGAAGAGTGGAAAGATTTCTGTTTGAAAACTTTGTGCTGCAGACGCAGAGAGAGAGGACCTGCAGGGTGAAGGCTTCTTCAAGCCAGCGGGTCTGTTTGCCCCGTGAAATCTCAGTGCTTCTGAGCCTTTGAGGTGGCTCAACACTGAAACTGGATGAGGCTGGTTTAAGGTACAGGCATTTTCCTTAAGGCACCGAGAAAAAAAAATAATGGGACAAGTGACATCAAACATTATTGCCGCGGTTTTGTTTCCCAATGCGTCTTGTGACTCTCGGTGTGTAGCTATCTGCTTGGCGTGGCTGCAGCAATTAATGTCTGGCTGCGAGGAGGGAGGCTGCGCACACGTGCAGTGTTGCAGCACCTACCGCCTGGAGCTCCTTCTTGCCCAAGAGAAGAGGAAGAGGTGATGTAAAATCCAGAAGCAGAGGATTGAGCAAGGGAGGCTAGGTCTGGGGAAGGCTGCAGGGATGAGGCTTGGACTGATAATATCAAGGTGGCGCATTCCTTGTCTGGGTTTTTATTCTTTCTTTTGAACTGTGTTGGAGTGAGAATTGGCATATTGGAGCTTAATCCTGCAGACCTGCTTCATGTGTACAGTTACTGGAGATGATGGCTATGGAGGATTTGCTTCCTGCACCCTATCCTGCTTTTGAAACTGCTTTGCTATCTCCCCTGCACAGCTTCCCATATATTGTACCGTGGACCTTTTCTTAAAACGGTAGCTCCTTAGATACATCCCAGGTCTAGTCCTGACCATTAGCTTCCCAAAAACAGTGCAATAAATTTCCATCTCTTCCTTTCTCTTGCACTCCTTTCTGTGTGTTTTCTGGCTTGAAATAATTTTTAGCCCCTTCTCGTCAACCCCACTCTGCCCAGCACAGCTCAATAACAAACCCTTCTCCTTTATTGCCATGTCCCTCATAGTGTCTCCTGATGGTTTTGGTGTGCCTGGCAGCTAAGTGTTGCTCTCACATTTATTTTGGAGGCTACAGTTGTCCCAAACAGAATTTGAAGTGGGTTTTGTTTTTGTTTTGGTTTTTTTTTTATTTTTCACTTTTGCACTGTTATTCTGTGTTTCACGGTCTCTGTTGCTGAAAAAGACTGTGAAGTAAGAAAAATTATTCGGAGCCTGTGAACAACAAATTCAGGCTGCTACACAGAGGAGTGGGTGCAGTTTATGGGGTGGTGCAGAGACTCATCTGGGACATGCATTTCACATTGCATTTTAACACCCAGCTGTGCCGGGAGCCCCAGTCACTCAATGGATTTTGTTCGCCTCCTTCTTAGATGCTTGAGCAGAGTTTGAAACCTGGTATTTATTGGAACAGAATTAGTTCACTTCTGATATGTGCAATACATATTTGACCTGTTGTTCCCCTCACAGTCTTTGACTCCAAGAACTAATAACCAACTACCTATTAAAAAAAGATAGGGCTGCAGGGTCCTGTGACCTGACAGAGCAAGACTAAAAGATGGAAACCGTTGGGAGGACATGTCACTCCCATAAAAGCTCTTTTCAACATCTGGGCACTCTTTGCACTCTTTGCTGTCTTTAGTAGAGGGAGTAGAAAACAGGATGAAGGAATAGCCAGGTTTTTATTGATATGGTCTAATTTTGAGAACCTGTCCTAATTGCGTGGTATGTGGTTGTGGTTTAACCCCAGCTGGCAAGTCAGCCCCACGCAGCTGCTCACTCACTCCCCACCCCGGTGGGATGGGGGAGAGAATCAGGAGAGTAAAAGTGAGAAAACTCATGGGCTGAGACAAAGACAGTTTAATAGGTAAAGGAAAAGCCGTGTGTGCAAGCAAAGCAAACCAAGGACTCCATTCCCCACTCCCCACGGGCAGGCAGGTGTTCAGCCATCTCCAGGACAGCAGGGCTCCATCACGCCGAATGGGGACTTGGGAAGACAAACGCCATCACTCCCAACATCCCCCCTTCCTTCTTCTCCCCCAGCTTTATACACTGAGCATGACGTCCTATGGTCTGGGATATCCCTCGGTCAGTTGGGGTCTGCTGTCCCGGCTGTGTCCCCTCCAACTCCTTGTGCCCCCCCAGCCTGCTCGCTGGGGGGGTGGGGTGAGGAGCAGAACAGCCCTTGGCTCTGGGTAAGCACTGCTCAGCAGGGACCAAAACATCTCAGCCTTATCAACACTGTTTTCAGCACAAATCCAAAACACAGCCCTGTAGTAGCTGCTATGAAGAAAATTAACTCTATCCCAGCCAAAACCAGCACACATCTGTAGTCTTTTTTCTAACAGGCTTGGTGGAGACTGTCTTCTAGTGTCCCCTTTCCTTTGGCCTGGTTAATGGGTGGCAGTTCAGATTTTACCTGAACCAGCCCTGTTCCCAGTCACTCTCCTCTGGTTAGCCTCTGTGGTCAGATTACCCTTTCAACGCTTTTAACTCCTCAGAGATTTGTTCTCATCTTTAGGCCTTGGCTGCAAACAGTGCAAGTTATACATAAATTGTAATGAGAACCACAGAAGTCCACTCAGGGCAATACAAATGCAAAATTCAATAGGTCATGAAACACCAAAAACCCTCACAAAAATTTTTGGGAGTTGCCCACTTGTCTGGAGTTTCTACCAATAAATGATGGCTTAAATCCCCTATTCCTTTTCAAGCTGATTACTCGGCAAAATCTATTAACGCTTTGTGGTACTTTGTGTCAGGGAGTCCGAGTGCCAGACTTTGTCACATCTGGAACTGCATGTGCTATCCAGGAAATTTTTTTCTTCACAGCGAAAATTAAGCTGAAAATTTCCTTTAGCCAGCTGAGTATACTGGAGAGTATGATACAGTCCTGAGGTCTTACTGGTAAACTGATAGTGGCAGCAGGTGACGTTACATAGGAAAACATGAAAAACTAACTGAGCATCACTAAGGTCTCTAAGCATAAGCAGTGAGAAATTTGAAAGTTTATAAGCACAGATCTGAAAGTTGTACCGAGGCCAATATTTGATTCTGTAAATCAAATTGTACATGGTTGTGGAATTGCCTAAAAATAACAAGTAACAATAGCATGTTGATGACAAATTAGAATATCACTAAAAGCAATCTCCACTTTCTGAAAAGTGAGGAGAACTTAATAGTGAGAAAAGTAGATCTGTAGGGCCAAACCCAATGACTTACCACTGGCTTCAATGGACCTGGACTTGTTTCTTGTTCTGTAATTGGAGCAATTAAAACTAGTTGTGGCAAGAGTGCAGTGCCCTCGGCTTCCTTTCTGCCAGTGCTGGGTGTCTGGCATTCCAGGGCACAATTACTTGCAGAATCCTGGTAATTTCAGTCCCTCCAAGATGCCCACAGTTTCTAGTGTGAGATGAAACAGAAGTCTGCAAGCAGCCCTGCATTCCAGATCTCAGTGTGTTTGGTGGACAATTGTTTCGGTTTAGTTGCCACAATATTTTTTGTGTTCTTCTAGCCCCAGAGTAGTGTGCATTTAATTTCACTGCTCTTGCTAATGAGGAGTTAGCAGAATCCACAGGATCCAAATACATGACCGAAAAACTTACTGAAGTCAATTGGTTTGGACCGTTGGTTACTAAGTAGGATTGCTGGTTGGACTCCAGCTCTTACTCGCAACGTTCTCGCAGTATAGAGTGCATACTCCCTTACGTGAGATCAGAACATCTGGCATTTCTTCTGAGATTGTTGGGAAATAAAATCAAAGAAGTATGTGAACCTGTGGATTTTCTTCTGGTGATTTATTGGGTGAGATACTGACCATCACCTGCCTCATGGAGGGATGTGAGAAGGTTTGGATTTGGCTTGCCATCTCAAAATCTGGATATTTATCTAGGGTTTATCTAAATATCTGAATCTTAATCATGCCCAAAAGATTCTGTGTTATCTCTCTTTCCTTGTGATCTCGATGACTCTAAAATCCTGCTGTGAAGAAAGGAAGAAAAAAAAAAAGCAAGCAGATTTTATGTTTCCCTAGGATAGTCTCTTTAAACAGTAGCATTCCTAGGCTGAATTTTCCAGTGATGTGCTCCACTGCGGTACCTAAAGTTCCACATTCTGAGAAGCTGAAATAAAAGCTGAAGACTACTCATATAGACATTATTTTTACCCATTAAGTCACTGTTTTTCCACATTAATCACAGGGTAAAGATATCGGGCTTCAATTCAGATTATGACAGTATCTAATGTCTTTTCCACATACGGCTTCAAACTAGGAGAAGACTTCCTCTCTCGTTTTCATGGGAATTTTGTGAATTCCAATATGTATATTTTTCCAGCTGTAGTATTTTATTTGCAATTGGAAATTGCCAGTTGAAATATCACCTTTCCTATGGAAAAGTTGCTAATACTGAAACTTAGAAACATAAGTTTATTTCAAGTACTCAGGTTAGATAGTCTCTGTGCATAAAGCAGTGCCCTGTAATGCTCTGAAATCTCCTCTATAGGTGTCAACACCTGGATCTTGGCTTGTTTACTCATATAGAAATCTGCTGCTACAAAGCTGAAGAACAGAGGGGAGTGGGTTACATCTTTAGTCTAAGGTCATGTGAGGTAAACTTTTCCTTTGTAAATCTGTCTTCTGACAAAAAATAGTCCTATTGAAGCGGGCACCTGGTTTTCTTGGGAAGGACTGAATAAAAACAGCTAGTGCTACATTTGTGGGATTGACTTTTTATCTCAGGCCCGAAACTGCATCTAGGGAAGCAGGGGACAAGGGAAAATCATGGCCTATATGACATACTATATACTATATACACTATATGCACTAAAGTTCCTGTTATAGAAAAAGTTTGTTACAAACCCACAAAGAGTAACCTAGCAAAAATAAATACCCTTATTTTGTATTAGGCATCTTCCTTCTCCAGTGAATATAAAAGCATGAGATTCTTGACTTTTGGCCTCTCCTGTGCTCCTGTCATGGGGTTTTCTCCTTCTCCAGCTCCTCTTGTCCCACAACAGTAACTCAGCCTTGCCTTCTGTCCCTGCCTGAAGCCTCTGGCTAGGCTGCCAAAGAAGTGATGTTTCCTCCCACTTGCCAGGCTGCTTGGCTGGTCCAGCCTCGGCTCCCCGTGGCTTTGAAGTCTGGCAGGTCTCAGAGGTGGGTTGGCGCAGCCCACCATGCAGTGGGGTATTGCCCCAAAAGCAGGAGTCTCAAGCCAAAAGCAGTTCAGTTCCTAAGCTGCTCGATGCAGAGATCCAGTCCCTCTCAAGGGTGAAACGAGAGCGTGTGCACTGCCACCATGGGAACTGCACCTCTGCCAAATGCGTGGCAGCCCAGGCTGGGTTGAACCGCGTCACCTTCTAAGCTCAGCAGCGAAGGACCCAGTGCAGAGGTGCTGCTGAATAAGACATAGTGCATGGTGATGACTGATGGTTTTAAGCGTTGATGTGATCCTGGTAAGCGTTAAAAGGTGATGGGCACAGCAAAGTGGAAGGACCGGCTTGGTTTAAGTGGAGGAACTAGACTGAGGGTTTGGTGACTGCTTAGGAGCGCAGTTTTCCTCTGGGTTCAAGCTGGGTTATTTGGTTGCATTCGGCAGAGCAGATGCTCTCAGATGTGCTGTGCCCTCATCCGAGAGGCAATAGCTTTAAGAAGTTGAGGGCTTCAAAGTTGGGTGTCTTCTTGACAGTAAAACGCATTCCCAACAAAGGACACATTGACAAAGTCCACTGCCAAAGGTAGGAAAAATAATGTCAGATTTCCTATTTTATGGCTGTTTCAGCACACAAACACTTTCCCTCTATGACTTCTCCAGATGGCAAATATTTTTTTCTCATTCAGTGCAGCATGTATGTGCAGCATGTATATATATGCAGCAGCTTTTATTCTCATTGGCCACATCTCTAATCGTTCAAGCTTCAAATTTGCTAAGCACGCATAGCACAGACTCTCCAAATGCTCTTTTGTTTTTTCCTGAGGTTTTGCTGAGTGTGCATACAGAGCAGAGAAATCTGACAGAATTTTGTCACCACCGTCTGTAGCTGCTATACACAACATCAAATTTAGTAAGTCATCGTACCTATCCATTTTCATTCTGATTCACACACACACACACACACACACACCCCCTGAACAGAGAGGTTTTGGTAAATCTTTGAAGACTGTACATCACTTGTTTTTCTCCCTCTCAGTTTCATCGCTAAAGAGCCATTTACCATGAAAGTTACAATTTACCAGTTGCCCTCTGCAAGGATAATTAACTTTTTTTCCCCCTCCTTTTCCCTACATAAGAAAAAGAAATACCCAAATGGCCACTTCACTTTGCCCATACAGCTGGCCAGTCAAATTTTGTTTATTAATCCTTGTGCTGTTGCTGGCCTCTGTTTAAATATTTTGGAATTTTACATGATCAGCAACTTGGACAAGACCTAATGGACTTCAGAAGGATTATATTAAATGCTAAGAATAAGATAATGTCTTATTTAAACAAACAAAGAAGACAATTTTAGGGACCTTTTGCTATAACAAAAAGCATCTTTGACTATTTTGGAATGAAAAGCAATCCCTAAACATAAGACTTTAAAAACAGATAATCTAAAACTCCAAAATAAACTCACCCCTCCTGTTGGAAACAGTATCTGTCTTTCTTTACTCAAGCTAGACAATTTCGTAAGTCATCTTCATTTTTTGAAAAAGACATCCTAGAATGGCTGGCAAATCCGGTGATCGGATGGAAAGAATTTCTGGATGTTCAGCCAGTCTGATCCATGTTTTGACATTTTATGCAAGAGAATGAAAGCTGTTTTTCCCCCCATTGCTTCAGGCTGCTATTACCAATCATTTCACGCAGATCGGGTTACACGCTCACAGAAAAGTCATCAATGTATTGGAAGAAGGCGAAGAGAGAAAAGTGTCTGTTTATGCAAAACTTCTGGAGACACCGTGCAGGTGATTTGCCGTTTCATTTATGCAACTTGCCATGGATCCAAGTCAGCAGTCCAGCTCTGTGCAGCAAAGCCCTCACTAATGGCTGTGGCTGTTAGCCTGGAAGTCCAAATGAATCCAGTCCTAACTAACTTGTCCCTAAAAGATCAGGGAAGTACATCTCCACACTAGCCAGCTCAGGGAACAGTGGACATATTGAACAGTCTAACTAAAAATGAAGTGGAAAGATGGCAGATGCCCTTCTAGAGACATTTCAGAAACTGCTTCTTTAGATGAGCTCTGAGGAGGTCTGTTGGGTGCGAGACTTGGGATGGGAAGAGCAATTTGTTTAAGAAGTGTTTTGTTGTGTTCTCATCTCTGGAAATACACATATTTTGGTTGGGTTTTTTTTCTTTTTTTTTTTCCAGAAGCCTTCATAGCAGCGGGACTCATGATTCAACACATGAACCTGAAATTTCTGGCACCATCGTGGTTAGTGACTCTCCTTCTCATGCCTTCTCTGCTAGCTTCTGACTTACCTTGCTGTAAGATCTGTGAACTGGCTGCAGTGAGATGTGCAAAGTGCCCATCACGCACTTAATAAACTGCATGGTGTCTTGGGGGAAAAAACCCCACCTTTCTCAACTTGTTTTCTCCTGCAGTCTTTGGAGGTGAAATTGTATGATTTGGAGGTACCTGATCCTGTCAGACTCAGGACCGAGGCTCTTAGTCACAAGTTGAGTGTCACACCCAGCCCACAAGAACAGTTTGGCCCTTTTGGCAGACAAAGGGGATGTGGAGGAGCAGACTGGGAAGCAGCAGATGTTCACTGGTGCTGAAGAGCCCTGGCTCCTCCTTACAGCTGAGGGAAAATCCACGATGCTGAGAGCATTAGCAAGTTGGATATCTTGGGTGTACCACACCTCAGCCGCCTCAGCACTGCCTGATGAAGGCAGTGGATGGATGCAAACATTTTTATGATCATTCTCCACTGCCTTGTGTGGTCTTCCTGCTTTGTGCCCACAAGTCTCTCCTCCTCAAGATTAAAATGCTGCTGACTCTCCACTTCTGACTTCTTTTTCCACTTGGCCTCTTAAAAACACTAGTTAAAGATCTTTCCTCCAGGTCATGTAGGTTGGATTATATTTTAGAAGAAGATAATAACAGGGTGATCTCCAGTCCCAAATCTCCAGAAAAACCCCACAGAGGTCCTGTCTTTCCACCTGCAGAGCTGAGAGTACCTCTCAGCTATGTACCCTGGTATATGTGGTTATACTATCCATCATAGCGTAACTACACTAGTAGACGCCCAGACTTCAGCCAAGTCCTCATACTAAAGGAGAAAGACTGCTAGTTAACAGAAAAAATTGCTTTCATACGTATCAGTGTTTTTTCCCTTGAAAGTTTTAAAGACCAACTCAACAAGGCTTTTCTATTTTTACAAATAACTTAAAAGTAGCTTTACAAAAACCTGACTACCAATTTTTTAAAACATGAATTTGGTTATTCCCATGGCTTACAAGGCCCCTGGCTGGGGCTAAACTTCTTAGAGTGACAGAAGCAGAAAGGCACTTGGATGTCTTTGATAGTTTGTGTTCGCTTACAGAGTTTTTTCCATTGTTAATGAAAGGAATATGTGCCAATTCAGATAACTGAGGTAGTTTAGATAGGCGTTGGTTAAGGTAACCATACATTACATCCAAACATGCAAGTCAACTGAGTTGGTAACATGACCTTTTATAGAAACATCAAGATTTTTGTAAATATGGTTCTGATTAATTATAAAGCAAATATCAAATTAATATAGGCTCATTGTTTTTTTAAGTGTTGGTTACTTGAAAAGAATGTCTAAGGTTGACTTAAGTAGACCAAAAAAAGTAATAGAGAAAATGTAATAAAGCTTGTCTTCATTAACATTCAGTTTGTTGGGGTTTTTTTTGTTTTTTTTTAATTTTTTATTGCCCAATCTTGAAAAGAACTAATGAAGCATCTAGAAGTCACCTTAATGCTGAAGGCCAGCACTTCTTCCTGGCAGATCTGTCATCTTCTGTTTCTCCAGAGGAACGGCTGTCTCTCTGACATCTCTTCTTGATCCATTGCTGCTCTTTGTGTGCCGCTGAGGAGGATCTGGCTTCATCTCTACCCATCGGGCAGCCTCCTCATCCTCAGGCTGAAGAAACCCCACCTTCAGGCCCCCTGAGGGACTTCTCCCAGCACAGCAGCCTGCTGGAAGCCGTGTTATCTCATCATGGTACTACTCATTGCCACTGCAGTGAAATGGGTCTTGGAGGAAAAAAACTAAGCCCCTCAAACATTAGCAGGCACTGCAGTGTGCTGCCTCTTGGCATTTTCAGTTACCTCCTTGAAGTCTGCAAGGGATCTTCCAGTTAGCTGCAACATATCTACTATGAGAATTAAGGCGTAATTCTGCCTCTGGGCTTCCTGACTCCAAAAATGTACATTGAGTAGAGCCATGGAGTAACGCTGTGTAGGATGTGATGTGCCAGTGGCACAACTTCTTTGCAGACACCTACCTAAAAGCCTTAGAAAGGCAGACCACAGCAGTTTTCCAGTCCCTGTTCCCCCCGAAAGCAGTGTAAGAAGAGACCGCAGGACCTCTGGTTGTCTGTGTGGGAGCAGCAAGGAAGGGCTGGAGCGACAGGGGTAATTACAGGGAATGAAAGCAACTGTGTGATTTTGTCTGACAAAGGGATGCATTTAATTTCCTTTCTTTATACACACTTGTTGGTTTCTGTTTTGGCTGCAGCCCTGGTTTTCTGTTCCTTCCTTTAATTCATGCATTTCACATTTGCTTCTTTGCTCATTTGATACTGCGTAACTAACTTTACCTCTGATTTTTGTTTTAGGAGGTTTGGCCTGATTTTGAAAGCATGTCCACAGGCGTGGACATATTTGATGGTGTTTTCAAAAGCGTTAAATGGTTTTGAAAATCTACTGTGTGCCTGACAGTCTTCAGTCACTCAAATCCTCATGGAAATTTGGCCATTCTATGACAGATGATACGCTATGTAATAAAAAGCAGCACGTTAATCTTGATAAAATTATAAGATAAATTACATGCTCGGAAAACCGAGAACGTCAATTTTTCATTGTTGACCTCTATTCTTGATTAAAATGTGCAAAGTCAGAGAGCCTTCAGGCAAGGCTACCCTCATTACTCAGTTCAGTGACA
The DNA here is from genome assembly GCF_000737465.1 of Haliaeetus leucocephalus. Classification (NCBI taxonomy): domain Eukaryota; kingdom Metazoa; phylum Chordata; class Aves; order Accipitriformes; family Accipitridae; genus Haliaeetus; species Haliaeetus leucocephalus. The sequence goes on from NW_010972631.1 coordinate 4,265,162, forward strand.
AAACACTGGACTATTTAACAATAATCTGCTGTCTCTCATACTAATGTTTATCTGGTTTAGGGCAGAAAGCAAAGTGGAGGAGAATTTGTGTCTGATTGCCTGTGAATGCAGAAGTAGGCTGAAGTTGTCTCGGGTGTTACACTGGGAAGGGATTGTGGCTGCTTAACTTTTATGGGGATAAGGTGATGATCAAACTGCACTGTGGGGAAAGATATTCCGAATGTGTGGGGGCATCAAGTGAGCATGTTATAACTGGAAATGTGCTCCTGCTACAATGCTGGTGGCTGCAGGTAAAAATCCTCCTTCCCATTCAGTTGTACTTTTGCAGTCGCTGTGGCTCAGCTGCTCAGCAGTGCTTGAAGTCATTCCCTGCTCCCTCAAAATCTGTTCGCCTGGCGGTTTGGGGGGTGTCCCTTTGCTTTCAGCTGGCTGGGAGGAGCTGGGCTGATCCCCCAGGCCAGTGCTGGTGGGCTGTGGGCACAGCCGGGGCTGCCCGCTCCCGCCAGCGCAGCACTTTGCACCCCTGCCTAATTTACCCCTTACCCCACGGTTTGCTCGGCTGAACTGGGTCAACCTGAAAGTTTGGCATCCAGTCACCCCTGTGCCTCTTCTAACTGACGAAGGGAAAGAGGTGTCTACAGAGGCAACCCAGTCCTTTCCAGGCGGGCAGGCGAGAGCAGGGGGAGGCCATGGAGCTGGAGGTTTTTGTGTGTCTCCCCTTTGGCTGCAGAGAGCCTCGCTGTGCAGCTGAGACTAGAAATTTAACTTAGGTAGCTAAAATGAAGTCAGATGAATTTAGTCCTCTGATGTTTTCACAGATTTACCTGAGAACTGCATGGATCCGAAATAAGTAGTACTTGCTTACACAAGCAATGATTCGTGCTGACCACTATCTTAATTTCTACTTCATAGCTGGTTTCTCTTTTGCTAACCTGCCATAAAGTATTTTGGTTTTTTTTTAGAGTAAAGCTGGACTTTTTTATTTGCTGTCTCCAAAGACCGTTTTCAACTCTTAGGATACTTTGTTCCCCCACTTCGTATTGAATTTAAGTACCCAGCTCTTGTGTATCATGGTGATGCCTCCCCGCAGCCTCTTGGGTACCTACATATCCACCTCCAGCCTTATTTAGACAGCTCTAATGACACTGAGTTTGCATACCAATGTTGTGCTAAACAGAGATGATTTCCTGAATGGGGACAGAGAAAAAGCGGAGGGTGTAATGGATGCACTGAGCATTTGATCCTGTCAGGTAACAGTCGGAAGAACGGTGCAGATGAGGAGTGGGGCTACGAGCCTGCAGCAGCTGCGTGGGTATGTTATCCTTCTTCCCCCTCCACTGCTTGAATCAGCCCTTGTCAGACTCCCCTGGGAGTCTGAAGGGGTATTTATGCTGGAGGGGAGAAGCTGCGGGTGCAGCTGAACAGCACCAGGAGCTGTGCCCTGCGCTCCCATCTGCAGCGCGTGTGTGCAGACTCCGCTCTGCCATTTATGATGTTGGTTTGTAACTACTACAAGCATTTTAAAAGTGCCTACCTTTTTTTTCCAAGTACTCTACTGAGAAAGCCCGGTACAGGACAAGTAAACCGGAAGACTTCACATATGCCTCCTATAGAAATAAAATCAGCTAAACAGTACCTCGTTTGTGAGGAACAAATAGCAGCCTGTGTCTTGCATTTGCTATTCCTGTAAATGAAATTTGTCTTGAAAGTGAACAGAAACAAGTTATTGCAATTCAAACAAGTGGAATAAATGGCAAAACCGAGGGGCCGTCACAACATCATGATGGCAAGTCACTTCATTTTAAACTGTGGGGACATCAGCTCCTGGGGCCACATTAACCAGTGCAGTGGTGGCACCTCAGTGGAAGATGCAACCGGAGTCCAAGCTGTCCAGCATTTAGAGAACAAAACTGCAGTTTATTTTGTCTCTGGACAGTCAAAGCAGATGCTCAACAGTAGTATCACCAGTGACTTCCACTGCAAGCTGAGCCAGGCTGTTATCTACTGACCACAGTCAGGCTTGTGGGGTGATTTAAGGTATGGAGCACATTGCAAGAGCCAGTCCAGCCAGCTGCAGCAGCCAGACCTGTATCCATACAAAGAGTTTAAGAACTCCAAAGCCAGCAGAAATGAGAGACATTTTCCCAGACTGTTGTCTGTTTGCAGAGGAGCAGCAAGGGATCCAGTAACAAGCCATGTGTGTAATTCTGGTTTTAAGAGTCCATCACGCTTTTTGAAGGGCAGCAGGTATAACAACTGTTGCACTGGCTATCTTTTGATCACTTACTGTAATGTAATAGATATTCAAGCAATGATCAGTGCAAGCAGTAGGACACATAGTTTGACTGTCTTCAAGCTTGATGATATTTTGAATTTGCTGCTGTCATAGTCCTGCAACTTTTGTTTAGCATGTGAGCAGATGGTTCCTAGCGTGAGGGTTACAGGCCAGTCCCTGGCTGATACACTTGAATTCAGACCCTGCCCAGGAGTTTGGGGCATTCCTGTGAAGTTTGCCATTCCCTTTCAGACTAGTTGGAATAGGTTTGTGTCAGGCCTTTGATTCACGAAAGGGTGTTGTGAAGCAGAGCTGACGCATGCAAGGGGTGTAATTCCCAGGTAAGTAATGGGCCCACTGAGCGTGGTAAGAAATACCACCCTCTGAGGTTTGCCAGAGCAGCCAGTGCTTGTCAGCTATTGCTGTTCACTATGTTGGCATGCACAAAAATAGACATGACAGTCATGTGGATAACTTGTGTGGAGTGGCCTGGGATTTCCTCCACCAGCCCACAGATTCAGGAATTTCTTGGGTTATGGTAATATAATTGTTCTAATGTTGATTTTATTTGGCATAGACGCACTAGTAACATAAGTAGCTCAAATTTCTTCACTAGTTAGGAGTCCATTCAGCATCTGGTCAACAAATAAGGAAAAATTACAGTTTGATACAGACTTCAGTTGAAACTCAGGGAGAATAAGGATCTAGGTGGAAATGCAAACTGTGCGAGGACCCCGGAGGCAGGACTGGTGTACACAGCCAAACTCAAATGGAAACAGTTTCATCCTTCAGACCAGAAACTAGAGCACCAAATAGTGTTTGCCTGATTACCGCTAAATACACTAACTAAAGAAAGAAAACAGAATACTATGGAAATAATTCTTTTCTATTCATTATGAAAACCATTTGAAGAGCAGTAACAGTACAGTGACAAGTAAGTACTATAGTTTAAGAGTCAAGATAACATAATTCTTAGTTTGATAGACTGTAATCCAGAGCTTGAGTAGAAGTGAGTCTCAGCAGACAAGTCAGTAAAGGGAGATGTTTTAAAAGACACTCACTGGGCACAAACAGTATAGTAGGGGAAATACCAGAAGAGGAAATGCCACAATAAATGAGGCAAATCTGTATGTCTGTGGATGTGTCAACTAGGAAAACCATCAGTGGTCTAGTAAATAGTGTTTTGCTACAGTGGAAATGTTGTATGAGATCGAAAGGACAGGACAGAATGGATTTTCATTATTTGTCCCAGCCTGTCAACATCAACTCAGATTCAGGCATGGTCCACTAGCTTTTGTTAAAGGTTTCAGTCTTTCATAGAAAAAAATAAGAGATGGTCTTCTCCAGCAGCAGCTCCTTCCTTGAAGAGTGAGATGCTTAGTCAGACCACAACTGTTTGTTTCTCTTGGCCTCCATAGACACTGATTTGGTGGTGCCACCAGTGAGTCAGAAAGCTCACAAAGATATAGTTTGGTGTTAATGTGCGTGGTGTTTAATGTGCGCAATACTATAATTTGTTACACTTTTTTTAGAAAGGTTCTTACACTTTCTGTAATCTTCGTGGGTGTGACTAAGATAATTAAATAGGGTGCATGGGAGTTTGTATGTCTATGCTACGATGCCTTGCAACATCCTGAAAAAGTCCCCATCTTCTGCAGGGCACAGCCCACCTCTTAACCCACAGCAGAGCACTGTCTGGAGGAGTTCCTTGCCTAAGGGTAGGACACGGCTCGAGCCACAGAGGAAGAAGCTGGCCCAGGGAGCTCTCGCACGGTACACTGGGGCTGGGGCTGCTCTGGCAGCAGTAGACCCCAGTGGGAATGAAAGCCGGAGCGCAGGATCCTGAGAATGTACCCGTGAATCCTGCCCAGGGGACCGAGAGCAGACCCTCCGCAGCCAAACCCAACAGACCCTGGGACTGCAAGATTGTCTTGACAACAGATGGATATACATGTTTGCCCTCAGTCTGAAGTCTGGTCACAGTCCTTGTCAAATCCCCAAAAATGCTGCCTTTTGCCAGCAAGCATTACTACTGTTTTATCTGGATTGAAACAAGAGTATCAGACTTTCATCCAGACACTGGGGGCCACTCTGGAGTTACACTGGAATTACACCAATGTTACTGAGATCAGAGTCTGGCAGTGGGTGAACAGAAACAGAAATAGCTGCATATCATGAAAAGGAGACAAAGGAATTTGTCATGAACTGTGATGTGACAGGAAAAATAAGGTTCATGAGAGTAGATGGACTTAAAATATATTTTGTCCTTTTTTTGAAGACTTTTACGACTCAATTTAATGCATAAAATATGTATTTATTTGTGTTTATTATTTGAGCTCTTACATATAATGAAAAAAAGGACCCCGAGCTTTCCAGATTAAAATCCTGTATAAACCAAGGGTACACACTAGAGATTTTTTTTGGAAGAATGTTACAACACCAATGTCTTTATTCTACTTTCCTGAAGGTCTACAAGGTAAAAGGATGGCATGGTCCAGCTGATAAAAAATATATGTATCAGAGTAGAAACCATGCATTGAGCACCTCAGAGCCTGTGTACTTCAAGCCAGGACAAGAAATATACCGTTTATATTTCTGCAAGGTAAATGCAAATGAAACTACACATTGGCGAGGCTTTCTCAGTTTAGCTCTAGGCCTTTAAGAGTAAGAAACCTTCCCCCAGGCGGAAATTAGAAAGGAAGGTAAAAATAGGGTTTAAAGTTTATTTTAAGAAAGAAAAATTGCACATAGAAGGATAAGAGAAAGCTCTCAAGTGCAGAGAGACATTTTTTGAAATTAATCCAAAAATAAGAACAGATTAGATTGTATTACTCTGCCAAAGGGACAAGTTCATTTGTTGTTGGACAAAGGACTCAATTCATTAAAAATTACTTAGGTGGATATTGATATTTTTGATATTTCATCCTTTACACTGGAGTCGAGATGGTGATTTTTCTACCTGATTTAAAATTGAAAAAGGCGCTTTTGTGGCTGCATAGAAGATATATGAGAAGGCTAAATTAAAACATAAAGCCAATAGCCTTTTTAATTGCATTAGACTGCTTCAGCCAGATACCCAGAGGATGTTCAGTGACAGAGTTTGAGTGGGAATGGGTCTGGGCCAGAAGTGGCTTTTTCTTCTGTGCTCTTGTGATTGCAAATCACTGTCCTTGCATTCATAAGCAGAAGCAAGAGGGAATGAGAGGCCTGGGCCTGCTTTGAAAAGAACTCTTTCTTCCAGAAAAGCCCTCATGATAGAGCAGATCAGCATGGATAGGCTGGGAAGATGTTGCAGCAGGAACAGGAGGCAGTATGAAGCATGCCCTGACTGTACCATCTCTGCAAGCTTCATCTCCACCCGCTCATGGACCGCTACGCTGGCCCTGCCAGTAAAGCTGTCTGCTAGGGAGAGTGTGTCTGCGGCACGCAGCTGGGAGCAGAACAGAGATCAGTGAGCACCAGGGAGTGCAAGATGTCGTCCTAGGGACACTGCTGCGGGTCAGTGTCACTCCTGGGGACTGTAAAGCTCTTTGTAAATGCCCACCTGTGATACCTCCAGTCTTTTCTGATGGCCACTAATTGTGTCAGGTGTGCCAAACCACAGCTTCGCTCCCCTTTCTCATTAATGGCAGAAAGGGGAAGGAATATCAGGTGCTTTTCCTACATCTGGGCACTGTCCTGTTTAGCACCTTTATGAATGACCTGGAGGAGACTCTCGCTTGATAAGCCACGTGATTCACAGAGGTAGATGTGATTAAGCTGGTTTTAAATGCAAACTCCCTGTATACCAGCCAGCCATCTGCCTTGGTCTTTGAGTTTCTCAGGACCCAGAATAGTTTTTCAGCCAGATCCCCAACAGGAATGCCACCAAGAGTCCAAATTTTAGGCAGTCAAATCTAGCACTTGGTTGTGACCTCACTGTAGGGACACAGACATTTCAAAGGTCTATGGTTTCACCATGTTCTCTACACGTTGGAATTTGTTGGGGATATGAAGTCTAAGGAGCTATACTAATAGACAAGAGAGTCCCTGCCCAACTACAGATGATCGGTTCCCCTTCCTGATAGATATTCTCAGAACATGCCTACAGAAAAAGGGCTTCCCATAAAAAGCAGGAGGCAGAAGTATTGCCATTGATTTTGCCACAGGCCCTTCCCAGAATTGTAAGTCATATTCAAGTGTCTAAACATAACCATAATAAAAACAGTAGAAAAAAATAAGATCATAGTGGAGGTAATCATAACCAAAGCAACCTACAGTATTTACTGCTGTCTCCTGATCACCTTTGTAAACGCTGAGAATCAGTACTACCACTTTTTTAGGATGTATAATGACTTTCAGACATAATTCTGCACTCTTCTCTCCTCTGACAACTATTTCTTCCTTATTTTTAGTTCATACTAACTTATTAATATAAAATCACTCTCTTACAGAAGCATTCCTTCAGCATGGCGTTTCTAGTGCTAGCCCTTTAAATTTGGTGACAACACCTGGAAGCACCCTCAAAACAGCTAATTATCTTTTTCTCCCTTCACCTTTTACAGCTGGCTGCCCTCCTTGCTCTTACTGTCCTCTCCATCTGCTTCCTGGGTCTCTGGGGAGGAAGCCTGCTCTTGTAAGTCTTTCTGCAATAGCATCCTATAATATGTGCTTTTCTCTGTAATGCTGTGTCCAGCTAGAGAGCTTAATGTCTATATAACTACACATACAAAACCATGGGTATTAATGGCCTTTCTTCAGCCTTTTATGTTGCAAGGCAGATTAACTAATGAACTGTATAAACTGACCGTGTCATTCACCTGTAGGTAAAGAAGTATAAATAGTCTATGAATGGTGAAGATGTGAGTTAGCTGAAGTGGAGGTGTTAGTAAAGGATTGCGTAAGCATAGAGGGAAGGTTCAGTTTTCCTTCAAGTTGGTGGGGGACAGCGGTTCAAGGTGAATGCAGAAGGCAAACAGAGTCTGTAAGGTTTTGGGGCGTATGCTCTTCGAGGCTATGGGAAAATATAACCTGTTAATGCAGTTGAACAATTTGAGGAGTGTACTGAAAGGTAAGAAATAATTACATGAAGAAAATAGTTTTGTAAGCAATCAAAATTCTTATAGTGAAGTTCAGCCGAAGTGACCATTTCAAGAAGAAGAAAAACAAAAACAATGAAAAATCTTTTCCAAATGTACTGAACAGATCAGCGATTGGAAAACTACCAATATGATGAAAAAAAACCCCTCTGATGGGCAAGAAGCTAAGGAATGAGAAAAAAAATCTATTATCCAGTCAGTGTTCTTAAATTTCTGTAATGAGCAGTGTATATTTGCTGATCCAGATTGTCTGTGAAGTAATATGGATAGCTTTTGGTTGCTAGAATAAATGCCTGATGAGACTTTGGCAGCAGGATCGGGGGCCGAATGAATATCCCTGCTCAGTCATGCAAAGAGGGTTTATGCAGTTCGGCCATCAAAATGGACTGTCTGCCTGGTAAAAGACCTGCAAGATCACAACTGAAACTTCAAGTTCTAATATGCCCAGTGGAGCTACCTTCTGGTTCCTTTGGGATTAGTCTCTCACCTTGCAGAGATTAATCACCACTTCACAGGATCAGGCCCTAAGTGGTCCTGCGGTAGGCAAAACTATAACTGAAACTGTTGTTCCTGTTTATGAAAAATAAATGCCATCCTGCTGAGAGCAGCTACAGTCTTGGAGACAGCAGTAGTTGGAAAGGGTGAATTACCTTTATAGCCCTCTCAGTGCATCAAGCATCCGAGGAAGTCCTGGGGATTGATTTAGAACAGAAGCTGCTCTAAGAGGTAGACATTTTTTCTGTCTCAGCCCTAACCTGTTACACCAAAACCCAACTAGTGCCCTTAATTTTATGTCTGGAAAATATTATTCTGGCTGTTCATGTAATATGCAAGGATGTTTTGTGCCTAAGTAGATGAAGGAGCTGGACTGAAGTATTCAGCAGAAAAAATGGATTGCATTAAGTAAACTGTGCCCAAAATTTTTGTGTTCTATCCATTAATTGCTAAGTAATAATAACATCTGTGGTAAGGATGTATTATTTTTCCCAGTTTCCAGTGGCAGAGCTCAAATTCTTTCCTAATTCTCAGTGCTAACTTCTGCAATTCAAATTCTTAGATACTGCACTGAAAAATGAATCCTTAGGTCTTATGGATCTACATTTCCTAGTATGACAATTGCAGTCAAGCACGGCTTTTTCATATGTACCAACAGGAAGATGAAAAGTGTCTAAGTGAAAACTTTTTCCTCTTATTTTCAGTCTATTGGGGTGAAGAGTACTCACTGAGTCTGGTTAGAGTCTCCAGTATCTCAGATGAATGGCTTTGGTCATCGGTGGGTTTTTGTGGTTTTTTTTTTTTCCTTTTACATAGTCTTTCTTCTGTTGAACCAGACTGCTGCTTTGGGACACAGGTTTCCATCTCTTGTGTGACAGATGGTGCTGCTTCAAATGGTTTTGATAATACGGGGGTGCTGGAGGGATAATGATCAGCACATCTGTAAACTTTCTGTGTAGTTTCTTAAGAGAGTTTAGTAACAGTATTAGATGAATTCTGTGGAGTGCAGGTAGCAGAACACCACCACACAGTCCAGGGATGCTTTAGTTAATGGGGGAAAACTAGGCTTTTGGAAGATTTGTCCCAGTGAAGAATTCAGGGCATGCAGTTCAGCTCCCAGGTGAACTGGTATGATGGGCTCGCCTTATCCAGGAGATCAGAACAGATGATCAGCATAGTCCCTCTTGGCTGAAAGATACGTCAAGGTGTAGCTAAATGGGATGTCTGAAGACCTGAAAGGAAATGAACCTGCTGGGACCTCTAAGTCTAAAATAACGATCAGCTATTAAATTGCTGCTTCGTGCAGATTTTGAGGCAGGGATAAGTTTAAGATACCTGGAAGCTGTGCAGTGATCCAACTGGCTGTCACTTGAAGCTGGCATCATGTGGAGTTGGGATTATTCTAGGTAAAGTGAGATTATAAATACACAGTAGTGAACACTGTTCCATAATGTTTTCTTCTTTGTCTGCCCTTCTCCCTCGTGTGTGTTCTCAGTCTTTAATTTTCACTCATATGAGTGTCTTCCAGCTCACTGGGTTTCTCTAAATTAATCATGTTGGTGGTTGCACTAAAGTCAAAGATCTTCACTGCTCTGCGCTCTGTCTATGATCTAATGCTGTTTAGCTGTTTAAATTTTGCACTGTGGTTTATAGTTATCACACTGAATAATTACTTCCTCTGGCTCCCTTCAGTCTTTCAAAAATAACTATTTATTTATATTTGCCAAGCAAGTGAGGTGTGGTGAGGACTTAGTGAGACAGGGAAGGCTGAGTCAATCTTACCCACTTAGAAGTAACATAAAAAATGTTACGTAAAGTGGTTCTTTCAAACCAGACCTCTGTCTGTGCTCAGAGACAGTAGGTGCTGAAAGAAATTTTCTTTTCCATTTTACATCAAAATCATCTCACTGAAGCTACAGAGTACTACTTTTCCTTTCATTCCTTTTCTACCCCATGTTAAGTCTATAACGATTAAATAGTTCTGCGCATGGAGTACGTTCCCATCTCTCACCAGATTGGTATGCATGAACTGGTGAGAAGGCTGGGAAATTCTCATTTGCTTTGTGCATGGAGATACACTTTTACCTATAATATTTTTCCTCCACTGGATACTTACACCTCTGGGAAGAGCCTTCTTCATATCCCTGTACATTTTAATTCCTTGATATTTCTTAAGCTGATGTTATTGGAAATCAAAGGCGGGGAAAAAAGAACAAACATCTAGAGATGCGCGTAAGGATTTAACTTGATGCAATTGACTTTCCTTTCCCTGGCTTCCTTACTGAATCCTAATGGAAGCTATTACTAGGAAGCTAAGGGAGGGAAGGTCTGCCTTAAACCGAGTTATTATTAGATGTGGAAGTTGGACCCATGTAATACAATTCTGAGATTCTCTGGTGCTCCTGCCCTTGATTTCTGTGGTGGTTAAGTAAGAAAATATGGCAGTATTTGAAAATGAGTGATTACAAGCATGGCACTGGCTGAGAGGCAGCAAACCAAGTGTGGATAGAGGCTATATACTAGTTTTCACATATGTCAGTGAACTTCATTCCTGAGTTTGACATGTCTCTTATTCCAGACCTGAGACACTCCTTACAGCAAAAGCTGTGATTCTATAAGCAATACTATTTAAATCAAGATTAGTTTTGCTTTTTTGTATTTGATCCAAGATATGAGAAGTGTGTGTGGGAAGCTTCTAGAAATTCAAATGCCAAGTTTGTGAATATTCTATTTCTCCTTGAAAATGATGCCAAATTCTTCCGTCACACAACCTTTCTGTAGTGCTTTTTCTACACCATTGCTTGTAGGCTGTATATGTTATGGCAGGGATCCAAGTGACTTCAGTAAGAGCAGGCCCAAGAGGGAGAGGGTGGAGTGAAAGGTTGCAAGTTCAACAAGGAGCAATTCAAATCAAATTGAATCATAGCATCTTAAAATAGTTATTTAACATAACCTTGTTGTCTTAAATGAATCACCCTGAGTAATAATCCATTGATTCCCAGGCTGACTTTTTATTCCCTGCCTTGATGGGAGCTTTGATCTCCTAAAATCTGATACGTAAAGCACATGAGAAGTTTCAGCTGAATAGTGTCGCTGAGAGAGTTTGGTGAAAAATGAGAGGAAAGGCTATGTTCAAGCCACAGAAAGAGGACCCTGCAGTAGGTGCTGGCATAGAGAGCAAAATATATTGTTTATCTCCCTTGAGTATTACCTGCACCATTTCCCTGTCTAACATCTAGCCACCACAGAGGCCAGTTCTTTGTCTGTCCAAGTCTTTCATTGTCTGTCCAAATCTTTCACGAAAGGCAAGGTTCACGTAGATTCCTGCATTTACCATCTGCTGCCTTCCTCCATGGATAGACTAAGTGCCTTTGCAAAAATAACCTAAACAGTCTGTTAAACATAAGAGAAATCAAAAGCTCACCACAGAAGAAAGATAGGAGGAAAATTTGAACTTGTGTAAGTCTCATACATGTGTTGAATAGCATTAGGCATTATATCTGTTTCTGCAAATACATAAATCAGCCCTTTTTTTTTTTTTTTTTTAAATAGTAAGTGTTATGACTTTCCTATTTTATCCCTTGTAAAAAGACAAGCAACTGTGTTTTGGAAGAAAGCATTTTCAAAGGGCGGGCTGGCCCTGCCAAGCTCGTGGTGTTCATTGTGGGTCACTGGGTCATACTTTAGCAGCACCTCTTGCCGTGGGCTGTGTCTGCTGCTCACTGGAGTGGAGTGCTTTCCCTTGGGGGCAGATTGCTTCACGTTGCTTTCGTTCATTTACTTACCATCTTTTTTTCCAAGGAAGCTGCAGGGTAAACTTGAAAGAATACCTCGGTGTGTTTTATAATGTTTTTTTGTTTTGATGACTGGGACCATATTCAGATGACATGTAATAGGTACCTAAATTAGACCTTCTGATACTTAAGTGAGACCCCGACATCTTTACGACTGTCGAGAAAGTCAAGTATTGGCACGCGTTCAACAGGAGATCTGAGCTGCTCATTGCTGTCTTGAACTCTGATGCTGTGGCAGGCAAACTGAATGTGCCTTATGAAGCCACAGAGTTGCATTCCTACAAGGACTGCTGGTTGTCATGCTTGGTGCTCATGCATTCACTGCCTAAAGGAAAGCTGATTATTTTTCTGGCACCTTCTGGGTTTTGGCCAACTAAAATTGTAAAGTTAATTTCATGCTTATTCCTGGAAGCAATACAGCAAGTGGAAGGTGGACGAGGTTTGGGGTCAGACTGATTTGGGGGTGGGATAAGGCTGCACATCTGTATGGCTCCTAGTGCTGTGACCTGTTCAAGCACTGTCAGTGTGACTGCCGTGCTAACGTTCCTAAAAAATGACAGGGGAGATGGTGATGGTTGTGGCCGTATGCCATTGATGTGATCTAGAGCAGGTTTTAGTAAAGGGTAGAGAGCTCCCAAAAATCTTTCAGGGTCAATACTTTCAAGTTCAATTACAGGATTGATTACACCTGGGGTGGCGGGAGGAAGAGAGAGAAGAATAAGAGGGTTGATGGACCTCATGTGTGTTTCTTTCAGAACAGCAGATGTAAAATGTGCTATGAAGCTGTGAAAGGTCTGGTATTAATGCTGAGTCAGAGACAGGCAGAGAGGGAGAGTGAAAAAATTAATTATGGTTTGGAGAGAAACTGGCACCCTGCCCATTTTGTCTTGCTGTAGGCTGAGACCAGGAGTTCTGCTCTTCCAAGGCCCATCCTTCCCAACCTTCTCTGAAGTGTTCCACAAGAGCCAAAATTTAGTACCAGAGGTAAGGAATCTACCCCTGACAGCGTCAGGTGTGAGCAGATGTCAGCGTCTCCTGCTTCTGTGATCTGAGACTCAGCTTCTCAAGGAAAGGTTCACTCTGAAGCTTATTGTGATAAAAGGACAATGTCTGTTCAATTCGGACTATGCTGGGACTGCTGCTAAGAAGGAATTAAACTTGGAAATCTGTGAAAATACTCTGTGCTCAGTCATCTTTTTTTTTTTTTTTTTATATTCCTGCCTAGAGTTTATTTTAGCGTCTTTGCATTTTTGCACATGTGAATCTAAATAACACTTAGAGAGTGTTTTCTTATCAAATGTTCAGGCCAGTAACTTGAAATGCACTGTCAATCTGAGTTCTGCTTGCAGCTCTTGGTATAAAGAGGGTCTTTGAGTTCGGGCAGACAGGTAATACATACAATTTCTTATGCTCTTGTAACTGGCCTTTCATCAAAATATAATTAAGAGCCTACTACTAGTAAGTCAGTAAAACTGTTTTTACTTTGAAGCAAAAAGACAACACACAATGGGACAGTGAACCTTTCCCATTACAGGAATTCAAACCTTATTAAAACCTTACGCAAATCCTACTGAAGTTAGTTTGAAGTCCTATAGGGTCTGATAGATGGGGATCTCTATCATCAGTTTACTTATTATTAGTGAAGTTTTTTTTTTAATTTTAAACAATTTGCATAAAAAAGGTGGTAAAAATTAATAGAACTTTGTACAAAGACAATAGGTTTTAGTTTAGCATTACTCTTCCAATAGAGATATTTAAATGCATGCCTTACTCATAGAGACAAAAAATTAGAGCCAAATTTTTTTTAATTCTTAAAAAAAAATAGTATTCCTGATCATAATGAACATGTGCCAAAAATGGATTCTGATACTGCATCTGAAGAGTACTTCTTTCATGAATTAGACTCATCTATTAATTCATTTTTATTTCTGACCCTAACTTTTGCTTAGAATCTGGACATGCAGTTGCTTGGTATTTCCTTGACTTACCCCATCATTCTACAGGGTAATTTTTTTGTCAAGAAACCTACTCTGAGATGACTTACATTATGCAATTTAAATATCAATTTGATTAAATTGTTAGAATTGTCATTGGTAATGCTAACCCTAAACAGTTCTTTTTTACTTCTTTTTCATGTTTTTTAGAGTTTCCAGTGTTATTCTTTCTGTTCTTTTGGCTTTTGGTGAGGAAAAAGAAATGAATTTTTTTTTTTTTTTTTTTTCCCCCCTCAAAAAAACCTTTAGGGAACCACATAGTACATTTGGGAAGATTATAGTTTGTTTGTTTTTTTTTATCCATGGATTTCTTGATCTCTTAATTTATAAACTCACCAAATTTAAAGTCTTAAATCATTGGAAAGGAGTTTTGCCAGAAAATGTCAATACTAATAAAGAGTGAAACGGGCACTGGAGCAAATTTATGAATTCTGCCAGTACCAACAGCTATTATCTGTGCCACCAGGAATGAGGAAATTAAGAACATATCAGTCCTAGAGAATTAATCTTGAAACAATGAGAAAAATATATACTTGTTTTCTGCCAGATTCCATTGATGCCAAATATCTGATCAGGTGAAACCAATATTTTCAGATTTTGATACCTAGCATTGGGCTTGATTTTTCAGAGGTTAAGTGTACTGTGGCTTCTTGTGGCTTCACACTGTAAACAAAAGTATTTCTATGTCTCTATAGGGTTATATATTGCCCCGTTAAGGATGGGATGTAGTAGTAAATGCTACCATTTGATGATATTCTCCTGAACTGTCATTCACGCTGGCTGCACATCTATAACCTCAGTTTGCTAGATGCTAGCAGGGGCTGGAGTTCAGTGCATTTTTGCTAGTCAAAGCTTGCATCTAGGGTAACTTCTGTTCTTTTTCAAATTGCAAAACTTTCTTCCTTGTATCTAGTTGTAGGTAGCAGTGGGGAAAAGCCATTTCTTTTCAGTGGTTGCAACATCGGTAACCTTAACAGTGTAGGCTAAACAAAAACCCTTAGAGTAGAACCCACAGTGGCTGTGCTCAGCAGAGGTCTTTGGAGAAGGTTCAGGCTACTGCCTGAGGTGCTGGAGGAGGAAGGTGGACAGGGAATGTAGCACTTGGGTCTGGAGGACCACTCGGCACTGCTGCAATGCTGCTTGATCATCGCGAACTCTGGTGACTGTACTTCACAGCCCTGCGTTCACAGAGGCGTCTTGGGCATTTTGCTTTTCTAGAAGTCCTTAGAAATCTCTTGGTTAGGCAGCTCAGCCAGAAGGGACAGGGTTTGAAAGGTTTGGTTTCCAGGATTATGCATGCATTCTCCATAAGACCCCCCTAGGGTAAGGAGGGAAAAAAAAAAAAGGCAAAACCAAAAACCTTCAAAATTTAATGATTCAGGTTTGTCCTTTTCTAGTGGGCATCACAGCCTCTATACAGCAGAGGCTACGGCTGGTATTGCATTTTAGCCTTCTGGTGGAGTGAACGTCAGCTTCATGGCTGAGCTCTGGCTGGCCATTTACAAAAAGGAGCAGAAAACGCATCAATCAAGAATAGCATAGTAACTAGGAAGTTCTGTTGGGAGATAGGGGATACAGGTTTGAATCTCCTCAGGCTAGCAGAATTTGAAGGCAGTTTTCCATTTCGTGCCTGGATGAATGCTCTAACCACCATGATGCAAAAAAAGACAGCAGTTGCCATCTCTACCTCCCCTGGTCATGGCTCTATCAGCTGTAATGCATGGGATGACCCAAGTTCAGCGGGATGAAAATTCATGTGGACCTGATTTGGGCTCCAGGGAGTTTAGAAGCTGTCGAAATATCTGCCATTTTCCTCCTGGCTGTCCCTAGGTAGTGTGCTTTCCACGTCAAGGAATTTGGGAATATCCTTCAGACAGCACTGGGATCCTGTATGCTTTTGTACAGACTGGGGCCCATGTTTTAAGTACTGCAATAAGCACTTGTTTTAGTTGGTCTGAATCTTGTCCCTTGGGATAAGTTTAACTTCCACAAAAGTGACCAGAGGAGACCCTTTCTGTATAAGATAACAACTTTGTTGTGATCCCTCTGGTAGTCATTGCTCCCAGTAAAATGCAGGTGCTGTCTAAGGCACATCTAATTCTGTCTGTATTTAGTAGTGGTGAAAGTTTGCCTTGCTAAGGTTTGGGGAGGGGGGGAAGAATTTTTTTACACCAGGAGCTTTGGTGTTTGGTGGGGTGCTTGTGTTTTGTTTTGTTTCAAGAAAAAGTTTTTTTCCGCTGAAAAGTGAGGTAAGCTTCCACTTTTTCTGAGGCAAATGTTTTGTTCAAGGGATTTGCAAGCTCTTCTGGCGCTCTCTGAGCTGGAAGGTGCTGGTAGTGAAACTAGTGTTTATTCCTTAGGAAGTCTGCAGTTTTCTCTTTGTTTTTGTTTGCTGAGACAATAAAAAGTCTGTGTAAGAGCCCTAGGCCAGCAAATCTGTGCAGGCAAAACCCATGAGCCAAGACATACAAGCTGACTTACATATTCCCTAGAATCCCCACCAGTTTGTCAGCAACGTGCACGGGTAACTTGGTTTCTGACTAAGCTGTAGCAGCATTTAGATATGGAGTATGAAAGCAGAAGCCCAGGGATGTGATTCAAGCAGTGAATCTACGGTAAGAAAAATGAAATTAATTGCTGAGTGTACTGCATGCACAGTTCTGCAGTCCAGGATACAGTGTGCTTTTCTGATATTCGTGCTACCTACATAAATGCTAGCAGAGTCAGGGTAAACTTACAGACAGGTTAAAAATAGCATCTGGGAATTTATGGTAAGAGCTTTTTTTGTTCTTTAAAAGGATCTTGTGGTTGTGATTAGAAAAATACACATTCTTAAAACCTCTTATGTTGCTTCAGATGCTCTGACTTGCTGCTTTCTCCTTTCAACATTTCCAGGAGGTTCAGCCAATGTATATTTCAGTTCTAAAAATGAAGTGCAACATTGTGAAGCCTATGAATGTTTTACTGAGGAACAGGAATAGATTTTTAGAAGCAGTAATTGGAATAAAGAAGTATAACAGGATAATACTCCTTTACTATAAATAAACCACTTGACAAACAGAAATAACTGTTGTTGTGACAGGAACATAGCTCTGTAACCTATTGGAAATACAGCAAAGCTGTGCTGTCTTTGTGAACTTCCTTGAGAAAAGCTTTCAACCACAGGTTAATTCTGTGCCTTTTCCAATTCATGCCTGAATTACTTCATGCAATGGAATTGGTTTGTACGCAGCTTGACAAATATGACTAGTTTTTAGCCTATTTCTATGAGAGCCTAACAATGTGACCTAACATCTGTCAATGTCAGAACGATATGCCAGTTCAGAAAACTTAAAAATAACCTACAAGTCATACGTGTTGTGTTAGCAAAGGATTAGCTTGCACAGAGAAGCAGAGTGACCAAGCATAGAGCTCTTCATGGTCCAGTTTTACTGTCGTTTGTTTGGTGTGGGTTTTTTGGTTGTTTTTTGTTTGTTTGTTTGTTTTGGTTTTTTTGTTGTTTTGTTTTTAATATGTATTTGAATCCCAGCTTTCTTATTTGACATTATTTTCCTCCCTCCTTTTTCTGTCTCTGACAATAAATGGACTGGTCATGCTTCATAGCATGAAATTGGAGGATGGGAACAGTGGGTTCATCTATACAGATAATCGACTAATGGGGCATCCTCCTCTCAAGAGAAGAATTCTCATGCATATGGACTGTCAGATTAGCCTGCCTGCCTTTGCATTGAGGGCATGCTCTGCTGGTAGTCTGTGCTACAGAAGTATTGGTATGCACTCAGACTCTGCTGGGGTGTGAACAGAGTGACTTTGCTGGTGGGAAGATGGCCTCAGTCAGTGGATAGATGGTAACAGAGCCAGAACCTAGGATTACTAGCCCTAAGACAGCACTGTCATAAGCAGAAGGTGTTCCTCTGTCTTAACTGGGTCTAGGAGTCAAGTAGGGCAGAAGAAGGCTCTGTCATTCATCATTAGTTTGACTGTCCCTTTGCATCTTTTTTTTTTTTTTTTTTTTTTTTTTTTTTTTATTTTCTTAGTGTTGGATGATACAGATGCTTTTGCATGCTGCAAATGGTGTTATAGGCTTTAGGAGTGCATGCAGTTCCATGCAGTGATTTATGAGGGAAATGGTGACAGCAACAATTGTGAGACTTTTTTTTTTTTTTTTTTTCATGATAGACTTCACCACAGGTAATGTGGAGCTTAGAGCAGCAGGGAGAGCTCAGAAGGGAGAATTGTGAGCTATGGACTATGAAACTCTCGGCTGTAAGGACCTATGCAGCTGAACTCATGCTATCAGTAGGGACACCTTCCACAGACTTTGGGGGGTGTAGTAGCCTACAGATGCAGTTTCGTTTTGCCCTTTGAGAATTTTGCATCCACTTTCCTTAGCAACAGAGTTTATGTGGCTGTGTGAGCCTAGGCTGTTCTGTGGCCCCGTATGTTTATGAGGTCATGCCATAAAGCAGGTGTGGGGAAAAAAAAATTAAATTCAGGTAGTGCAGATATGAAAACCAGAGGGTTGTTTTCCAGCAGCTCTTGAATGCTTAAGTGTGACCAAGAGAAAGCAGAGGTGGAGAACTCCTCTGCAGCCTTTCCCCTTTCCACTGACATCAGGAAAGTTTTGCCCTTGGGACATTATCCTGTTGTGGAACAAATGTCACTACTTCAGGATCATGTTGGTGCAAACTTGCTGTTCAGCTTAGCGAACAGGACTTTTTTTTTTATTATTTTCTTTTTTTTTTAAATGTGTGTGTAGGGTATTTATCATAAAGCATTTGTAGCTTCCTTCCTTGAAGCTTATTTTAGCCCATGACTCAGGCACTATAAACATTGGTACTTGTTGTAGAGCTCCTGCATATTCTGTCTGCTGCACTAACCTGTATTTAAATTGTCTTAATGAATAGCTTGCTGCTGTCATGGGAAGCTGATTGCCCCATCCAGTTCACAGTGCAGAAAGTATGGAAAAGAAGCAGTAATGATGCAAATTTTTGCTATGCTTCTCTGTCAGTAGACTGTGATTTGGGAATGATACTGCAGCAACTTTCCTTGAAAGAAGAACAGTGCTTAGTTGGCCTGAGAGATGTTGTGCTCCACCCCTATGGTAGGAAACGGATTGCCTGAGGGATTCTTGTCCATCAGCGGATAAGGAAATGTGCAAATACAAAGACCTAGGAGACTTGGTGGTATGTGTTTCTTTCCATTTATTCCTCCTCTGTAGGGGATTTCTGCCCTCTACAGAACAAAAATCTCACAGCCACAGGAAGAGGTGTTGTCTCAAAGCTGTTGTAGTGACAATATAGCTTTATCACACACTGATGAAGAATTGGGCTTTTATGGTGTACTGCTGCTCTCTCTCTTCTGGCACTTTCTGAGATGGGGACCTGAAGGATAAGCTTCAGCTGGTTTATGAGAGAAGGGGTAATGTTTTGCTAGCTTAGGTCTCATGCTCATGAAGGAGAAACCATCAGAGGTCATCCACCACTCAGAGCCTTGAGCGCTGTCACTAAGAGTTCCCTCAAGTGCTACCACGATACAAGACACTAATGGGTTTTCTCAGGCAAGATTAGGGTGTGAAGAAAGAAATCATGTTACTCTTGAAGAGTTAATGGAGTTGAACCTTATGTTCCAGGCTTTGTCCTCTTGGGATGTGACAAGCAGCACCTTTTCTTGTAGTTTGCCTTCCAGAGATGATCAAGGACCTGAGAGCTGTGATGGCAGCAGCAGGAGGAAGTGGGGACTATGGTCATGTGTGACCTCTGAGTAAACTAGGTATAGTAGCCATAGGGCTGGTGTCCCAAACATAGTAGTCATGCTGTTTAATAGAGTTTAGAGATGGACTGGAGATGGCATTTTGCCCCTGAACATCTGACATAGTGGCTTCATCAGTGTGACTTCTTGCTGCCTGCTGGTGCACTGCTGCTGTGATATTACCTAAGTGTTTTACCTCACAGGGCTGTTGCTTGCTACAAGTGACTATTCTCCTTATTGTCTGGGCTTTTGAATTATTACTGTATTTTAAAGCTGGATGACAGCATGTGCAAGATTGCTTTCTGTACATATGTTTCTTTGCCTTTTAGTTTGGTAGTCGTCTTGTTGCCAAGGGGATGTCTTAACATTATGCTGCTTTGCCAGTGCATGATTCTCTGATTGATTCATTGGGAAACTGCAAGCTCAACTTGCCATATCATTTGCACAAGTAACAATCACAGTCTAAAAATAAACTGCCTTCCTCATAGATTAAGGTCACCCTTTAGAGTGGTTGCCTCTTTCCACCTGGATCGAAAGTGCTTGGGGAGATGTTCCAAGTAAAAATTAACAGTAATTGAGCAACAGAGTTTCCATTTCAGCACAGCAGATAGAGTTACTAAAACAGACACACAGAGCTCATTAGCAAAATAAAAGGCCTTGACATGCTCTGTCACAAGCCGGTGAAATCGCTCGCAGTGAGCTGTGCCAACGCATGTTCAGTTGCGAGGGAGAGCTGCCAGTGCATCTGAAGGAGTTTGCTTCTTCCCAGGTGTGCTCAAGGAAGGATTCTTGCTGGCAGATGCTCTTGCAGAGATGTGCTGAATTTGTGCACCCTGCAGTCCCTAGATCTTTTACCTCTCAGGCTGTTTAACTCCTTGTTTTTTTCTGGCTGTGCTAAGCCTGCAGGGCAAGCTATTGTCCGTCTGCAACTGTTCTCTAGCAGGGGCCTTGAAGATAGGTCATATTGGCAAAATCTATTGCAACAAGGAATGAGTTTAGTCCAATTAATGAATTTAAACAAATAAGAGGTTTTCCCTGTTTTTTTTTTTTTTCTGCATAGCCCCCTGTTAAGTGTTTAGTTAACTGACAGGCTTAGGGGATATACAAAGAGTGATCTAACTTTTGGCTGCCACTAACAGATCATGAAATATGATAAAAGCTTATCTGAACCATCAAGAAAAGGCATTTCTCTCTTACACAGTATATTTTCCATTCACATGGACTCCCCAGTAATAGCAACAGGCTCTTTTGCTACTCTCCAACTGTTCATTTTCCTTTGTTTGATAACAGCAATACTGTTTCATGCTATGAGCTCCTGATGGAAAGCTGAGGGGGAAAATTGTCCTTTCTCTTTGAATAGTGCCTTCTGTTTCTCATCTAAAAATTACAAGCTACAGAAATCAGGATTGTTAAATGGTCTGACAGTCAGCATGAAGGAATGAAGTGCAGAGGAGACTGAATGGAAATGAAGGCAAGGCAGGCAGCAATGCAACAGCAGCAACAGCAAGGAACCTTGTATTCTGCATTGCCTGATGTCAAATATGTCTTCTGTGCAAACATCTGTAATGTCTGAGGCTTGACAGAGTTTGCCACCCATAGTCACGTCTTTCCATGAATGCGATGTCCTATTTTGTTTTATTTAAATGTTTAGTACTGGATAAAATTTTGTTTCCTGCCTTAAATAATTTTTCTTGCTGAGAAACTCCTCTGCTGTAAGTTAGGAAGCCTAACTGATTGAATGAGTTTTGGTCATGATTTCAAATCTTCAAGTTCTCTTTTTATTGGTATTGAAAATTTTACTATGTATGTAGGGCTATTTTATGTGTTTGTGTGTATAAAAAATTTTTATGGTTTGGGTGGTTTGGGAACATAAAACTCCACGAACTCAATGAACAATTGCAATAGACAATGTTTCCTAGCATATTTAGAGGATGAACTATGTTGTGCTTTTATGAAATTCCAATAAGAAAGTGCTTTCTGTGAGGTGTGTAGGGCATCAATTACCCCCCCCCCCCAAAAAAACAAAACAAAACAAACCCAAAAACCTAGGACATCACCACTTTTGAAAATAATCATGCAGTAATTGCTAGCGCACACAATTTAACTTTCATGTCCCAGCAGTGTCAATTGGAAATTGAATATTGCTACCCATTCTGGGAACTTTAAAATGTACGCAAGACATATAATCTATAAGCAATTTCAAGCAAAGTATAAATTACCATTTCCCAGAATTATTGTAGAATTTGTCTTGTATGCACTATAGAATTACCACACTGAGCAGAAACTGCTCATTTGACCTCGGTTAGCTTCTGCAACACTGAATCTGGGTACCAGATCAAATGATCATGCATTCAAGGCCTGTTGTTAAAGGAGTTTTCTGTCGTGTTATGTGTCACCTCCTGTTTGCAGGTCACAGCCCCAAGTCTGGTCTATTCTGTTTAGGGGCCTTTTTTGATAGGGCCCTGGAAATAATGTAAACCAAGCTCTGCTTCCTGAAATTATACACTGCACAAGCCAATATTGCCAGTCAAAACTTTTGGCATCAGTATTTGAAACTGGGTTCTTTGTGTAGGCAGAGAAGTATGTTATAGGCTCCTGATTGCACTGGTAAGATTTTTGCTGGCTAGTTCTTTGCTGGGAAGTGGAGAAATGGCAGCATGTGATCAATACACCAATTTTGACTAGCTTATCTCGCTCCTTTGCGGGGTGATACAGAGCGTATGGCACTAGTATGATGTTTCTTCAGTTCCTTGCTGATGTTGTAGCAGCCAAAGAAGTGTTCATGCAACAGGCTTTAAATCTTTTCTAATGTCATTTTATAAAGGTCATGTACCTTTTGATCTAGTTCTGTGCTGTGACAAAACTGCAATTTTTGCAATATTTGTCAAAACTGTGATATGTTCATCCAACAGCTTGGGATATGCTGTGCAAAGAGAAGTGATTGAATTAATATGAGATTTTTAAAATATGTACAGAACACTGCACAGCAGTGCTAGATAGATAACCTTGTCACTTGTGCACTCTTTCAGCTGGACAGCTAATTCCTTGCCCTGAGATTTGAATAATTTTAGAGTTCATGTAAAAGCTAGCAGCCTAAAGGTTTATGACATAGATATGGTAACTGTTCAAAACCCCAGATAATATCTATGTGGAGCTTTTTGCATTTCAATGTGTGGTACTTATGATGGTGTTCTTGGTTGAGCAATGTTGATATGAGTCAACGCAACAACTTTGCTCTACCTTTCCTTGGAGATCTTTCTTCTCCCAGTTTCTCTTTCCCTACTTAGCTCTAGCTTTCCACTGGTATTAACTTCCAAGGCATGGTAATAAAATACTATATTCCAATAGTCATGAAAACAATGTCTAGAGTATTATATGCTGCTGTTCTACTAGATATCTTCTGATTTTGCTCTCAAATGTGATGCACCTGTTAAGCGGAAAATAAAACTGCTCTTCTCTCAGCACCTTCTTACCTGTAACATCTCTGTTCTTTTCCCATGTAACTAATTCAAAATTCAAAGAGAATGTAATCCCTCCGAAGCTTTATTGTGAAGAATCTCAGACTATGTAGTTATCTGTTCTTATCCAGATAGTTTAAACTGCCATAGAAAGCAATCAACATATGCAAGTATTGCAATACGAACCGTGTGTGATACCCCGACTCTAGTGGAAGAAGGAATTAATATGAAATATAGTCAGGCATTTATAGTGGTTGCTTCAAAAGCTGCCATTTACCGCTACAAAAACATGCATTTGAAAAATAATGTCTAGTCATGTACACTACAGATAATGCAATGATGATTGTCCATAGTGCCATTCTGTAAATTCAGTTCCACGTGTCTAGGACACTATATTCTTCATATGCTGTTACCTTGATGCAATCTGAAGTATTTAATTTTGGTTCTGTCTAGTTTTTCATTGGTGTGTCTAGAGATGGAAAATAGGCATGCTTATCCACTGCAGATTAAACTCATATATGAGTTAAAAGTGTTGGTACATGTTAGAGTAATTTTTTTTGATGTTGCTTTTGCTAGTAATACATATTGAAACCTTGATAAAATATATTCAACACTTGATGAGTTAAAGCTGTTAGAAAGTTGTTTACTGGAATCTGAGAGATGCAAGAAAAATGCTAACAGAATGTGGATTTGAATAATTGGTTTTGTTTTTCTTCCTTTCACTTCAAAGCAATTTCCTATCTATAATTGCTTTTCATTTGAGCTGATTTCCAATATAACAATATCATATATTCATCAGTAGCCCAATTCATGACATCTTCTGACTTTGGTGCCTTCAGGGGACAGTTAATAATTTCTACATTATCCAATTTTACTAAAACTTAATATTGCTAAAACTGTATTCTACACAGACTCTTGCAGGTGTATTTCTTTGTTTCCTTCATATCCATAGAAGACCGCTCTTCGTGGTTGTGTTCAGTCTCTGAACACACGCTACAGAGCCTGGCATTCACCCTGTAACAGTAACGTGTAGTTTGAAGTAGAACATATCTTTTCAGAAATCTATATAAACATCTGATAAATATGTACACTTCTTGACAAATATATACTCTTCTGTCCTTTGAATTGAGTGGGCAGACTGATTATGTAGTGTTTCTCAGTTTAAGATAGGGTTTAAAAATACTCCAGTAAATCTGCTGCCAGATGTTTCATTTCTGCTTCATATAGCAAGAAATTCAGGTATAACTAATGATACCTAAGTTGGACTGAAAATAAAGCAAGAAGGTAGAAAGAACAGAAAACCTATTATCACTCCTTTCAATGATATTATATTGAGTTTTGACCTCGTTAGAGCTCTCATAACCTATACAGGGCCCGTATGTGCAGGGAAGCAGAAATAAACAGAAGGGGGATGGGGGGAACCTGTGGAGGCTTGAACTACCAACACCCAACCTTTGTAATCACAGAAAGTAAAGCCAGCTCCAAACTCCTCAGCAGGGCAAATAAAAGTCAAAGGTGGCGGTGTGGAAAAGGGGACCTGGGAGACCAAGAGGGGGTGAAGAATAGGGGCTAGCGTGTACAGAAGTTGGAAGGAGGAAGAAATTTCAGGAAGGTGAGACTGTGGTGGGACAGAAGAGAGTCCCCTTATTAACATCACACCCTCACCAGATCTAACAGCAGAGTATGGCAGTCAGACTTAATCTGGTCTCTGAGAGCCACCCTTCCCTTTAGCTGACAACAGTCCCCCCTCACTGTCCAGTAACAGCAAAGACGTTGCAGTTCGAATAGATGACTTTGGGATTTAGTATGGCTGAGAGAACTGAGTAACATCCCTTCCCTTGGTGCTGTCATCTCGGAGTGCTAAGAATGTCCAGACTTCAGCTCAACACTGGGGAATATTTTCCATTTTGGGTAGAAGTTAACCCTTGGGAATCAAAGTTATTTGAGTTTTCAAATTTGGAATTTGAATCTTCGGTTTTCTTTATGTTAGAAAAAAATGACAGGAATTGTAGGAGCTGTTCCAGGAATCCTTTTAGAGTTTCTTCTCTCTGTGAAATACAACCAAAGAAGTAGGTTGCAGTGCTTGCGGACTTGAAGGAAATAGAAGCAACTAGTGACTTGGGGTGAGGAAGATCAGCACCACAGAGAGGAATTGTGTGATAATGAGGGATGTGTCATAGCAGAAAGGCTCCAGACAGTAGAGGTACAATCGCCACATTGGGTTGGTGGAAAACATAAACTTAGCAAGAGAGAAGAGGTGATAACTAGTGTAAACTGAGTCACAGGCTGCTCACTCACGGACACGTTAGCGTGGCAGACCACAGCGGGTGATGTCTGAGGTCCTCTGATACCTCACCTGGGGCTCCGGGTTGTATTTTGAGGGTACCTGAAGAGTTAGACTTTACATTACTGAACTCAAGAGAGGTCATAGTTTGTAACATTTTAGAGCACTTGCTCAAAATATGGGAAACCTGTGAAACCATGTAATCAATTTTATAAGGTAGATGCTAATTATTATAGCCTGTATCTTGTTCATAGCATGATATTGCATACAGGGAAAGGGTTCCGGTATCTATGGGGAAATGAAACAACTTTTGGCTCTCAAATACTGTTATTCTGAACTGGCACCTTTAAGAGAAGGCAGTGTCACTTCTAGGATGCTCTCTGCACCTATGTCCAGTTCTTGGTGATGTCTCTCCATCTTCTTCTGGGATTTGTTGAGCTTTCAGAGGCAGGGCAGAGAATGGCTCATTTGCAAACCTACTCAGAAATTTCTCTGTTGGAGCTGAATGAACTCCTTCTTTTCAGTGCCACCTCTGAAAAGCCAGAAGAAGGTCCAACCCAGTCCTTGCAATGCTAAAATAAAGTGGGAAACAACATAAAGACCAGAACAAGTAGCGATCAGTAACAAAATCAACGAAAAACAGTGTGTGTGTTCTTCTGGAAAGAGCAACATATCATGGCCGTTACGTTATTAAAATGGTTTGCCTTTTTTTTTTTTTTTTTTTTTTTTTAACTGGAGAGGTTAATGCAGTAGATTATTAATTTGGGGGCTTCTACACAGACCCAGATGGCACGTTCTAGTGCCCCACCTCTCTGCTGCAGCATGCAGGGAGCATGAGTCTGCTGAAGGAACAGAGACTAATTATCATGCCAGTGACTTCTATTTAATATATTTAACTGGGTTTTACTAGGAAAAAAGAAGGCTACTGAGGAACACACCCCAGTATGAGTAACTTCTCAAAAGTAGGTCAGCCAAGTTTACATTTCATGCTTTGACCGGCACAGAAAACAAGCGTGATGTTCTCTTAGTAGAGATACAAACACATAAATCTGGGACCTAAAGCCACTTCAGGCTTCTTTTTGGGGACTTACCTAGAACTGTGACTACTTTTTTGGAAGTGCATTCTTTTTATTTATATGTAAATAATCTTTTCCTGACACTGTTTACAGAAGAAATTCCAGTTCAGAGCTTTTAAATAAAACAGAGCAACAAAATAATATGTATTGCATATGGGATGAACAACTCATTCTGGACTATTCAGGCTTTCAGTCACACAATGAGGGGGGTTCCTACACCTTGCATGATGATTTTTCAGTCTCTGATTCCCACTTTGCTTGTATTCAGCTTTTATTTTGGTTGAGTTTTTGCTTCCAAACTATAATTTCGTTAGCATCCTGATGGACTGTATTTAAATGTCTTTGTCATCAAGGAATCCAAGTAAAACTGGTTTCCATTTATTCTTCTTTCTTGAAAAATTCTGTCAGTGGTGCCTTGTCTTTTGTTTGTCACCGCATCAGTCACACCCTCCTTTTACATTGTATTGAGCCTATTTGTTTACAATAGCCCATCAGCAGCAATCAAGGCTGTGAATGAAATTTTGTATCTTTGTATTGATATGGGACTGGAAAGACAAAATGAAGAAGGCTGCAGCATGAAAGCTGCTCATTCAGTCAAAATAGCCTATATGGACCAGCTGCCAACATCCTGTCACTTTGACTAAATTCATGCCAATGAAACTGCTGCTTTCTTACAACTCGGAGCAAAGTACTGAATTCAAAGACCATTGAATTTTGGGCAAATAAAGGTCTGGATCCGATTTATGCATCTGCAAGTCATGTCTTTCTGCTAGCAGGCTACTAGTAAAAGGCAGATGTGGTATTTGTAAACAGAACATTCAAATACTTGGACTCCTTTAAAGAATTTATAGCAGAATTTATGGACAAAGGAGACTTGGCTAATATAGCTGGTTTTCCTAATGCAGTTGACAAGCTACATGCCTGAAAATCAAAGAATCTAAGTTTCTGCAATACAAGAGATGGCCTTAGAAGGATAAAAACATGTTAAAAGCTAGGAAACTATGAAAGGTCAGAGTATTAGTGGGACCTTACAAGAATCTGTGCTGGGATCTGCAGTGCTCAACATCTTAGTAACTGGTTTGAATAGTAGTGAAGGGTCAAAATTTGCTGATGACACCAAATGATTTAGAATAGTAAAAGTTGAATGAAGAGAGTCATAGAAGCACCTGCTGATACCAAAGAATAAAGTAACAGCTGAAGTTTGATCCAGTTAATTTTAAAACAAGGTGGAGGGAGAAACAATCCAAATCCTGAGTGCTCCGTGCTGGTCTCTGGGCCAATCTGTATTGGTCTCTGGGAAAAGGATCTTAGGCCATAAATAGTAATGCAAAAGCATTACTCCATTACTTCTCAGAGAGGTCGGGGGAAAAGCAAACTATGCTAGAAGAATTAGGAATCAGAGTACAAAATGTTACATAAATCAGTGTTTCTTCTGCTTATGAAATACTTGTTTTGCATTTTGGGTTGTCTAGTTCAAAAAGATCTGTTATGGTTGGAAAACAGAGAGGGAAACAAGGATGGCCCAGGACTAGAAGTCTTCAACCTGGAGAGAGATGACAGAAGGCCATACAAGTGTAAGCACTCTGTGGAAGATGAACCAGGATCAACTAACTGTTCAGGGTCTTACTCACTAGAGGAGCTGGGAAGCACTGAGTGAACTTGAGAGGCGAGGTAATACTTCCCTGACTGTGCAGTAACTGCAGAACTCCTTACTGTGGGACATTGTAGGTATCATTTTATGTCACAAATCTGATCAAGGAAATTCACGGAAGAAAATCCACCTCGACAGTGAAATTCAGGGAAACCACTACTGTCTCAGGAAGCTTTTGTACCAGAAAGCATTTGAAGCTGGAAGACAGTTGTGGTGGCATGTGATGTGCTTTCTGCCCCCCTCAGTGTCTTTCTCAACATCTGCAGTTTGTCCTTGTTAATTATAGGGCCCTTGGGCCTGACCTGGTATATGTGTTAGCAAAGATGAAGAACAACAATTATTTCTTTGCTTAAAGATTTGCACTTTTGTAGTTTTCATTGTATTTTGTCATATAGCAGGACAACAAAATCTTTGCCAATATGCCTTACTCTTACAACACAAAGCATGTGTATTTCTTTCTTGTCTGTCAACCAGAATGTACTTCACCAGACCCAGCTGTCCAAGAAATGAAAAGTGAAGCAGGTGAGGGGGGGAAGAGAAGGCTTTTTTTAATGGTCTTTTTATCTTCATAAAATAATGTTTTTCTTTTTTAAAGAAAGTAAAAATTGGAGTAAGGCAATTGTTTTCCCATGTATTTTCTAGATGTGTATTGGGTTTGTGTGGCAAGGTTTTGGTAGCGGAGGGGGGCTGCAGGGGTGGATACTGTGAGAAGCTGCTAGAAGGTTCCCCTGTGACCAATATAGTCAATGCCAGCTGGCCCCAAGACAGACCCGCTGCTGGCCAAGTCCAAGCCCATCAGTGATGCTGGTAGTGCCTCTTGGAGAACAGATTTAAGAAGGGAAAAAAACCCTGCACAATGGCAACTGCAGCTGGAGAAAGGAGTGAGAAGGTGTGAGAGCACCAGCCCTGCAGACCCCCAGGTCAGTGCAGAAGGAGGGCAGGAGGTGTTCCAGGCGCCGGAGCAGAGATTCCCCTGCAGCCCGTGGTGATGAAGACCATGGTGAGGCAGGCTGTCCCCCTGCAGCCCAGGGAGGTCCACGGGGGAGCAGATCTCCACCTGCAGCCCGGGGAGAGAGGACCCCACGCCGGAGCAGGGGGATGCCCAAAGGAGGCTGTGACCCCGTGGGAAGCCCACGCTGGAGCAGGTTTTCTGGCAGGACTTGTGACCCCGCAGGGCACCCACACTGGAGCAGTCTGTGCCTGAAGGACTGCAGCCCGGGGAAGGGACCCACGCTGTAGAAGTTCACAGAGGACTGTCTCCCATGGGAGGGACCCCACGCTGGAGCAGGGGACGAGTGTGGAGTCCTCCCCCTGAGGAGGAAGGAGCGGCAGAGACAATGTGTGAGGAACTGACCCCAACCCCCATTCCCCGTCCCCCTGCACTGCTGGGTGGGGAGGCAGTGGAGAAAATAGGGAGTGGAGTTGAGCCCAGAAAGAAGGGAGGGATGGGGGGAAGATGTTTTAAGATTTGGTTTTATTTCTTGTTATCCTATTCTGACTTGATTGGTAATAGATTAATTTCCCCAAGCTGACTATGTTTTGCCCATGATGGTAATTGGTTTGTGATCTCTCCTGTCCTTATCTCAACCCACGAGCCCTTTGTTATATTTCGTCTCCCCTGTCCAGCTGAGGAGGGAGTGACAAAGCGGCTTTGGTGGGCACCTGGCATCCAGCCAGGGTCAACCTATCACAAGAGATTTCCCAGAATACTCTTTTAAAATACTCTGATGACCATTCATGCCTTTCAGGTCCAAGAATTTAATTTTGTTTTGTTTTGAAGGATTTGGGGAAATTGGGAGAGGAGAGTGGTAAGTTCATGCTATGAATGTGATGTCCTGGCTCCTAAATATCTTTTCTGTTTTGCTAGTCTGAAATGCTGTTGATGGCAAAGGCAGCTCAAGGAGACCATGGAACGGAAAGAAATGCTTTGTGAAGCAGCATAAAACTTCTTTATAAAGAAGAACTTCTTCGTTCTTCTGGAGATAGCTTACATGAATACTCTGCATTAGAACTGCGACCTATTGACTGAATCAATAGCTAGCTTCTTTGAAAGTGCAAACATCCCATGTTAATGCTCATCAAAACAGTTGGGTTTAGGCTAATTTTATTCCCCTCCACCTTGGGCCCTGTCATATGGAAGAGGAATAACAGATGCCTGCGAGTGAAGTGGTGGCTTGGAACTCTATGAACTGGAAAAACTGGGAATACATGTAATTTGGGTATATAACACTGATTACCCCCACACAAATGAGCAGTAAATTAATAGCCTACCTTAATAATAACCCATAGGAATGAATAGCTCTTCAGACAGCATGCATTTTTATTCTACTGAAGAAAAATAGGAAGCCTTTATGTCTGTTAGAAATATTTAAATAAAACAAAGGGGAAAATGTATTATATTTCCTAGAATTTTGGGGCACTTTTTTGCAGTCAGATATGTCTAAAAGTGAAATCTTTAGTGTTTTAATTAGTGCAAAATTAGTAGTTCTGTAGAAATCGGTTTTATGGCTGCTTGTTGATACAGATCGCATAAAAATGAAAGCTACTAAAAAGATTGCAACACCAGCTTATGTTCAAATCACAGTCTGTCACATTAGTGGCTCTTCAAGATCTGCAGCCTGATTTAATTTTCTGGAACATCCTTACTATGAGAGAGAAGATAAAAAGCAGAGGGTCAGGATCTCTGGTCAACATCAGCAAGCACTGAGGCCAGTGTAATAACTACTCTGTGTGATCCCACAATAAATACACAGAGAATCAAGTTCAGACTTGGAGTGAGTTGATGTTAACTCCCACCAAAGTGTAGCCCAGCCAATAAATCATTATGGTTCTTCTCTGGGGCCTGTGCAATCTCAGTGTATTTTTTTGGTGGCAAGTTTGCAGCCATCAAATTAATATGTTCCTTCTGACATGGCGAGCAGAGGAGGTTAAAAGTGATCTTTCCTGTTAGAAGCGTCTTACAAACAATGTTAATATGTGATGGGGAAACAAGATTGTGAGAATCCCAGAGATGACTCTTACTAGGTGATGTGTGCAATGTAGGGCAAGGGCTCTCTGCTTGCTTCATCTTCTTTGGGCTGGGGAGCAGCGATTGTGTCCTCCAGATGCTTACAAAAAAATGGCCAGGCCTGTGGTGTACATTGGCCTGCCAAAACCTCTCGATTTAATGTATACCTCCTGTTGTAAAGTATTGTAGTTCTTTTGCTGATCTTGTACAACCATAAAACAGGATGTTTAAATTGCTTAAGTCTATTCAAATGAATTACTAATAAGCTATCACATTTCCATGTGACACAAGGGGAAAAATGTAATCTTCAGAAAACACCTTCTTTAACATAGAGCGCACTAAAGTAATATGCATGGGATATATTTGTAAGATACCTTATAGGAATACAAGGGATACATGGCTTAGAGCTTGTCTGGAATAAGAATCCAGAAATGTGTTTCCATGTTAAAACTAGATGGTGACAATTAAAAGGTATATGTTGCCTGCTCATCAAGGCACAAGTCCAAAAGTATGTCTCCCATCCATGTGAGTCTAAGCTGGTCCCATTTCTTAGTCTCCTTGGCTTTGTGCATTCCCTTGCTCTTCTACCTGGTAGTTGTGTCTGCTGATGGCCTGCTGAAACATCTGACTTCTGGTATTCCAGGGCTTGTTGACCAGAAACATTCTGATAATTTTGAGTCATCACAACAAATCATGAACGTGGACCTCGGTGACTGAGATTTGTTAAAACAGATTTTCAGCTGAGTATGAGACGTGTATCCAGATGCTGAGATGATGAGTGTCCTGGGGGCACTTTTCTACAGCTTAAAATTTCACCACCTTAGTCTTACATGTGTTACCTCGTGCACACTACAAATGCCCAGCTCATTAATGCTGATGTGTTTTGCTCTAGAGCTCAATAATTTCAAATTCACTTCAATTCTGAACAACCAATCCAAACTTTGTATTTTGCATCCGATCCATGAACCTGGTAGAAGTTTGGGGTTTTTTTTTCTGTCAAGTGTTTATTAGCCGGTTGCTGTCAGATTCAAATTATTTAACAGATGAAGAAAATAGCCCCCCAGACTCTGGCAAAGACCCTATTATAAGCCAAAGGATGATAAGAATGGCAAAATCTTTTCCGAAGACTTCTAATTCTGGATAAGGAATGTCTTTGTTACCACCAATGATTTAAATAACAGTATTTTTTCTTTCCTTTTTTTTTTTTTTTACCAATATGCTTTTAAGTGTCCCTCTTTTGTAAGTAAGCACTTTCTTTTATATTGCTTTCCTTAAAGTGGGTTATGGAGACAACATCCTTGAAGGGTGTTGTGGGGTTATTATCAGCTGAAGACTGGAATCAAGAAAACAACCTGAATGCAAACCAGCTACAAAAAGGATTTTTTGGGGGGGGGTGTTCTTTTTTTTAAAGCAAGGAAAAAGATTGTCCTTAGGCATTTAGCCAGTATCAGGTAATCTACAATAATGGTCATCCAGCATTTCTAAGGCTTATCCTCATCAGGACTGGCAGCTTCAACTTCAGTGTGCAGAGAAACATCCCAGTGACTCAAAGTGGTCAAAAAAACCTTTCTTGTGGCTAATGTACACCAGTGCTAACCTCACTTATTCTTTGGACATATATCTGCAGTAAGAGAACAAATAACCTATGACGTTGTTTGCCTTCTGCCAATTGCATTTTAGACTGACCTAATTAACTTTTTCTGAATCAACTTTATAAGGATTGCATATTTAAGCAGTCCGATGAGTATTAAAAAAGTAACTTAAGAAGGAAATTGTCAACTGAGTTCAGGAAATCATCCAGTGTCATAACTTCAATGTTAAAGAATTAAAAAAAAATGGCATGAAAATTTTCCTTTCTCCAAAAAGAACAAATGAGAACAAACTGCCTTAAAGTACCAGCACAATTTGAAATAGCCAGTGGTCAGTTTGCTCTGGATAACTTGTCATTGTAGGATGTAATGATATCATTGATTTTATCCCCACCCCCCCCCCCGCCCCCAGAATATAGATTTTTTAAAAAAGCATTGGGATTTGGGGGGGGGGGGAGATCTTCCAGATATAGGCTATCCATTTAGAACAACGAGCAGAAATTTTCATATTATCCTTACATGATCGATTGTTAGTGTTTTTCATAAACTTCTAATGTATTGGTGCCATTTGAAAGTGACGGGGACTCCAGTCAACATGGGATATGTTTGCGTTTGAGAACTGCTTTTTGTATTATATGTGATCTCTTTATGAAAGTCAGGACAAGTCTGTCCAGTTTTTTGGAAACTTTGAATGTACTTAAGTGGTGATACAGTACCAACATACTAAAAAGTAAGTAAATCTCACAAAAGAAAATGCTTTGTCAGAAATCATAGTTCTCACTCATTTTAAATGAGACAAAAAAGCAACCCCTAACCGGTCAAAGAGTAGTGGAAGTACCAAAGCCTGGTTTCCTATGTGTCCTGCTTTCTAGACTGCAGACTTTACATAGCCTCCTGTTTGGTTCGCAAAGGGCAGTGCATCTTGTTGCTTCCATGGAGTTAAGTGCCTGTGGGTGGCAACCTATGGGCACATGGTAGTATCTTTCTTATTTCACAAAATAATTATTGCCTTATCCTTAATTGTAATCAGTAATTTGGATGTCTTTCCTCTATCCCAGCTGAACCTTTTTTTTTAATTTATTTTTTTAATATGTTGAACTTGGAAGTTTTTGTTAGCACTGATGAAGACACAGTGCAATTGCCTAAAGTGTTTCTGTAAGAAACCAGACTCTCCCCATCCCACCCCCAAAATGTATGATCTAAATGAAATGCTAAGTCACTTGCAACATAGACCAATGTTTCTGTTTTAATGTAACTTTATAAATTTTAAAATTACAAGATGATATTTTGTATTTTGAGAACGGCATTTTAATATTCAGGTAACCTCTTTAACATAGTTTATTAGGTATTTCAAAAAGTGTAAAATATTCTAATAACTTTTTCACCCTGTTCTTTTGCGTGACAGATTGACTATCTTACTTAATTCTTAGAATTGATATACTGGTGAAAGTGGAATGTTAAAAGAGCTGAAAGAATGAAAGGATTTGTAAAATATCAACTTTATAACTCTCAGTCTTTTGGAGGAAAGTAAGCCTAGTTCTTTACTCATTCTTTGGAGTTGTAAAAGTTCACCATGAACAAATGTAATATGTGCCAGGTATCATGCCATCAAACAAAGGATAAAGGGACTTGCTATTACTGATCATTATTTTTTAAGAAGTAAAAAGCCTTTCATATTTTTTTTTGTGTAGTGTAAAGAAGCAAAAAAGATCACAAGCCCAATTTTAAGAGAGGCAAAAGAAAGACTGTGTGAGATACCTTAACATCATTCAAAGGGATACTGACTTTCTAGGACAATGCAAGTTTCCAGGGTTGTCTCTGAAGTTGTCTTTGTCAGTACACTTAAACATGATGAAAAAATGTCTTTTATGCTTGTCTTCTCCTCTGAAAAGAAAGTACCATGACAACAGAGGGAAGTGTAGGCCTTAGGAGTACGCACAGCTGTCAGTTGAGTGGGGAGGCAAGAGTCTCTGCTCAACACAACGAATATTAAAAAAGCTTTTTGCATTATTCTATAGCCAAGGCAATGCATTATAGCAGCCTAAGTGTTATGCTGCACTAATGCAGCTGCAAAATGGGCTAGATTTAAACTCAAAAGAAAGAATGCTTGTGGGGAAGAGTGCTTTCATCTTGATATAAGAAAGGAATTTTTTACAGTGAGAACAATCAATCACTGGAACAACCTCCCCAGGGATGTGGTGGAGTCCGCATCACTGGAGGTTTTCAAGATGCGATTAGGCAGGGTGCTAGATGATCTCGTCTAGGCTCCCCTTCCCATGAAAGGTTGGACCAGGTGATCTTTTGAGGTCCCTTCCAACCTAGGCTGTTCTATGGCTCTATGATTCTCCAGCACATATTTTTCCTCTGCTAAATGCAGAGGTAAGAACTGGTGTTATTTTGTGGCACTGGTGACTGTATTTTCCTTTTGTGTCAAAAGTGTGGGAAGTATTTTTGGAAGGAAAAGCAGCTAGGAGTGTTATTTGCTATAGTTGGTAGGATGTATTTCTTCTGTATCTTTATCAAGGCCTGATTAGAGTCCATAGACTTAGTCATATGAGGATGCAGAAAAAGGAAAGTATACTAGCACTCTAAGTAGAATGTTGCTCTTCCCAAATAACAATATGTAAATCAATCTATCATGTAAATAACTTATGAGCTTAGAGGAAAAATAGAGTTATCCTGACTTACCCGACCGCCAGTTGAGGAAAAGTAATTAATCACGTGCATGGTTTTAGCCCCTGGCAAATGGATGTAAAAGGCTTAACTTCAGTTTAAGTGAATTTATTTTATTTCACATTTGTGATGTTATGTGTGCATTTGGTTCATTACCATCTGTCAACTGATGCATGGTAATTTGTTAAGAGATGGTAATAAATATGTTCACATGATTAAAAGCAATCACTGTTGCTTAATACATTGTTTTTTATCACTTTGGTATCTGACTGTGAATGCTCCTAGTTTGCTATGGCTGTGTGATATTGTGCTGTGTAGATTAGCAAAACTCTCACAGTAAAGTGATTGTCTAAAGAGGTTATAAACTCTCCATTCTTGGTGGTCTTTTAAAACCAGGATAGATAAACATCTGTCAGGGATGACGTGAGACAAGCTGATCCTGCCTGTGGACAGGGAATAGGCTAGGTGACCTCTTGAGATCTCTTCCAGTCCAAGGAGTCTATGATTTTTAGTTTAACTAACTCAATGAAATGCCACACAGGGATTCGTGCTAATTTAATTAATTTGGCTTTTAAACAAGTCAACAGATGTTTACACTTATAGATGAAACCATTTAAGGCCTAGAGTGTGTAATCTACTCCAGTACTTCACTGTCCTTTTAATTAGAAAACTTTTTCCTAAATCTGACTGCAACGTGTATAAATCCATGCTGCTTTTATGTATCACTTATGCAACTTTTATCTTGTACACCACAAGCACCTTTGTTGTAGGGTTTTTTACTTACTTAGAGTCATGTGCTGTCTTTCCCCTTTTGTTTATGGTTTTTGGTCTTTTCTCCATAGGTTTAGCAGCCTGCATTTTGGGGAGTTTTTTTTACTCCTCTGAATATTTTTCTCTTTTTTCCCTCCATAAACTTTCCAGTTAAATTATGTCTATTTTCGAACTTGGCTTCCCAAACTCCACCGCTTGTTAGGCTGAGTGTTTATCAATACTAATAAAGCGGAATGATACTTCCATGGGCAGCACTCTTCGTTATACATACCAGTGATTTTAAACTTGGTTTCGGATGCATCTGAAGGATCTGGATGGAGATTGCATGCAGGTAACTAAAAGTTTGAAATCACATTCTTCAATTCATCTCTTGCAAGTTTGCCATAGATAAAACTGTTTTGTGTTTTGCTCTTTATTTTTATGTGAGACCAAGGACTTTGTGAGGACTTGACTCTTGAATGTATTGATATGCTCCTCAAGTTTTTATTTTTTTAATTAAAAGGAAGTTTCTGCAAATTGTAAGGGGAATTTCTTTAATGTTTTCTGTTGTGGCCTAAATTACAGATTAAAGCAGTGTTTCTCACCACTCAAGAATTATTTGGATTCTGAGGCAGGATCACTGAATCTAAAGAGGGGAAAGATTATTTGAATTTATCCCCCACCAGCCATATGTCCATTTATATGGCTTTTAAAATATGAATAATAATAATATAGCACAAGTAACACTAGGCGTTTGCTCATCACATGGAGGGAATTCTATGAACAGATAACACAATTTTCCATAGTTAACTCTAACCCATTTAAGGCTTTGGGTGTTTGGATTTATTCATGCTCTCAGGGGAGGCATTGAAGCAGACTTAGTGTTAGCTGGTTGTATTTGTGTTATAGTTTCCAGTAGCCATCTACAGGGGCCATCCTTCCCGCCCTGTTTTGCTAATTGCTTATGTCATCTTCTGGATATTTGCTTTGTTTGCTTCATTTTCATTCTCAGATGATTCACTGATATGTCTTTCTCGCATACCTGTTGCTGAACTAATGGCTAGAAAAGATTTTTTTTCTCAAATTGACAAGAGTTGTTGCTTGGGAGTTTTTGTTTTTTGAGTACTTTCCAGTGCTTGGAGTTACTTGGGTCTCTGGTCCAGCTGGTGGGAAGCTTCCAGCCAGCCCATCATCTTTTTCTTGTAGGAGCATAGTCTCAAAACTTCAGTCTGAGTGCTGCAGCTGCAATGCATGAGTTCTCTTGATCTCTAGGCATTTTCACTGGAGTAATTGCCTGCTATTGCAGGAATCTTTCCCCCTTCTGGTGACATAATTGCTTTTCTTGAGGTTTATTTTGTATGTGAAAGGCTTTAAGCTTATTATAGGGTGGATGGTGTGTGTTTTTGGTAAAGTAAAGCTGTGGGATGGTCTAAAATTCTGCTCTGTGGTTACGTTCTATACTGGAGGACTAGATTTGATAGCCCAGATCAGATCAGTAAGAGTCATGATCTCATTACCGTTGTTTGTAGTGCTGTAGCACCTTCCCTACTGGCACTGCAAAAGCAGCAAATGGTCCCAGTCACGAACTAAAGAATTATAAAACATAGGACTGAAAAGGTCATGTAATCCTGATTAAGCAAATCAACTGTTCATAAATTCCTCTGTGTTGTATGGTGCTAGGCAATAGAGTGTTGTCCAAACACTCAAAATTTAAATAAGCTGTAGCGTTAATCTAATTTTAGTACTCTCATTTTTGAAACTGCCCCTGAAATACTTTGCTGTTTGTTTCTTTTCTATCTTCCTCTTCTGTGAGCAAATAAAGTGAAGACTTCTGTGATAGGGCTTTTACTCATGAGATTTCCTCTTTTGTCAGCATTTAAACCCTGATCTCACAGGTCAGTGTCTAAGAGATATCTGAGCTCAAGCAGAACTCAATTGATTTAATGGGCAGCTGGAAACAGGGACATGCAAAGACTATATTTTGATGCAAGTTTTGATCTGACATGGCTTCTGCATTTCTTTTTATTTATTTATTTATTTATCATGATCCTGCCCTGGCCATTCATTCCTGCCTTAGGCTTGCCTGCTCTGCTGTGCTGGAATTTTTATTTAATCTCTTTCATTCTAAAGAGAATTCAGCTCATTAAAGCAATGACAAAGATTTTCAGCAGAGGATTACAGGCTCAGGAGCCATCTGTGCGGTGTGTATACTGTGCATGTGTGTGTGTGTCAGTGAGAAAGAGGGAAGAGGAAGTAACCAAAATAAGGAAGCTCCCTTATGTCTTCTCACATAGAAAGTAGTATGTTTTTGTGTTTTGTTTTGGTTTTTTTTTTTCTCCAGTTGTCACTTCTCAGAGTCTCTGTCTGTCTGACTCTCTCAGGGA
The DNA here is from genome assembly GCF_000737465.1 of Haliaeetus leucocephalus. NCBI lineage: Eukaryota > Metazoa > Chordata > Aves > Accipitriformes > Accipitridae > Haliaeetus > Haliaeetus leucocephalus. The sequence continues at coordinate 4,303,421 of NW_010972631.1, forward strand.
AAGGCAAACCCAGTCCTTAAAAAGTCAATATGTGTTTTAAAGCTTCACACCAATCTCAGGCACCAGTTGAACTTTTTGAGCTGCTTTTTATGAAATCAACGTTAATAAACAAAGGGAACTGCTTTAAAAAAACTTTACAATCATGATGACTAACCACTTCCGTGGTTTGTACTTCTTTCCACAGAACCGTGGAAAGAGATCTGGAAATGGATAATTTAAAACATTGCTGTTTGTATCAGTAGTTTCTTTTAATATTTTAATCTAAATTTAAAAGATTTCTTTTTAGTGGAATTTGTCTGCTCCCACCTCACATTTTTTTTATTTTAGCCTGAGTTTGGTTAGTTGAAGTGAAGTAGGACATGATGGTAGATTAAAGTTTTCAATTAGCTCAAATTGATTAGGCTTGCTATAAGAAATCTTTACTGGAACAGGGGCTGGAATAATTTCTCCTTCCACTTTAGCCATTGCTTTTATGAAAAATTATTATAGCTATAAATCTAAGGACCACAAGTATCCATCTTGCCTTGCATTTGCTTGCTAGGCCTACTGATGGGGTCCTCTGAAGGCTCAAGCAGGCAGGGAACGACTTTGTATGCAACTTGAATATCCCTGTACAGAGGAGCATGAAGAATTCTGTTAGTTGAAGGAATAGGCAAAAAATGTTGAGAAGGTTTGATACAGGCCACTTTCCCATACCAAGGCCAGTTCCTTGTTATGCCTAAGTCTTGGAAGACAGACGTGTCCAACCTGTGATGTACAGTCTCCAACATTCCTAGGCAATTCTATTCCCAGTGACTGGGGAGACACGTATAACTCATTAGTATAGCTCATTGCTCTAATGGGCTTTAAAGAATGCCATTGGGTAAGTAAGTCATCTCCCACCACATGCTGTTGCAAATCCAAAGCAAAGAGCTAAGGTTACGTACCAAATGTCTACTGCAATGACAGGAAAAATCCCGTGAGGATATATATGCACACAGCAAATGCACAACATTTCTTTTAACTACCTTGTGAAAAGAAACTTCTGGGTGGATGTGTTTTGAAGGTGGTTGGCCCTTTAATTGTTACTGTTAACTTATGGGATCATCTAGAAAAGAGTGCTTGTCTGAGAATGGCCCCCTTTTACACTAGAGATACATAGGACATACATGTATCCCATATGGGACACTCCCTTTGCCACAAGTTTATAGCATAGGAAGGGAACGTGGGAACAGCCAGTCTGGTGGCAGCACTTAGTTAAACTTATTCTTTTCTTGGTTTGTTTTACATATAGTCTTGTCTAGTTGAGGAGAAAATGGAAATCCCAAAAGGATGCATTAAAAGGCTGACTAGAAGAGGAGAAACAAACACTGAGGGTGTTAACTAGAGTGGTAGACCTAATGGGGGAGGCAGGGGTGGAGGGGTAGGAAGAGGTGCTGCTGGAAGACAGAAGAAAACCAAGAATGACTGCAAAAGCACTGTATGGATCACAGGGACACTGAAAGGAAACGTGTGTGAGAAGGTCATGACAGTGAGGGCATCAGCGAGCAGCCGAAAGTGTTCAGTCTGTGCTGCGAGAAGCCATCTCAGTGCCTCCCCCCTGCCTAGAGTGTGCTGGTGCATTGGGGAGCCCTGGCTGGGCTGCCCACCTCCACCCTCACGCTCCTTCTGCAGCCACAGCTCTTTGGGGCAGTCCTTCCCCACCTCCTCCCGCAGAGCTGCCCCTTGTAATTGTATTTCTACCTTTCCCTGAGAGCCATGGGCCCTTGAGATGGCCAGCACGGTGCCATGTGTCCCCATCGCCACCTGGTCCAGGCCCAGGGAGGGGGCAAAGGGACCACCGGTGAGCTGTTGCCTCTGAGCCTGCCCGGTCGAGCTCATAGGGAATGGCTGTGTATAGAGGGAAGCACAGTGTGTATCTTCTGGATTCGCCTTTGAGACTAGGAGTGTTATCTTATGTGATGAGTGAATGCCAAGTTGATCATTCAGTGATCAAGAAAGTGGCTGCTGTCAAACTTGAAACATCTTTAAGCAAAAATTAGCATGAATCCTGATTTCTTTATGAAATGCTTCTGCCAGATCCAGCAAACTACTTAATTTCTTTCCAGTTTCTTTTGTTATTCTGCTGTTGTTTCCAGACTCAGCCTTTTTTACTCAGCTCCAGTAAATGAGCATTGTGGCTGTTGTTGTTCTCTGAAGCAGTCATTCACACCACTGGAGCTGATGTGAGGTCTTTGGTTTGGATGTCAATCCAACTGGGTCCCACCAGCCTTACCTCCTCTGACGGGCATATATTATGGCTTAGAATTTAATCAGATGATTTCTCAACTATGCCCTATAATTTCTAGAGGATCCATCACAGAAGGACGTGCAAACTGCCTGCAATAAAATACAACTAATGGCACCATATTCTGCTCTAAGCTGGTGGGCCAAGACAGGCTATTGAAAGGCTGGGATTAGTTATATGCATTGAAGATGGTCTTGTTGAAATATAACATTTAGTTAGATATCATCAGGCTACGTTGTAGAGCAACCACCACTGGGTGTGGTTAGAGGAAAAAGATATGAGACCATTCCTAAACCTTTTGAGCCATTGTGGGAAATACATGGATGAAGTAGACTCTTCTTAAAGAGCCTGTCATTGTTTTATGTTGACAAATTAAAAAAAACAACAAGCAAACAACCAAACAAACACCAAAATCCAACAGTTGGGATTGTTCTCTTCATCCTTCAGTTAGAAGTCAAGTTTATTAGGCATATAAAAAACTGGAAACCTTACCATGCAATCTTGACTTTGGTTTCATCCCACCCAAACTGGGACAAGAGAGTTATAAATCTAGTCACACAAGGTTTTCTCTGCAGTTGACAGAAGATCTTTCAGAATGACTGAGAAGGCAGATAGTTTCCACTGACTAAAAGTAGAGTACTTAGTGCTTTAGAGAAGTGTCTGAAATTAGATAAGATGAATCCAGACCTTGAAACATCAAAAGATGTTTCAGAGGAAATCTTTCATCTGCTGTTTTCTACCAGAAAAAAGATCTGGTTAAGAATAATAACAATAATAATAAAAAAGTGATATATAAAGCTTTTAACCTATGGCAATCCAATCAAGACTGCAATTTGGCCTTTAGTTATCTTCAGTTTGAATACGGACTTGGAAACAAAGCCAAACCCACAGTCTCTGACATACGCTTCTGGTTTCCAGATTGTACTTCCTCACTGCCGTGTAGAGGAGAAAAACAAGCCTGCTCCTATGCAACTCATGTAAATGTTGTAGGATTTCTGGTTTGTAGCTGGCAGGCAGATGATGATTTTATTGAAACAAAATAGCATGCCTCCTTTGGTTTTGATTCCCATATCCACTTAAGATGGTTCTTAGCTGAAAATGAGAAATATTTTACCGCTGAGAAACCCTCACCCTGAATTGAATGGGTAGCCCATCCCTGTCTGAAACATCAATACCAGGCATTTGATTTGTGATTAGCCATCTGACTATCCTCTGCTTTTTTTCTCAGTCAACAGATTTTGGATGTTTGACTCTTCCTGTGTGATCTTCTTAATGTTTTTTTCTGGGATTCAGAATGTGTTAATAAATTTCTTATCCACTGTCAGGTTACTGAAAACATTATCCTTGAATTATTGAATAGAAAACTAGCAACTGCTTGCTGATAATTTTTAACCAGAAGGCTTCCTGGTATAAAAATGTTTAAACCTCTTGGTAGGAAGTCCTTTTTATTTTAGTCATAAAAATGTATACTCACACTATGACCTCTTCAATAATTATTTCTAAAAGTAGTATTTGATAAATACTGGGATGTTGGAATGAATTCAAGCACAGGAATTTGATTTTAAGTTTAATTTTAAGGTAAATTATGGTACCATATGTAATGTGTGATAATAACAATGTATCCAATATTACAGTAGTCACTGAAATTTTCACTGTGTATGTATGTACATATAAGCTTATGCATGAATGTGTGCATATATATGCATTTTAAAAATATTAAAGTGTTAATATAGATATTTTATATTAAATTTCTATGTGCATGTGTATATATATGTTTGGGATTTTTTTTCCCTCTTGGGCAATGTCAAGTATTAAAATTTCCTTAGTCAGGCTTGTTCAGCTGCATTGCACTGATGGGTATTTTCTCTTCCTGTTTTCTTTTTCTGACCATCCCTGGCAGATATGTTTCAAAGGGCAAAATCATAGATTCCCCTTCTCATTCTCTGTGTTTGCAAACAAAATGATTCTCTGAACACAGAGAGGCCTGCTGTATCTTGGACCAACAGTGATGCAGACGAGCATTATTTGTATAGAAATTGCAAGGTGTACAGCAAAGGCAGACAGTGCTGTCAATGACGGCAAATCATTTCACCCTACTTCGTCCTGGTTTGAGAAGTCCTGACTTTGTGGCCTGTTTGTGCATAGCTGTCTGTACGAGATAGCTCGAGGAGTTACTGCTTCTTTGTTTGTCTGCCTCACTGCCTCAGCTCTACCCTCTACGGTTCTCTTCTGTGCAAGGATGTGGGTGAGATAATAGCTAGTTCTGCTTTTTTGTTTCCCTTTCTCTCTTGTCTGTTTACAATAAAGCGCCTGTATTGCAACTGCAGGGAATATGCTGAATGGTCTAAATGATGTGAAGGTGGTGCAATTTTATTCTTGGAGAGGTTTTTCAGATGAAGTTGAGCAAGACTCTAATGGAGCTTTTATTTCTATTGAGGTTGAGAAAGATAAAAGCAGCTTTCTCAATGCATGTGGAGGGCTCTCACAGAAATCAGTAAGGCCTTGGGTTCACAGGAGATGACTCTGCTGTTTCCCCACTGATGCAGTAAAAAATTGGCTGCAGGGCTGGGGGGAAGCAGGAGGGTGTAGGAAAAGATTCCTTCCTGCAGACGTGCTTCTCTGTCATCTGTGAGGACATCAACTTTCCCTTCCTCCAAACAATTACCCTAATACATCTTTCTGTGGTGGCCTGTGTACATTGAGACAAATATTAGGAAACCTGATCTGTCTTTTAATGCAATTTAGCAGTTGGAAATGAGGAGATCCAGCACCATGTAACCAAGCAGTTCTTCATGGACAACAGGCAAGTGCTCCACAGAGTACAGGGCTGGAACTTCTCAACTAATGCATTTCCCAAATGCTGTCCAGCCAATGCTAAAACTGCTCCGGTCACCGCAGGGGCTGAACGCCTGCTCCTTGTTACTCTAACTCATCACACTTAGTTCTTACAGGCAGCTCAAGTAGAAATGGCTACAGCTAAGGCTGCTTGGTAATTTTCGTTATAAAACACTGTTTTCAATGGCTTATAACTTCTCCAGAGTTTAATTTGTTTGTAGTTTTCCACACTAAATGTTTTATTCTTTTTGTGGGGGTAACAGGAAGGGGAAAGAGAGGAAGGAATGATAGTGGGTAATAAAAATAAATGGATAGACTTAAAAAAAAAGCTGAAACTTCTGTAGGATTTTGTCCATTTTTCTCTTATAGAAATGTGTGGGTTTTTTACCTGGCCCATTTGGGACCAAGGACAGTAGAGGGTGTTTGTGGCATGGAAGGTGGTTCCTGTGGTAATTCCTTTATAAATGTACCCATGGTCGCGCATTTGAAAACCTGTTTTGCAAACGGTCAGATTTGTGACAGCTGGCAGAGTTAATTTCTCCAACAACGTTATTGCGTGTGCTGTGTGTGCTCCTGCCCCTTGCCAGCGCCCATGTCCCAGCAGCAGAGCCAGGCTGAACACATCCCTTCTGGAGGTGGTGTGGGACCCACTGGTCTTCACCACGGCCAGTAGCGGCTGTGATGTTGGGCACAGGACCCGAAACTCTTGATTCAAGGACGTGTGAATAGAAAAGAGGAGAAGGAGACCAGACTGTTGGGGACAAAGGAGCCTTGTGGAGATGGCAAGATGGGTGTCAGCATTGTGGGGGAGGAAGGAGGCAATGGGGCAGGAGGAGACCAGGAAACTTGGAAACAAGATAGCTGAAAACCTAGTGCTGAATGGTGCCATTATACAACTTCTGGAGGAGTTACGTGTGTGCATGTGTGCACACAGTTATGTAGTTCTGAACTGCAGGAGCACTAATCATTTTTTCCTTTTTTTTTCCAAGGGTCTCCAGTGCTCAGAGGGTGAATCAGGGCTCTATCATAAAGGCAGCTGCTCCCTGCAGAATCCCTTCCTCCTTCGTGGCAGATAAAGTTGAGGGATGGGGGATTGATGAATGAGAGAAAATGGTTTTTGTGACTTGGTTGTGAGTTGTAATGCACACTCCTATTTTGCTAATAATTCATTTATTGCTTGGGTTTTTTTTGTTGTTTGACTAATAACTGTTTATTGTAAAATACATATTATGCTGATGAACTCCATGGAAATTGGAAATAAGCCCTTATGAAACTTATTCTGCCTTCAGAACAGATTTTCAATAACACCATGTAAATAAAACATGAGATTACCTAGTTGAACATTTAAGTATTTTGATCTATTTTCATTAAGTGGTTTTTTCATTGAGAACAGTCCATCCTGTGCATTAAATAGACAGAGACTCTCTGGGGGGAAATAAGTGTATGATACTGAATGAAACATTGTCTTGGCATGTAGCAGAGAGAAGAAAAATGTAAGGTTTCCTGTGCAAACTTATCTGGACACTTTTTCGATTTTGAAAGCTTAACTGTGCTACCCTAGTACTGTATTCAGTTAAAATTGTTTGCATTTGTTATTTAAGCTAATCTGGAAACTGTTTCTCTGAGTCTTTTCACACATGTGTGTGCTCAAACATATATGTGTTTATGTAAAGTGTATTTATTAGGTATGCATAGAAATATGTGAAGAGATATATGTTAGGCCAGAACTCTCTCATTCCTTATCTGCCTCATGAGACTTTCAGAATGACGGTTTCCTGTTTACTTGTTAATTCATCATTATAAAATCCAAATGCTATTAATGTTCTCAGTGTTCCTGGTGCGTATCTGGAGTTTTAAGCATATCCTTTATTTTCATAAACTGAGAACAAGACATTATTTATATCACTTTGATGTTATTTTAACAAAAAGAATGCAGAATGTTTTTAAAAACCATTCTCCCATCATCTGAATTGTAATTACTGGGGACATTCACTGAAGATTTTGAAAACACAGTCTTTAAGCTGTTCTTACATCCCTGCTATCTTCAAATCCTATATTTAAAAGTAAATTCATGTGTCACTTTGGCATTACCACAGATTCTGCAAGGTGACAGGACACGTAGTGAGCTATGCTGAACAAAGGAGAAAAAAAAAAATGCATTGCCTTGGTGTGGTAAAGCTTAAAAATGATGTTATCTCTCCGCCACCCAGCACCCTTTCCCAGCTGATTCTGAGACCAGCTGTGAGATCTGCCGAGTCAGTTTTCTCTGAAGTTTGCTGAGGGTTTAGGACAGTAATAATGACGAAATTAGATGTGGGCATTTCAGTCCTGTACTCTCTGGATCTTCAGAAAAGTACAGGTTTGGACGGCTTGACCTTGTTGTAATTCACACAGAGCTCACGCTGGAAATTCCAGTTTTCTGCCATTGGAACAAGCACAGCTCCTATCCTGGAGGAGCCTCTGGCCATTCCCAGACATTGTTTATGGCAAGAGTTCAGGAGGATGCGAGCCAACTCTCTTAGCTATTTGTACCATTTATCTCCCCGATCCCCACCCGATCCCAACTTTTTCCACTGTTATGAGAAAAAAAAGAATTTCTAGCCATCTCTACAGCAGTCTCTCTGCTGATGTCCCCAGGAGTCATAGTCTTCTCAGTACAATGTGATAAGCCAGTCCTAAGAGGGCATTGGTGGTGGGTTACCAGTTTTGCCTATGTTTCCTTTCCACCTTTTTCGTTTCCTCTTGGTGGGTGTCCTGCCCTCGGACTGCAATGGATACTCCTATCCCTCCTCTGAAGCTTTCTTACCATTAAAATGGTTGGGTTTGATCCGGGCTTTGAAACTTGCCCAGTTATTTTTACTTACAAAGTCTCTGTCTTTTTCAAAATCTTCCCATGTAGGTTATGGTTAGTCTTCAAAAAGCTTTTTTACCTTTGTGCAGCTGAAGATGGGCCATTTTAACTGCATTTTGCTGTGATATGTTTGATTCCATAATAAAACTTTATTTTACAGGGAAAATATGGTTTAACTTGTTGTTTAGTGGTAATATCTGTAGAGGCTTGGGAGTGTAATATCTTCCCTTCCCCACCCTGCCCCTCTACAAAATTACTGGTTGTTTTGATGCTTTCCTTTTCCCCTTATCTTCATATTTTATGCCACAAATCTGTTATCCAGAGATGTTACTGGGTAGCTGGGTATTGCTGTACACTGGCTGCTCTTCATCTATTTGTTACAAGGGGAAGTCGTATCTCTGCTAATCCATTTGGACACTTCTGACATTAACCACAGTGTGCTCCTTGATGAAAGGAAGCGTCTCATGGATCCAGCTGGAAATCCTCTTTTCTTCTTTGGTCAATGCCAAGTCCTCAGCTGCACATCATGTTCTTCTGTGTGAGCTGTAAGATAAGAAGGAACTTTGAGAAATTGAATCTGTCCTATTGTGGTACCTGGACACCAATTATTGCTTCAGGTGATGACGCAATCTATCATTTACAGATTGTGTATTCTCGTCTTTGGCTGACACTGCTGCCTCTGTGGTGGTTGTCCAAATTGGATACAGGCACAAGGTATCTTGATTCCTTCTTGGGAATCACGCCACAATCTGTACTAATGCTTTTCCGGTGGGCCAGTTGCCCACAGATGGATAATGGGTAAATTCTTTGTATGGTTTTGGTAATGTTGTGATAAAATTCTTTAACTGTGGAAAACCGTTCTGTAAGAACAACTTCTTGAAAGATTTTAAGAAACTCTTCTCTGTGGAATGTTTTAAGTTTATGAATAGATCAAAGACAGAAAATAACATGTTAAAAAACTGGAAAAGAATGATTCCTATTCCTGTACTGAAACAGTTGAAACAGAGTGATAAGGAATGCCAGGCTAATAAAGACATAGTAAATAAAACTAATTAACTGAAACTGTTTAAAAACCAAAACAACAAAATGCCTCTCAATCAAAATGAAAAAACCCTTTGTGCATTTCTATGAAATTGAAATCCAGAGGTCGTGATAGACAAACACTGAGAATCCTTTCATTCTGGGTACCAGAGGTTTGCACTGAGACAAGCAAATAGAAATAGTTTTTTGGTCACAGCACATGCCATAACCAGACAAGTTTTGAGCTGATCCTCTTGTCTTGGATCCCAGTACTAATAGTATTTCTGTTTAAATAGCTCTGAATTCTGTTTAACTGGACTTTTTTTAAAGCATGTGCAGTAGATGGCTTTAAGTATGAAGACTGAACAAAATTAATTGATGGCTTATTTTTCTTAAGCCCCAACAGGCTTTCTTAAAGTACGTTTTGTCTATTTAATCAGCCAACTGTTAACATTACATTTCTTCAGAGAACTTTATTTTTTCATTTCACTCTTCAGAAATGTTGTATATTTTCTCATATCTTTAACTATGTTGCGTAGCTTAATGAGGTCAGACTCTTCTGGAAAAATGGAAAGGTTCTGGCACTTCATGTAAAGACATACAGTAAAGTCTATCCATGTGCAGTCGCTGGGTATTTTATACAAGATCATTCACTGATAGTAGGAGTGCTTATTTTGCATTTTGCCAGCAGGCAGTTCCTTAGCTATTTAAAACTCTGCAAAACAAACCCCAAGCCCACAGTTTTAACTGAGTCTAAAGATGTTTAATTAGAAATTTAAAAGGCACCAGTGCTTTCTCTTCCTTGAGAATTTGGAGAAAGCAAAGAATGCTGGTGGTAAGTCTGAGCAACATTGGTAAAACCAAGCTGGAAATGTAAACATATGGTGAATTCTTACATTTAGAAGGCCTTCTCAAAAGACAGATATATTCTTATGCCAATGAAGGACAAAAATCCTTTCAAAAGAAGTAAATACATACTTTATTTTTTTCCTTTTGTGCAAAGAAAATGAAGGCTGGCTTGTGCAAATACAGAAAATACTCTGCATGTGCTAGTTAACTTCTATTCTAAATCTTATTTGCCCTCACTTCACAAACAAGTAAATATGGAATAGTTTGCCTAAAGGAGCAAGTTTTGGGTCCTAATCCAGGCAGCCTGTTCAAGCTGCCCCTTATGTCAAAAGGATTCTGCTTGGTGCAGAAAATAATGAAGTTTCCTTTGAAATTTTGTAGACTCTGAATTAGTCTATAGCCAAGAGAGTTCAGAAAATAGTCCCTTTACCTTCATCCCTTTTTATCTAAAGAGGGAGCCACTTCTCCTTGCCACCTTGTTTGATTTGAATCCACGCTTCAAACAAACAAGAAGAGATGATAAGAAAGATAAATTACAGAAAGAATTCACAGGTAACTGTAGAAGTAGAGAGCTGAAGAAAGAAAGGGCAAAATCAGTTTGGTAAATAGGATTTCGCATTTTGCAGAAGACGCTGTTGTATACCAAAGTAAAAATCTCTTTCTACACCCAATTCAAAACCAAGGTAGAAGTTCACAAAGCGTGCATGTGCTTTGTGTGAATTAGCTATTTTTCTGTGTATATTTTCACAGACAGTGTTTGTCAATAATCTAATACTTACTCAGGCTACCTGCAACTATCTGACATTAGAAAGTTTTAAATAGTACCCAGGCTTGTAAAGGAGTACTCTATTTATCTGTCTTATTACATACTTCAGCAAACATTGGCCTATGAATAGATTTCATGAAAATAATCGAAATGTGAACTCAGTATAGTGTGGGTGGAATATACTGCAGTGCTATCAAAGATCTGAGTCACTCAAGCCTTTAAGAGGGAAATTACTGAGGCTCTGTGTGCAAAGGGGAATAAATTAGCAAGATCAAAATATTCAAGAGGTAAAAAGAAACAAAACAAAACACATGGTTGTTAGTGCCGTAGCGGTATATTTGAAATGAATGATGAAGTTGTTTTGGCTATTTGTGATGCTCCCAGAAGCTGGGACTTCAGGAGGGGAGAAAGAAGAGCTCGTAGGGGATCACTGTCTTATTCTAGGTGCAGCTTCTCCTAAACATAAGCTAAGGTGTGAGCTGTAAAACAGCGACACAAGGGAACATAGCGATGGTTTCCTGCAGTGAACGGGAATTCCAGGCCATAACTGTGCTGCAAAGGAAAGTATAAATTATGAGGTATTCAGAAACCAGATATTGCGCGGCAAAAGATGACATATAAAAATGTAGGCACATCTTAATATGAGAGTCTCGATCAGGTAGAATATAGATATTCTTGACCAATGGAGAGTGACATTTTGTAGAAGACCAGGGTAGGAAATTCAGATCTTTGTTTTACTCCTAATGGAAAAATTTATGTCATTTCTGCAGTCACCTGAGTGTTAATGAAGGAAGAAGATTCTTCTGTCTTCTGCAGGATGTTCATTTTCCTATTTGGTTCTTGGTGTTGTACTCCTTGTGTCTAGGTTGGCCACCCTTATCTGGTACAGTAATTAATTTTCTTATCCTACTTTCAAGATAATTACAGATGATTCACAGTGGTGTCATCTCTGCCCCACTTGTAGTTTTGAATGTTGTTGTTTGTTTCTAATTTATTTCATGTTTAAGTCACAAGAAGCAAAGAAACATTTTGCAGTGGAGCAATGCCAATTTCCCCCACCTGGATTTGTGGGTTTAATATTAGCTAAAGCAAGGTAAATAACAGACTGGGGAAAATGAAGACTGAGAAATGCACCTACCGATTGTTTTCGCAGAATTTCATTATACAATTATCTATCCATCCTTGTGCCATTAAGGAATCGATTTCACACCTAAACTGTGTGTCATCTTTCTAGTAAAGTATTCTCGTAAAACTGTAAGAGTATTTTCTTGTTCCTGAACTAAGCTCTCTGAGGCAAAAGCATGGGTTTAATTGGAGGGCAATCAGATGCTAGTTTTAAGACACTTCTTTTTTATCTATGGTAATTTACTGCAAGGGAAATTTCAGTGGTTCAAGGCAAGCATGAAAACAAAGCAGTTTGGCTCAAATTTTGCTCGCACTCTTTGAATGGGGACTGTGCTGCATATGTAAATCAGATCTGTGGGCTAAAAGAAGCGTGGAGGGCTTTAAAAGGCTCTAAACACATGGGCATCCTACTATCCCTGCATCATTCCCAGAGTCCTGCTGGCTAATGGGACCGAACGTGGCCCCTTCCACTGTTCTCTAATCTCACTGTAGTCTTGCTCTGTTTCTTCATGTATGCGAGGGGACAGAGACATGCCTATCCTTCTCTTCAAATCTTCCCCCTTTATTCCTGCCTGGCAACTATGCCAAGCAAGAGCAGGGCCATTTGAGACTTAATGATTCAAAAGCTAACCTGGCATTGGGGTGGCAGTGGGCACTGCTACTTTTTAAAAAACACAAGGAGTTCTTTGAAAAGCAAAGTTAGCAAAATCATGCTTCTTACAGCTTTATACGTTCTGATTTAACCTCAACATCTTCAGCTCCTGCTTCTCTTGTCCTTTTTTAATACTCCCTCCACCCCTCTCCCCAGGAATCTCATTCCAGCAATACTCTCCACTTTTCTGTGTCCCTTACTTTTGTCCCCTATTTGGCATGCTATCCAAAAACTACATGAGCACCGGCTGGCCAGCTGAGCATAGTCTGGCATAAAGAAAAAATATTGTGGGATACCTACCCCTTTGTCAGTCTTTCTTTAACAGACAATTTCTGGGGAGCTTCTATCACTGTCCTTTGAGATCTCATTAGCAGCTTGAAAATCTGAGGTCACTTGAAAAGAGCAGGAAAAACCTGAAACATTAAACTCCTCTATATATTTGTCATTCTGATTTGGACTGATATTTGCCAAGATTGATTCACCAATCACTAATACTTGTTGCCTTGGGAAAGGTCTCAAACATTATCAAGGAATTAAGGCAGTAGAGTGTTATTGCTCTACAGAAACCTGCTTCGTTATCTCACCTCTAACAAAATGACTTCTTTTTCTGTTTTTCTTTTTAAAACTCTGTGTGTGATCTGTTGTTCAAGTAGGGATTAATTAAAATTTTAAAAGCTTTCTGTGCTTTAATATGGATGGGTATCTACTTGACCACTGGGATATATTGATACCTGATGCTAACCCTTATTACATAAAAAACTTAGTGATTTTTATTTTTATTTTATTGCTCTCCTAATGCAACAAAGCATTGTTTCTGTTTTGTCTACAGCTGCACATTGACCTGAAGACATAAGTCTTTTTTTTTAAGTTATGTATTACATTAAATTCTCCAGTACTTTGGTCACAGTGTTAGTGCCTTGCCACATGAAAAATTATGTACTTTTAATTTATTATAAGGGAAAGATCCTCAATTTTACACTTCATTTGGCCTTCTGTTATGTAGGTCAGATATTCTGAAAGAAGTATCAGAAGATTTACACTTGATAGTCTGAAATAGATTTACTGGCTATATTATATTTAGCATTCTCAGAATAATTTTGGTACCACCATAAAATTTAAGATTTATACGGTAAAAGGGCAAAAGGGGCCATTCTATCATCTTCTCTGATCTGTAGATGTCTTATATTTAATCCAGTTACTAATATATTGATCTGAGTGTCATGAACTTGATTAAATAATGTCATCCAGAAAAGCTTTCATCCAGTGGCTCTTGTTACACCTTTCATGGAAATTTAGAGAAGTTAATCCCCCCAGTCCTCCCTTTCTAAAGGCCCATGTGTACTGTAATTACAGAACATAGAACTCTCTACACCATCTTTGAAATAACTAAACATTAAAACTCTGACTGCGAGGCATTTGCTCCCATTCCCAGTCGTTTTTGTGGATCTCTATTGCATTCTCCAATATTTTCAAAAATTCCCTTTACAGTAGGGGTAGCAGAAACATATAGTATATTCCATCACATTTTTAAAAAATGTTCCATATACAGAGAGTGTCATATTTTCTGTCTTCTTTCCCACTGCTGTCCTTTTCTACATCCTTCTTGCCTCAGTAAGAGAAATCAGGATTTATGTTTTTTCAAAGCTCTGACTATAGCTAAATCCTTTGTGGTCTAAGACATAGTTCTCTCTTGTGTTGACTCCTTGGTTCTGTGATTGCAAGGTGGTTTCCTGCTACCTGTAAAAAATAATGGCAACTAGGGGAGGTCAGTGATGACTGGAAAAAAACTGAATGTTACATCCATCTTTCAGAAAGTTAAGGTGGACTTGGGAACTATATGTGGGTGAACCGTATCCCAGTCCATGGAAATATAATGGAGTATGTCCTCTTTGAATTAATTTCCAAGCATACGAGGGATAAAAAGGCAGTCAGAAATTATCTACCTAATTTGCCAAGGGAAAAACATGCTTGACCAACATGGCTGTTTTCTATGATTAAAGGGCTTTTGATGTGGATGAGCCCAGAGCAATAGACGAAACTTGTCTTGACTTCAGTAAGGTTTTGATGCTGCCTCCCTCAACATTCTTATTTAGAACCTGAGGAACATATGGATGGGATGAATGGACTGTTTTAGGTGTGCTGAAACCGCCTGGACTTCCAGGTTCAGATAATGACTTGATGTCTAGTAATGATTGTATAAATACTGTGCATCAAGGATTAATATTGAAACCCCTATTATTGATTAACTTTATCAAGAGTCTGGAGAATAAAATTCCTTAGAAAATTTAAAGAGAACATCAAAAGAAAGTTTAAACACAGCATTAAATTTGGAGGCTTGACCATTCATGGCAAAACTTCAATCAAGACAATCTTAAGGACTGGTCCAACAGAAATGTCATGGATTTCAATAAAAAGCATACATTTCCACACCAGGGGCAAAATAATAACATATTATGTTGAGTCTGGGCAAGGACAGTCAGGGCTCACAGTGCTCTCGTGGCCCTGACAGGTGGGAGAAGTTAAGTTAGCAGGTTGGGACAAGTCATTTTTCTCCTCTGCTCAACACTAGTGATAGTGGAAGACTGCATCCAGTTTTGGGCTTCCCTATTCAAAAGGACTGTTAAGAGATTAGCTGGCATCAGTAGAAGGCTGCCAAGCTGTTCAGGGACCTCAGGCATGTGACCTTCCCAGAGAGGTTGAAGGAGCTGGGATTACTGAGCCTGGCTGGAGGAAACTAAGGCGCAGTCTAACAGCTGCCTACAAATACTTGTAGGCAGTTACAAAGGTGGTGGAGCCAAGCTCTTTTCATTGATGGCAGGTGGTATAAAGAGGCCAAACCCTGCATTTCGGGAGGTTTGCTAGCCATGAGGTTAGGAAGGAGTCTTTCATTCGGAGGGTTGTGCAGCACTGGAACATGTTCTGTCCTCGGAGGGGATGGATTGGCCAGACAAAACTACAGCTGACCTGACCTCATGTAGGAGATTGCTGTGCTTTGAACAGGGAGCTGGAGTAGATGACCTCCAGACATGCCCTCCAATCAGAGTTCCATGATTCTGTGACATATGGTTGTGTTTCTCTGGATCAAAACACCAAATATTCTATATGACCATTCAGACGTTTGCATCATTTAATATTTCGTCAGTCATCCCACCAGTAAACTTCATCAACAGTATGTAGTCTCTACTATCAAATTGTTGTTGGTAATGTTGAATGCTAGGCCTCCTGGAGAAATGTCACTGTGTTTCCTTCCCTAATCAATGATGACTTTTTTTTGGCACATAATTCAGTTATTTGTTAATCTATATCCCTGATGAGGTGTTTCTGTTTAGTAATACTGCTAAGGCAAGTGGCTTAATTTTTACAGAATTCTAAATGTAAAAAAAGCACAATTGCCTTTATCAACTAAACATGTAATTTTCCCTCAAAAATTGAAATAATTTTTTCTGTTGTGTGACCATTTTTCCATAAAATCATAGTGACTAGTACTGATTATCTTTCAAACCTGCTAGTTTTGCTTCAGTTCATCGTTCATACAATCGTATGTCATCTGTTCCATCATTATGCCTGGGTCTGTTGCCAGGTGACCTTGAGCTTTGTGGTGCCCTTTTTGCAAAAGACTTATAGTTTTCCATTCTTCTGGAATTTTCCCTGTGTTCCAGGACTTGTTACACATGAAAGTCACTAACTCTGAAATAATTTGTTCAGCCCTTTAATGAATCTTAGATTCCTGTTATCTGGGCCAGCTGATCTTGAAAACATTTAGTCAATACACCCTTAGCTTTGTGAAACTAGCCCCGTATGAAGTGCTTGCATGTGCGCACACACATCTTGTGGATGCGCTCCTTTGCTTACCCCCGCTCCAGTCTAGGGAGTGAGTTATTTCTATTGATTATAAAGAGATCTGAAATACCTGCCTTGTTTTCACACTGAGGTGCATGTTTGGGTCGATCATTCTTTCCCATCCCTTTAAACACTTTTGATCACTTTTTTTTTTCTTTTCCATATCTATCTGGTAATGACACTAGTTTTCTTCCCATACAAACTTGAGCTTGAGGAGTAAGTTATCCTCTTGCCTACTTTGACCAATAATCTTGTATCAATAGCCTACTTTGATCACTAGCCTTTTCTTAGCACATTGATCTGTATTTATCTGAATTCCTTCAGGTTTGAGTTATGTTATAGTTATTCATAAGTTTTGGTGTGCATGTATATATATGTGTGTGTGTGTGTATATGTATTTGTTGTATTTGTCTATTCATTCCATCTTTCTGAAATAAATTATAGCCAGAGATGTTTAAAGATGAGATTTTTGGCAAAGAATAGTTTAGAAAAGACTATTCTCCAAAGTTTAGAAATGATCAAGTGGCGTTTCTCTGATGAGATGAAATATACAGCCTAAATTAAGTTATTTATACTATTGCCATTAGCACAGTATCTCAGTACCACCCATACTTAGTGTGTCCTACTTGAACCTCTCAGAGACCCTCTCTGCATTGTTGAAAAAACTGTAAACTTTGGTTAGTTTTCCTAAGTGATAAAATTAACCTCTTGCCTTTTTCAGCATCCAGGTAACCAGAGTTGTTCGGGAGGAGGGATGCTGTTGCCTATGCTCTTATCTTTCCTCTCTCTGCCTGGGAACCAGACTGCATGAGAGAAATGTATAAATGTATGTCCCTGGCTGCTCTTCCTGCTCTGCAGCACTTGTCACCCTCTTCCCTTAACACCAGTTCTGCCCTTGGGACTTATATAAAAACAAACCATTTTTCTTTTTTTTTTCCCCTTGGTACTACCATCAAGTTTTTTCAAGGTGGGGCTTACTTTCCACTTGATAAATATTTTTAAATATTTAAATATAATTGTTGGTACAAGTTAGTCCTATGCAAACACTTGCCATAGTGAAGGAAAATACAGAGAAGGACAAATGGAAAAGAGTTAGCTGTAAACTGAGAGTTGGAGGCTGTAAAAAAGAGGTTTCTTTGCTTCCCTCTAGTTATGTAGGAACAAACCTGAAAAATGAAAAGAATCAGTGTTCTCTTTTTTTGCCCCTGTTCCAAGTTTTTGGCCTGACCCTGATTAGTAGAGTGCTTAGAAGGATGAATAAAATATGGAGAGTTAGCTGTATGTTTGTTTTGATCCTATCCCATTTACCAACTTATGCTCTGATCTTAAAGGGAGTCACTCACTGGTAAAAGAGTTGCAGGATTATCTCTTGAAATTGTCAGGACCAAGCTAGGTAGAAAGTACTTACAGGAGCAAGGCCAATGATTAGTCTCTTTGAACAACCTTTTCAAGTGTTCTCTGGGAACATTTATCATTATTTTTTTCTTTTTTTTTTTTTTCCCTTAGAAGTCATTTTGTGTCTGCTCTAAGTAGAGGATATTTGGTAGCACTGATGAATTTGGTGAAGATAAGTGAATGCTATAATTTCAGTGACACTTTTTCAACTAATCAGCCTCTTTTACTGACCTGAGGGATTTTGAAGTTCCTGTCTAGCTAGTTAAACTGAAAATATTTTGAAGTGTCCTCCTTGCTTTTCCTCTCATTTAACTTGTTTCTCTCCTTTACAGTGCTATGAAATACACCCAACTGTGGGCACCAATTGCAAGCAAATGTCTGAAAACTACCGAAAATGTAGGTGCTGCTAAAGCCACTGGATAATAAACTCAGTTGGACTGGTGTGTGGCTGCAACCTGTAGTGCTTCCAGTCGCTGAATTCATTCATCTAGAGCCGGCTCAGACACCTTCTCATGCCACCTTGCAAACAGAGCCTAGAATTCAGCTTTGCTTAGAAGCTGCTGTTTGGTTGACTTTGCAGAAATCTCCATATGGCAGGAGCCTTGAGTGTTTTGAGAACATGCTTTTACTTGTCACTTGTGTTCCAGTAAATGTCAGCATAATTGAAATCCCCATGATCAATGTCTGGGCTTTTTTACAAGTCTCCTTTTTTTCCATGCATAAATGCTTCCTGTTCTGCCTTCTAATCCTGCCCTGGAGATGCATAATAGTTCCTTATGACTGTTGTTTTTTCACTGTTTTCACTCTCATCTCAGTCCAAACTCTTTCAGCTGCGGTAAGCAGACTATATTTGTAAACTTTTCCCTCTGAGATAATGTCCTTCCTCACATATGTTTGCATATAAATGTAGTGCATCCCGCTACTTGAATGCTAACATTGCCAGTTCCTTGGTTTATTGATACTGAGATGGGGTAGTCACAATCCACCACTTCTTTATTTATGGTAAATATGTAAGGATAAAGAGGGAAAAACATCCTGGATCTCCCTGTGGTTTTTTGTGATTCTGTTTTGTAAGCAGGGTGAAAACCTGACTGAGCTAATAAAAACACTGTCTTATTTACACATGAATATTTCTTAGCAGATCTGTGACAGAAGATATTGTCTTAGAAACTCAAGTAACTTCTAGTCCAGTCTTATGTTAAGATTGACGTGACATTTCCCTGACCTTAGGAAGTTTTTGGAAGACTGGTGTTTACATTTTTGATACAGTATCTCCTGATGCTCTCTCAAATCTCACTTTTTAGTGTTCTTTTGGATATCCTTTCGTATTCCTGTCTCCATTTCTATGGAGTCTCCTCCCACGGTGCTTCCATAGCTTCACATACCATCTTCTGCTGACAGCAACCACATCTCCTATTAGATTCAACAGACTGCCCATGTGAATTAATTGTCCACATTAAATGAGGGTGTTATGTAACCTGTTCTACTTCTTTTCCTCCATCAGGAGCAGACACCAGGTTATTCAGAAGCGCAGACACTGAGTCACCGCAAACCCAGCCATTCTCTTTTTTTGCCCTACACCTTCTGCTTAAACTTTTCCCCCGCCTTTCTTTCACTTTGAGAAAAAACAAATGCCACATACCCAAACCTAAACAACAACTTCTCCCTTTCTTTAAAATGGTCATTGATGCTGTGGTCACGTCCCACAGGCTTCCTGGAGCCTTCACCTCTGACATCACTCTTCTTCCAGTGGTCCACAGCAGGGACACTAAGGGCAGTCAGCCGTACAACATCACCCCTGGGTTTGGTTCCCCCCACATAGCCTTTCTTTATTCTACTAAGCTTCAGTTTCTTCTTACCATCTTCACGGATTTGTGCAGATTTCACTGAGCCTCTCAACTGTCCTTTCTTACGGTAGCGGTTTCACTTCTTTCACAGCACTTGCTGTCCTTTGGATCAGAAACCTCCGTCTGGTGCTTGTCTCTCTCTCGTGGTAATGAAACCCCCAGCACCTTCAGGAGACAGCAGGTCACTGCTCTTTTCCTACAGAAATCTTCCTTGAAGCCTTGCTGTTCTGTAGTAGACCTAAACAGTAACTTATCTCACTGTGCTTTCACCAGGGAGGTGCACAGGGGAAAAAAAGGCCAGATGGACTGTCCTCCAGGACCTGTCCTTGGCTGTATCTCTCTCTTGGATGGCAGTCTAGTAGTGGTGGGAATACCTTTACTCTTCTCTTCTGTATACACTTGTGTATTCTTTTAGTGACTAAGGTTTAACTGTGGAGGGTGGGGATATATTTTTTTTCCTCCCCCCCAGGAACTGGAGGGCAGCAGATAGAAAAATGAAAGGAATGCAATAGGTGGAATACCTTTTAGAAAAGCGGATATGATACAGACCATGATTTTAGATGGATCTGACCCTGAGAAAAATTCAACTTCTCCATGACCATTTATTGATATTATTTTGACACCCCCCCCAGGCTCATATCTGAGGAACATTAATTAGGTTTATTAAGGTAATTAAGATTTTTCTGCTTCTTTTAATTAAAATATAGAACTTCAGATACTTCCTTCAGTGTAATACTTAATTATTTTGTATAAACAATGAGAAAACTGTACACTCAATTTGATTTCATCTTGAAAGTTAAAGTACAAATGGTAAATAATGTAAGACATTCAATTTTGTTTAACACAGTTCTAGCACTCCTGGGGGAAAATTAACTTAAATACAGCTTCAGAGTGAGGGGGAAATATAGAAAACAACACTCCCCAAATAAAGGAAGAAGCAGTAGAGACTGACACTGTAGGTATGACTTTGCAGCGTAGTGCAGCTCCTAAGGAGCCAAGATGATCCTGGCCTGCCAATGCCGCATTACTCAAGGAGGAAGCAATGGGCCTGATGTGCTGACTTCAGCTTTTTCTGTCCTGCTGACAAGGAACTGCATCACCGAGTAGCAAGAAAAGTAAGCAGCGGAGAGGGGATGTGGTGACGGGTGCTTTTAAAGAAAGCTTGAAGACAGCAAAATGTGTAAAGATTGGCAAGTTTGACCACAGGGAATAAAGTATGAGATGTTGGAATCCTGAAAAGGCCAATAGGGTTGGTATATCCTTGCCCTTAACATACCTAGGAGCATCAGGCAGGTACTAAGAAAGGGTGATTTAGCTGAATCATTAGGAGAAAAACTTGTGCTGCTTTGTTCTGCCATGTAAAATGCTGAAACGATTTGCCAAGTCAGGTGTGCAGGCCTTCATCCACTCAGACACACAGTGGAAAATGCACTTTAAGAAGCAAATCTGTGACGTATTCCCTACCTGTATTTCCAGTTATTCTGCTTTCCCTGTGCTTTTCTTTTATACCACAAACCATAAGAGTTATCATTATTATTAATAATTCTATTTCTGAGTATCTAGGTCCCATACAGGGCACTCCTGTTCCTCTCAGGCTCATAATGCTACTCCTGAATCAGAACAGGACAGTGAGGACTTTTCAGGAGTGAAGAAAGAGAGCCTGGGCATGGAAATTCTTCTCCTCATCTGCCAGCATGACGCAGACCTTCTAGGATATCCCATGCAACAGCTAATTTTTCTCTCCCAAACTCTTGTTCTAAAGGATGTGGTTTTCGGTTCCCAGGAAATCGATGTGAGGTGCTGGAATAAACTTTGATGTAGTTTTGGAACAGATAATACTGGAGATTTTGCAAGAGTCATTCTGACACTGAAATTGTTCTCTTCACCTCACTTGGATTGAATTCTTCTGCAACATCCCTTGAAAAAAACAAAGTGTAAGAATCAGCTAGAATATAACAACAACCTTGTTGTATAGAAGGGTATAAAACAAGCATATAAAAGCAAATGAAATTAGACATTCATAAACTGCAACAAGCAAAGCTGGGGAGGGGTATGTTGCAGGCCTGTTAAATCTTGAATGATATGAAAGATGTGAGCAAGGAGCGATCAGTCATCATTTTTCACTGAAGAAGAACTAGCAGGCCTCAGTGAAACTATCCTGCAGCAGGTTTAAAACAAACAAATGGAAATCTTTATGATGCATATTAAATTGTAGGAATCCTTGTGGGATATTTTGGAGGCCAAAAGTATAGACAGAGCTGGAAAGGATCTGGATAGATTAATGAAGATTAAGTCCATTTGTGGCTTGTTCCATGCAGCCATTCACATGCAAGCGTCATGTCAGACACTCCCACTGATAGCTAGAAACAGGGGATTACAACAGAGGAAGAACCTTTTAATGTGTGCTCTGTTCTTATTCTGTTCTGTAAACAGCTGCTGCCAGCAGCTTTTGGAGAAAGGATGCTGAATATATGGACCTTCAGTCTGGGACACAGCAGAACCGTTTGTAGAAAACAGCTGATAGCTTTCTGGAACCTAGAGGGATGAAACACATCTTCACTTGGCTGTATTTCAAGCAAATGGTTAATGTGAGATTTGGAGTGAACTTTACAACTGACAAACGTAAGGACATTTGGTAATAATGTTATCATAGCTGTGTCTCCTGAGTTAACTGCAGTGTACCAAGTGATCTTTCAGCTTTGTAATGATAACATCAGTTTAATTGCAAAATGTTAGTATTAGTTATACATTAATATCAACTGCATAGCATGTCTGTTGTACATAGCAGAAATGAAAAAGCAGAGATTCCCATGAGTTTAGAAATCCCTCAATGAAGTTCTGAAAGTTTGAGAAAAAAAGAAAGTATGATGAATTAGGATTTTTCAGGTGCTATTTTAGAGGAAAATAGCATTAGGTTTCATATCAGAGACAGTAAAAGGCCCTCTTTCTGGGTTCTTTTCTCCTTTCCCCCAAAATAGAAATATAAACCCCACGTTTTCACCATTTGGGGAATTTAATTTCTTCTCTACTCATGGGCAAAAAAAAAGCAAAAAAGAAAAGAAAAAAAAAGTTAAAAAGGGGAGGTGATGAATGATGTCTTGGGCTGGCTAAGGGGAATTTGAAGGGTGGGCACTGCACCTGTGCATGGCACCTACTCGTGCACAGAAGACCCTCCAGGATCCGTATGGTGAGCCTAGGCAGCCCAGACAACGACGAGTCCTGTGCTGTGCTCTGAAGAGGACAACTCTTAGTTGAAAGCTCTTTTACAGTGAGAAAGTCAGCCACAGTTGAAGGCTTCCCATTGCAAATGCTTTCCTCCAGCCCTTGTCAGGTCTGCCCTGGGAACTAACTGCTGAAATACTTCTGCCATCTGCAGCTACAACTCGCAGCTGTAGAGAGAGGTGACCTCTCTGTAGGAGAGCCCACACCGCTTGAACTGTAGGATGTGTATGGGAACAAGAAGTATTCTTTCTGAAGCGTAACAGTGGTGTGGCAGTGGTTGCTGTATGCAGTGGCATGGTACCAAGCAAAAGCACGTATCATAATGCATGAATGATTTACAGCCAGATGTGCGAGGCAGGGAAAAAGATTCTGTATCAGGTGATTAAAGAGAAATGCTTGCAGGACACTTTATATTAATATCTCTTTGTGTTTTGAAATGTATTCTCTTTGGCAGTGTTTGTGCCACTCTTTATTTGTTTTAGAGCATTTGCTAAAAACAAATCTACTGGTAAGAATTTTTACAGATCTAGCAAAGGTCAAGCAACTATCGCAAGACTAGAAAGCAGAAGTTTTATTTATGATGGTTGAAAGCTCATGTTGAAAAGGGCACAAGCTCACTCCTTCAGGTATGTGACTCATACAGTACCATGTGACCTCCTTTTCCAATGGAAGAAGGTCACATTTCAGATGGCAAATATTTTAAGAAGCAAAATAAAATTATTTTGAAAACAATTTTTGAATATGAGTATTAAATTTTTGAATATTTTTTAGGGAGAATAACTATTTATAGGGAGTAACTATTTTCAGGGAAAATAACTATTTTGTGACAAATGGCTCACTGAACGCTGTTTTGAGCATGAAATGGATATTTCAGTTATGCTATTGTGAACTCCACTTTCTGAGACAATTAGTGAGATAAAATCTGAAACATTTTCTGTTGTTGTGGTATCAGAACACATAAAGCTGAACTCTTTAAATCATTCCCCTGTTAATCTTGGAAAAGAAGGTTATAAGGTAGAAAAAATTGCCTACATATTGCCTGGATAAGGAATTGGCTGGATGGTCACCCTCAAAGAGTTACAGTCAATTGCTCGATGTCCAAGTGGAGACAAGTGGTGTTCCTCAGCGGTCGGTATTGGGACTGGTGCTGTTTAACATCTCTGTTGGTGACATGGACAGTGGGATGGAGTGCATTCTCAGTAAATTTGCTGAGGACACCAAGCTGTGTGGTGCAGCTGACACGCTGGAGGGAAGGGATGCCATCCAGAGGGACCTTGGCTTGAGAGGTGGGCCTGTGCGAACCTCATGAAGTTCAAAAAGGCCAAGTGCCAGGTCCTGCACCTGGATCAGGGCAATCCCAAGCACAAATACAGGCTGGGTGGAGAATGGATTGAGAACAGCCCTGAGGAGAAGGACTTGGGTGTGTTGGTTGATAAGAAGCTCGACAACCGTATCCTGGGCTGCACCAAAAGAAATGTGAGCAGCAGGTTGAAGGAGGGGATTCTCCCCCTCTGCTCCACTCTTGTGAGACCCCACCTGCAGCACTGCGTTCACCTCTGGGGCCCCCAACATAAGAAGGACATGGACCTGTTGAAGCAAGTCCATAGGAGGGCCACGAAGATGATCAGGGGGCTGGAGCTCCTCTCCTATGAAGACAGGCTGAGAGAGTTGGGGTTGTTCAGCCTGGAGAAGAGAAGGCTCCAGGGAGACCTTACAGCAGCCTGCCAGTACCTAAAGGGGGCCTACAGGAAAGATTGGGAGGGTCTTCTTACAAGGGCATGTAGTGATAGGACAAGGGGTAGTGGCTTTAAATGGAAAGAGGGTAGATTTATATTAGCTGTAAGGAAGAAGTTCTTCACTGTGAGGGTGGTGAGGCACTGGAAGAGGTTGCCCAGAGAAGCTGTGGCTGCCCCATCCCTGGCAGTGTTCAAGGCCAGGTTGGATGGGGCTTTGAGCAACCTGGTCTTGTGGAAGGGGTCCCTGCCCATAGCAGGGAGGTTGGAACTAGATGATCTTTAATGTCCCTTCCAATTCAAACCATTCTATGATTCTGTATTGTAGTCAGCACACAGTCATCTGACTTCTTTCCATGTGGAATTTAAAGATTCCAGGAGGATTAACTTTTTGAACAGATATTTGATAGTCCTATATTTGAATGGAGGTGGTACACTGACAGACAAATTCAGTGAGGAAGTTTTTGTTTGTTGGAAGTGTAATGCTTCAAATACACAAAGACATCAAAACTTGTCTTCCCTAAATAAAACGCAGTTCTGCCTCCTCTACTCAGAGTAGCTGGCATCTGATTATATAGAAAAGCCCCTGAGCTAATCAGCTCTTATTTGTTCTGTATGGTCCTGTATTACAGAAAACACCTCAAATAAAAAAAGCAAAACAAAACAAACACCCTCCCCCCCCCCCCCCCACAAACAG